>NC_084828.1:93318356-93621387 GCF_033115175.1 Lepus europaeus
CCCATATATCCAAGTGTCATCTAAAAATTTCAATCTGAGTCCTTATTCTACGACTACAACATCTGAAACTCCAAAACCTCATTCTAAAAAAAAAAAAAAAAAAATGCCCATTTATCAGGTATTTTCTTTTTTGACTGATAGCAATAATATTGAGCATTTATTAAAGTGAAAAACATAGTAATTTTCAATTTAAATATGCATACAAATACTGACTATCTGTCTTGTGCCAGGAACTCTTCCAATTTGATTTCTGTATCTATTATCTTTCTTTCTATATCTACCTATTGCATCTGTCTATCTACTTTCCACGATTCCATCCTCCCTATCAAAGCCTTGGTTCCACCTTTCATCATTTTCCATATGGAAGAGTCTCCTATTTGGATTGATTAAGATCAAAGCATGCAACCAGAATGCAGCTGAAGCCAGCTCTGTCTCAATAGGGAATATACTGGAAGGTAGCAGAAGCTCTCATAATTGATGACAGATCAAAGTGTCAGTAAACATGATTAGATGGTTACTCTTGACTACAAGGGAGGGTAAGAAATTGAATGTTTAACTTCCCAGCTCTATAGAAGGCAAGAGAGAAAAGGTTGGGAATGGATGCTAAGTCTGCCAAGCTTCTGTGTACACAACATCTAAAAGGAGAAAGTTTCAAGAAGGAAAGTGGGTTGATTAAAGGGGAGGCAGAGCTGCTTAACCCTATTGTTGAATACATAAATGCTTCATTCAAAATATAGAGGTCAACACTGTACAAGGATATATAATTAATATTCAAAGACATTATATGAGTTTTCCTAGCTATCAATATATTGTTACTCTGTTTCCTGTTACTATTTCAAAATACCTGAGGCATGCTTCTTTATAAAGACAAGAGGTTGGCTGACACCACTGCTCACTAGGCTAATCCTCTGCCTGTGGTGCCAGCATCCCAGGTTCTAGTCCCGGTTGGGGCACCGGATTCTGTCCTGGTTGCTCCTCTTCCAGTCCAGCTCTCTGCTGTGGCCAGGGAGTGCAGTGGAGGATGGCCCAGGTCCTTGGGCCCTGCACCCGCATGGGAGACCAGGAGGAAGCACCTGGCTCCTGGCTTCGGATCGGATCGGCATAGCACGCCGGCTGCAATGCACTAGCCGTAGCGGCTACTTGGGGGGTGAACAAACGGAAAAAGGAAGACCTTTGTCTCTCTCTCTCTCATTGTCTAAACTCTGCCTGTCAAAAAAAAAAAAAAAAAAAAAGACAAGAGGTTGATTTAACTCACAATTCTAGAGGTTCAAGGGTATGGCACTGGCATTCGCTTTGCTCTAGTAAGGACCCCCTTGCTGGGTCACATGACAGTTAATATAATGGTGGGAACATGTTTAAGAGGGAGGGACTGCATGGAGAGAAAGGAAACATAAAGACTGGAAAGGTACCAGGATTGCCCTTCTTACAAAACTTGCTATCATGAGAACAACCAGAGTCTCATGAAATCCACCTTAATCTCTTCCAAGTGTAGCACCTCAATGACCTGACAACTTCCTACTAGGCCCCACCACCTCTCAACATTACCATACTAGGGACCAAGCCTCCAACATGATGCCTTGGAGAATAAGCCACATCCAAGTCAATGGATGTTATGGAATTTTTTTTCTTTTAAAACACATTGCTTGGGGCTGGCACTGTGGCATAGCAGGTAAAGCTGCTGCCTGCAGTGCCGGCATCCCATAAGGGTGCTGGTTCAAGTCCCACCTACTCCTCTTCCGATCCAACTCTCTGCTAAGCCTGGAAAAGCAGTAGAAGATGGCTCAAGTCCTTGGGCCCCTGCGCCTGTGTGGGAGACCCAGAAGAAGCTCCTGGCTCCTGGCTTCAGATTGGTGCAGCTCTGGCCATTGCAGCCAACTGAGGGGTGAACCAGCAGACAGAAGACTCTCTCTGCCTCTCCTTCTCTCTCTGTGTAACTCTGACTTGCAAATAAATAAATAAATCTTTAAAAAAAAACATACTGCCTGCATTCTGGGTTGTGAAGACTCAAATTCTCTCTATATATATGAACTCTGGCTACCTATACTCTCTATTTGAGATTATCTGGGGCCAGCATTGTGACATAGAAGCTTAAGCATCTCCTGCAATGCTGACATCCCATATGGATACCAGTTCCAGTCCTGGCTGCTCCACTTCTTACCCAGCTCCCTGCTTACTAATGCACCTGGGAAAGCAGCAGAAAATGGATCACATGCTCAGGGCTCCCTGATTCCCCGGTTGAGATTCATTGCTGTGGAATTTGTACTTACACCAAGGACTGTATAGATCCTTTGTGTGGTTCTTGTGGCAGCACCAATGAGGGTTGTACCCACTGGGGCTAGAGCCCAGGCACTGGTCTCCTTTGAGGAGAGGTGAGCATGAGACTATGCCAACAGAGCAGAACAAACCACCCTTCTGATGAAAAAAAAAATAAAAAAAGATATACCACACTTAACCTCCGTGTCACCCTGGACACTCCCTTCACCCTGGAGCACTGAACAGAGTTCCTGGCCACACCTAGCATATGCCTCTGGGTATTCACTGAAAATGCAGACACTCCACTGAGCCACAGAGGAATAGTCCAAAGATAAAAACCATCACAGGGGAAAAACAAAAGGAAAGGAAACAAACAAATCTCCACAAATGCCTAATAATAAACATAGCAATTCAAGAAACAAGAATAAGGAAGACAACATGATGCCCCCAAAAGAACACAACACTTCAATACCAGAATGTGAAGATGAAGAGATTGAAGAAATGGCAGAAATTGAATTTGAAAAATAGATCATAGGATTATTTAGAATTAATCAGAAGCAAATCCATGAACTAAAGAAATACATACATGACATGAAAGAAAATTTCTCCCATGAAATTAAGATCATAAAGAGAAATCTAAATGAAATACTGGAAATGAAGAATTCAATAGAACAAATAAAAAATGTGTTGGAAAGCCCTAACAACAGACTTGGTAAAGCAGAAGAAAGAATATCCAAGTTAGAAGACAAATCTCTGGAAATTCTACAGTCAGACCAAAAATAAGAAGAAATTAGAAAACTAAAAAACACTGTTGGAAATCTATGGGATACTATCAAATGACCCAACATATGGGTCTTGGGAGTTCCTAAAGGTGTGGAAAGAGAGAATGGATTAGAAGGCGTTTTATAGTGAAATAATAACAGAAAATTTCCCTAATGTGGAGAAAGAAAGGGACGTCCAAGTACAGAAAGCACATAGAACTCCTTATAGACATAACTAGAAAAGATCTTCACCATGGCACATTGTAGTAAAACTTTCCACAGTAAAACATGAAGAAAAGATTCTAAAATGTTCATGAGAGAAACTCCTGATTACTTTCAGAGGATCTCCAGTTAGACTCACAGCTGACTTCTCATCAGAAACCCTATAGGCTAGGAGAGAATGGCGAGATATATTCCAAATCTTAAAAGAAAAAAACTGCTGGCGCCGCGGCTCACTAGGCTAATCCTCCACCTTGCGGCGCTGGCACACCGGGTTCTAGTCCCGGTCGGGGCACCGATCCTGTCCCGGTTGCCCCTCTTCCAGGCCAGCTCTCTGCTGTGGCCAGGGAGTGCAGTGGAGGATGGCCCAAAGTCCTTGGGCCCTGCATCCCATGGGAGACCAGGATAAGCACCTGGCTCCTGCCATTGGATCAGCGCGGTGCGCCGGCTGCAGTGCGCCGGCTGCAGCGCGCCTACCGTGGCGGCCATTGGAGGGTGAACCAACGGCAAAAGGAAGACCTTTCTCTCTGTCTCTCTCTCTCTCACTGTCCACTCTGCCTGTCAAAAAAATCTAAAAAATAAATAAATAAATAAAAAAGAAAAAAACTCAACCCAGAATACTGTACCCTGCAAAGCTCTAATTTACTAATGAAGGTGAAATAAAGACCTTCCATAGGGGCAGGTGCTGTGGCGTGGCAGGTAGAGCCACCACCTGCAGTGCTGGCATCCCATATGGGTGCTGGTTTATGTCCTGACTGCTCCTCTTCCAATCCAGCTCTCTGCTTATGGCCTGGGAAGGCAGTGGAGGATGGCCCGAGTGCTTGGGTCCCTATACCCATGTGAGAGACCTAGAAGAAGCTCTTGGCTCCTGGCATTGGATTGGCTCAGCTCCAGCCATTATAGCCATTTGGGGAGAGAAACAGTGAATTGAAGACCTTTCTCTCCGTCTTCTCTTTTCTCTGTCTGTACCTCTCAAATAAATAAATAAAATCTTTAAAATAAAAAAAAGAGGGGCCGGCACTGTGGCACAGTGGGTTAACACACTGACCTGAAGTGCAGGCATCCCATATGGGTGCCAGTTTGAATCCTGGCTGCTCCTCTTCTGATCCAGCTCTCTGCTGTGGCCTGGGAAAGCAGTAGAAGATGGCCCAAGTCCTTGAGCCCCTGCGCCTGTGTGGGAGACCTGGAAGAAGCTCCTGGCTCCTGGCTTCAGATCGGCACAGCTCCGGCCATTGCGGCCAATTGGCGAGTAAACCAACGGATGGAAGACCTCTCTCTCTCTCTCTCTCTCTCTCTCTCTCTCTGCCTCTCCTCTCTCTGTGTAACTCCAACTTTAAAATAAAATAAATAAATCTTAAAAAAAAAAAAGAAACAAAAACTACATACTATCAAGGATATTAAAAACTCTGCCAGCATTGTGGTGTAGTGGGTAATGCCACCACATGTACGGGTGCCGGTTTGTGTCCCAGCTGCTTCTCTTCTGATGCAGCTATGGCCTGGAAAAGCAGTAGATGATGGTCCAAAGGTCCCTGCACCTGCATGGGACATCCAGAAGAAGTTCCTGGCTCCTGGCTTTGGATCAGCTCAGCTCCAGGTGTTGCAGAAATTTGGGGAGTGAACCAGCAGATGGAAGACCTTTCTCTCTTTCTCACCCCCTCTGTCAGTAACTCTACCTCTCAAATACATAAAATTTAAGAGAGAGATTGAGAAGGCCTGCACTCACCTCCATTGCAAAGAAGAATCAGAGTAACAAAGGAAGGATCATGTTTCTAGCAGATTAAGGGAAAACTTCAGAAATAAGTGACAAAAATGTAAACAGGAAAGAGAATCTGAAAGCCAACATACTGCAGCTTCTCCCCTGGCCCACTGGCTGGGAGGATGCCATCTTGCCAGGAAAAGCTAAGTGAAAAACTCCACGACGCCCAACATCACTGCAGTCTGACAGCCCTAACTGCAAAACTCCACAGTCCTCGTGGGTTTAAATCCAAGCTAGAAAGCTGAATGGGGTCCAAGCAACTACTCCAAAATATGAACACACATTGCCTCCCTTCTCCCAAAGAACCAGACCCCAGATGCTGTGGCCCAGCTGCTGCTACACTCCATTCTATCTGAGAGAACAGCAAGCAGCCCCATTCCTACCAGAATCCCCAGAACTAGAACTAGGGTACTTCACAGGGCCAATAACAGGCTCCTTGCTGTGCATTGTCTAGGGAAGTTCCTCTCTGCTTCTTGGGGCTCAGTGCCAGCAACAACCATTACACAAGCCCAGAGGACCAGACCTAAGGAAGTCACTCCCTGCATCTCAGCACAGGGTGCTGGGATGCCAGCATACAAACTCCAGGGCAACCCTTGCATGCCCTATGGGAATTGGAGGCAGTCCCTTCTGTGTCCTACAGCTCTGGGACTGTAGTTGTAAGTACTGTAATCCCTGGTGTAACTGTTACTTAGTGGTGGAGGGTCCTATCTGCATTCCTATGCTTCAGGCTGGCAACTGTGAGTCCACAACCACCAGAAAAATGTGGCATTTGACCTGTGAGATCAACATAAGGATCTCAGTGCATCCTACATCTCTGGGACTGGGACTGTGGGTTCTGTAAGTCCCAGGGACACCTGCATTGCCCTAGGTCTGCACTTGCTAGTACAAAATGCCCAGGATAATATTCAATCACACAGTAGGACCCAGGTAAGGACCCCATTGTGTCCTGCAGCTCTGGGTCTGTGATCATTCTTTAAGTCCCAGGGAAAACTGTACTCACCTATGGGGCCTACAGAAGTCCTTATCTGTGTCCCACTGATTTAGGCTTATCTTGCCAGTGCATAATCCCCAACATAACCTATGATCAACCTGTGGGGCCTGGGTAAGATGCCATCTGAGTCCTAAAACTCTGGGATTGAGACTGTTGGAGTGATATTCCACAGAATCACCTGAGTTCTCCCCATGGGACAATGGGTAGGACCCTATTTGCATCCGCTACTCCAGACCCTTGCCTACCAGTGCACAATCCCCAGCATAACCTGAGCACGAAACAGAGACCTGGTTAAGGTCTCCACTGCATCCCGAAGCTATGGAACTATGACAGGTGACACTATAAGTCCCAGGAACATCTGCCCTTGCCCTGTTGGACCTGGGGAAGGCTCTATCTCCACTCCATTTCTGCTGGCCCAGGGTTACCAGTGCACAATCCCCAGCATAACCCATGCTTTTCCTGTGGGACTGGGACAAGGTATCAATCATACCCCTCAGTACGGGGACTTTGGCTTTTGATGCTATAAAACTAAGCATCACCCATAACATACCCACTTAGCAGAACCTGGAGAAGGTCCCATCCATATCACATAGTTCCTGGGCCATACTATTGGTACCACAAGCCCCAGCAATACTCAGGCTTGCCTAGTAGGACAAGGAGAAACCCCTCTTCTGTGTTCCACAGCATCAAGAACATGGCTACTGCCATCGTAACTCCTAGTGTGATTGACACTCAACATTCTGAGGCCTGAAGACACACAGTTTTGGAAGCTCATTGTGATTTAACAGTCATACAACTACCTCCATGAACTGCTACAAACTAGACAAATGTGGCATTCTGACACTGCTGACTTTGATTATAGCTGAAGAACTCATTCAGAGGTTACACTTCTGGGCTCACCTAGAAAACCAAAGCCAAAGCAACTACCCTCACAATCCACCTAAACAAAAAGTCTTTTCTAATGAAAGCAACTCTATGAAGAATAAGGAACTGTTATGCTATATGCCACAACATCAACCTAGTGCCACAGGAAACATGAAGAAGCAAGGAAGCGTGACATCTCCAAAAGAACACAATAGTTTCCTAGAAATAAATCCTGACTTGAACGAAATCTATAAAGTGCCTGAAAAAGAATTCAAAACAACGGTCCTAAGCAACCTCAATGAGATGTAAAAATATGGCTAAACAATTAAGAGAAATGAGGAAAACAATAGATAATGCAAATGAGAAATTCAGCAAAGAGAATCTAAAGGGAATCTATCAGAAATTTTGAAGGTAAAAACTTCAATCAATGAAATAAAAAATACACCTGAGAGCTTCATTAACCGAATAGACCAAGTAGAAGAAAGAATTCTGATGTTGAGGACAAGACTTTTGAAATAACCCAGACAAAAATAAAGAGGAAAGAATTTTTTAAAATAAAGCCTGCAAGACATATGGGATACTATTAGGTGAACAATTATTCATATAATTATATCTGAAGGAGAAGAGAAGGAAAAAGCATTAAGAATTTATTTAATGAAATAACAGTTGTAAATTTCCCAAATCTTGAAAGAGATACGGATATCCAGATACAAGGAAGCTCAAAGGACCCCAACCAAACTCAACACAAAAAGACCTTAAGTGATATTACAGGTAAATTATCAAAAGTTAAGGAGAAGGAGAGAATCCTAAAAAACAGTGAGAGAAAAACATCAAATTACAAATAAAGGAAGCCTCATTAGAATAACATCAGACTTCTCAGCAGAAACCTTGTAGGCCAGAAGAGAATGGGATGATATAGTCAAAGTCTTTAAAGAAAAAATACTTCCAACCAAGGATACTATATCAAGTGAAGCTATGCTTTAGAAGTGAAGGAGAAATAAAGTATTTCTCAGACACATAAAAACTGAGTCAATGCATCACCACCCGACCAGCTCTACAAAAAATCCTGAAGAACATTCTACACAAGAAGTAAAAGGATCACAAAAACCATCATGAAAACACGGGAGAGAACAAAATTCCCTAACACAGCAGAGAGACAAAAGAGAAAGAAAAGAGTATCTGGGGCCAGTGTTGTGGCATAGCGGGTAAAACTGCCACTGTGGTGCCAGCTTCAGATTGGTGCAGCTCCAGCCATTGTGGCCAACTGGGGAGTGAACCAGTGAATGGAAGACCTCTCTCTCTCTCTTTTTCTCTCTCTCTGCCTCTTCTTCTCTCTGTGTAACTCTGACTTTCAAATAAATAAATAAATCTTAAAAAAAAAAGAAGGAAAAGAGAATCCAACCTTGTCATGACAGAAAATTATCAAACACAAATATAAATAATAAGAGACAAAAATAAACAGAGAGCTGGAGTAGCTATACTTATATCAGATAAAATAGAATTTAAATAAAAAATTGTAAAAAGGACAAGGAAATTATATATTGATTAGAGGATTGATTTAGGAAAAATCTATAACAATCATAAATATATATATATATATATGCATCTAATACAAGGCCACCCAGATATAGAAAGCAAATATCATTAGACCTAAAGGTAAAGACAGAATCCAATACAGTAACAGTGGGGGACTTCAACACCACAACACCATCAATGGACAGGTCATCCATATAGAAAATCAATGAAGATTTATCAGAGTTGAACCATACTATATAGCAAATGAACCCAACAGACATTTACACAACATTTGATCCAACAGCTACAGAATACCTATTCATCTCATCAGCACATGGAACATTTTCTAGAATGGACACAAAGTCTATTTTTTTTTTTTTTGGACAGGCAGAGTGGACAGTGAGAGAGAGAGACAGAAAGAAAGGTCTTCCTTTTGCCATTGGTTCACCCTCCAGTGGCCGCCGCGGCTGGCGCGCTGCGGCTGCCACACTGCGCTGATCCGATGGCAGGAGCCAGGTGCTTATCCTGGTCTCCCATGGGGTGCAGGACCCAAGGACTTGGGCCATCTTACACTGCACTCCCAGGCCACAGCAGAGAGATGGCCTGGAAGAGGGGCAACCGGGACAGAATCTGGCGCCCCGACTGGGACTAGAACCCGGTGTGCCGGCGCCACTAGGTGGAGGATTAGCCTGTTGAGCCGCGGCGCCAGCCACAAAGTCTATTTTTAAAAACTCAAATCATACTATGTATCTTTCTAGACCACAAAGGGATAAAACTAGAAATCAACAAGAACAATAGAAAATTTACGAATTGGAGAGCGGCAAGATGGCAGAATAGGAAGGGAGCACACCATAGTCCAGGAAAAAACAGTTTAATAAAAGTGGAGATACTGCAGGGTCAAGGAAGAGTAGGGGAAGAAACAGCAGAGGAAACTCTTCCGGAACTAGTGATTCACAGTGGACCTGCGTGGAGAGCGTGGGAGTCCAAGTTCGGGACACCAGCGGCAGACTCAACACACCAGCGCTGGAATGCGAGGTGAGCCGAACCTCAATAGCCCGCGACACCAGCGGGCAAGCGGAAAGAGGAGACTAGAGGGAACAAGGCTTGAAACTCCGTGGGGAAAAGTTCACCAGGCTAACTAGAAGAGAGAGAGGAAAAAAAAAAATTGACCGATACAGAAACAAGTTTCTCTCTCTCCACTCACCCCTAAAAGGCGAGCAAGACAAAGAGCAGGCGCCATTTTGGACATACGTCATAAGCAGGGTGACCTCAGGTCTGCACCAGCCCTGAGCCTAGCAGAAAAACCTGACTCTGGGGGGAGGGGTGAAATAACAGGAGATTAGGATCTAACTTGGCAACCCACTGGGAGACTGCAGGAGAATTGGAGCCCACACCGAGGGCAGCAGAGGTTCCCTGTGGGGTCCTTGGGAAAGAGCTTCCGATCTGTGGCTCCTGTGGGTATATCATTCACCTACTAACTACCTCCAATTCCGTTCAGCTGTGCGGAATTACTTCCCTTTTGAAAAGGAAGGAAGGAAGGAAGGAAGGCGCCGTGGCTTAACAGGCTAATCCTCCGCCTTGTGGCGCCGGCACACCGGGTTCTAGTCCTGGTTGGGGCACCGGATTATATCCCGGTTGCCCCTCTTCCAAGCCAGCTCTCTGCTATGGCCCGAGAAGGCAGTGGAGGATGGCCCAAGTGCTTGGGCCCTACACCCGCATGGGAGACCAGGAGAAGCACCTGGCTCCTGGCTTCGGATCAGCGAGATGCGCCGGCCGCAGCGGCCATTGGAGGGTGAACCAGCGGCAAAGGAGGACCTTTCTCTCTGTCTCTCTCACTATCCACCACTCTGCCTGTCAAAAAAAAAAAAAAAAAAAAAAAAAAAAAAGGAGGGAAGGAAGAAAGGAAGAGAGAGAGAGAGAGAGAGATTTACCACGCCTAACATGGGAGTGTCACCTTTGACACACCCTCAACCCTGAGGAACCAAACAGAGCTCTCAGGCCACACTCATCTCAAGCCTCTAAGGCTCCATCGAAAGCAGACAGTCCACTTAATATAGAGCCATAGTATAACAAGAAAAAACACCACAGTGAAGAAACCAAATATCTCCAACATGCCAAAAAAACAAACGCAAAAACCAAGGTAACAAGAACAAGGAAGACACTATGACACCCCCAAATGAAAAAGACACCCCAATTCAAGATTATGAAGATGATGAGATAAAAGACATGCAAGAAGTGGATCTCAAAAAATTGATAAGAACATTAAGAAGTTCTCAAAAACAAATTCTTGAACTACAGAAATCCTTAATGGACAAGATAGAAAATCTCTCTCGTGAAAATGAAATATTAAGGAGGAATCAAAATGAAATGAAACAACTAGTAGAACAAGAAACTGTGATAGTGACAAGAAATCATAATGAAATGAAGAATTCAATAGATCAAATGACAAACACATTAGAGAGCCTTAAAAACAGAATGGGCGAAGCAGAAGAGAGAATATCAGACTTAGGAGACAGAGAACAGGAAAGGAAACAGGCAAACCAAAGAAAAGAAGAGGAAATTAGAAATCTAAAAAATATTGTCGGGAATCTACAGGATACTATTAAAAAACCTAACATTCGGGTTCTAGGAGTTCCTGAAGGCATGGAGAGGGAGAAAGGATTAGAAGGCATTTTCAGTGAGATACTAGCAGAAAATTTCTCAGGTTTGGAGAAGGACAGAGACATCTTAGTACAGGAAGCTTATAGAACCCCTAATAAACATGACCAAAAGAGATCCTCACCACGACAAGTTGTAATCAAACTCACCACAGTGAAACATAAAGAAAAGATCCTAAAAGGTGCAAGAGAGAAACGTCAGATCACTCTCAGAGAATCTCCAATTAGACTCACAGCAGACTTCTCATCAGAAACCCTACAAGCTAGAAGGGAATGGCGAGACATAGCCCAGGTACTAAGAGAGAAAAAATGCCAGCCCAGAATATTATATCCGGCAAAGCTCTCATTTGTGAATGAAGGTGAAATTAAGACTTTTCATAGCAAACAGAAATTGAAGTAATTTGTTGCCACTTGTCCTGTCCTGCAAAAGATGCTTAAAGATGTGTTACACACAGAAACACAGAAACATGGTCATCAATATGAAAGAAGGTAAAGGAAGGAAACCTCACAGCAAAAGATCACAGGAAGCTCAATTTCTCTTTGACATAGAATTAAAATCTGATTCTCTGTTAAAGCAATGTGTTAAAGAAATCTATTATGTTCTCTTGATGTCTGTTAAATTCTAATTGTTCAAAAACAGCTGAATTTTTATTAAGAGCTATGGGTTATTTAAATATGTGCTTATTTTCAAAGATTTGAATAATCACCTTGTAACAATGATCACATTTGGTCTATGTTATGTCATGATTTTAAGGAATCTTATTTCAACCAGATATTTTGGATTTTGAGCCTTCTTGGCATTCATGACAGGCATTCAAAAAATCAAAGTTTCAAACGATCTGGACTCTAAAATTTCCAGTAAATCTTGGACTTCGGTTTTTCCAGTTTGGACCCAACTGAAAAAATTGAAGGACCTATGTCTCTCATCTTATAGAGATACCAACTAATCAGGCTATTTGGATTATATTAGAAGTACTTTCAAGATGTGACGTGGTACTAAATTTTAAGTTTCTATAATGGAAAATGCTATTAATACAAATGTTTGAGAATTAAAAAGTCTAATGATCTTGTGTTACTAGACATGATAGTTATCTTAATGAGAAAGCCCCACAGGCCTAAAGGGTTAAATACTTGCAAAATCCTACAGGTGTTTTCAAAAATACTGTGAAGTAAGCAAGTGTCTCTTGTTAGTTGATGAGTTTATAATTTTAAACATGGCGACTTAAAATTTTTTGTCATCCGCAGTTATATATGATTTGCTGCTCATAAAACTAAAGCGTTGTTGGTTCTGGGTTTAGCTGTCCTCCTATAGGTTCCTATGGACTTTTCCCAGCCACTTCTATTGTATTCAGTACTTTGGGATGGCTCTGTAAACAGATGAAGCCAATAATGTATTAACAGTACCAACTGAGAGAGAGTATGGTTAACTGAGGTTACTAAAAACAAAAAGCAATTAAAATCAATTGGCAATCTACAAAAAGAGTTAAAGATTTTAAAAGATATTATTAAAATTGCTATATTGGTCTATTATGTTATGTTATATGTGTGTACATACTGTATGTCCACATGGGAAAATTTTATTAAGAGTTTTATTTTAATTGGCTTATAGATAAGATTGTCCATAAATTTAAGCTGCTAAAATTAATCAAACATACATTTTAATTCGTGTGACCTGAATCTCTGCATCATATGTTTTATACTTTTTGGTAGAAAGAAACTAAAAACATATAAAATGGTTGTGCTTAAGTTTACTGGTTAAACAAACTACACCATGTTAGATATTTAAGAGATGTTTCCAAATACATGATTCTTAAAATTTCTAGAAGGCATTGGACCTTCTGGTAAATGTTTTCTTAAGTTGTTATCTAATGGTTGAAACTGTTTGCTAAGTATTCATGTGATATTGCTATTGTCAGCAAGCGATCTAGGACTTGCTCCCTCATTTCTCTATTCTAAGCCCAACTTGTTCTTTCATTTCTCTATTCTCTTCAACGTAGGAAACTAATTCTATTATGAAGGAATCTGTAGGACGCACACTTTAATCTTTAGACCTTATAAAAGAGATGGCTAACATTTTTCGGTAATAGCATAGCCAAAAGAAGAGCTTAAATAATAATCTCATAGCTAGATTTACTTCACCATCAGCGAAGTATACAGTAAGTAGAAAAACCCTCCCTTTCAGACCAAAGGGAAAGAAAGTTTTAAAGTGAGAATGTAATTTTCCTCATGGGCATTGTCTACCTTAGAAAAACTACTACAGAACATGCCTGTGACTATAGACTTGTAGTTCAGGCCACCGAAGATTAGAGATGGGACTTGGGCACTCCCTTGACTTGCATCCTCTGGTCTGCTTTAACACAAACCAGGAGGAAAAGAAAGCTAGGCATCAGAAGCAATGGGTGGCAGGCCTATTAATGTCTGATCTGTACAGTGATCTGCCCTCAAGGAGACCCAACAGGCCAGTCCACTGCAGTGGCTTTCAATGTGGTAAGCCTGGGCTTCAGCAGAAGTCAGCTTGTGAAGAGCCCTGGCAGCTCTGCCAAAAGTTGGATCACTGGAAATGGACCTGCCCTGGAGTCGAAGGATGCCCAGGTCAGAGCCACAGATCTTATTGGCTCTAAGCTGAAAAGCCCTTCACTCAGCCCAACTTCCAAAGTGACCACTGCAGCTGAGGGGATGGCCAAGTAGGGTCAGCAACACTGCAGGCAGAACTGTAAATTTCTTGTTAGAGATGCCACCTGCCTTTACCTGGGCAGCTCTCCTCCCAGGCCAGCCAAGTAATGAAAGTCAACAGAGTGCCTTCCCCTAGGAGATTCACACCTCCCTTAGGATATACCCCATGTGAAGAGATAGATAGGTCTGGGCCTCTTAACTTACAAGGCCTAAAGCCCAACAGATTATTATCAAGCCCCTTCTATCAGGTTCTATTTGCCTCTCAATCAGAAAAATTACTTGTAGCTTAGACAGCACATTTCTTAGCTTCTCTAATAATGACTCTGTCCTTTGTTCTAGACCCTGTCTAGCGCACTTGGGCCTCATTCCTTCGTAATCATAACCTCTACTCTACCACCAATGGCTCTACTTCCAACCTGTGTGTACTGATGGTCCTCTTCCCCACTTAATGCTGTATAATTGTTCATACCTGGTAAATGCCACTCTTATGATCATTGGTTACTATCCTCACCCTGTCTTTTATGACCCTGTCTATATATGATCAGAGTTGGCAAACTTGGAAGGCTTCCATAGCCTTGGCAACTCATGACAAGAGCCTAGGGTGGTTACTGGAGCCATAAACTAGAGTGTCAATTTGTTGGGTCAACAACAGGAGCCACTGTGCACTTGCTCCTCATGTGGGATCTCTGTCCTTAATGTGCTGTACATTGTGATTTAATGCTATAACTAGTACTCAAACAGTATGTTTCACTTTGTGTTTCTATGTGGGTGCAAACTGTTGAAATCTTTATACTAAATTGATCTTCTGAATATAAAGAGAATTGAAAATGAATCTTGATGTGAATGGAAGGGGAGAGGGAGAGGGAGAGGGAGAGGGGAGGGTTGTGGGTGGGAGGGAAGTTATGGGAGGGGCAAGCCATTGTAATCCATAAGCTGTACACTGGAAATTTATATTCATTAAATAAAAGTTAAAAAAAAAAGAAAATTTACGAATTGAATAACATGTTCCTGAATGATCAATGGATCAATAAAGAAATTAAAAATGAATGGGGGGCCAGTGCTGTGACATAGTGCTCTTGCTCCTGCCTGCCTCCCAGCCCCATCCTTTGCCAGCTCTGCCCTTGGTCCAGGAGCTTGGTTACTTTCTCATCTTTCCTCAGCCTTTGTCCATCCCAACAGCTTGGATTTCCTTCAAATTTCAGTATTTTCCAGAGAAGTCTTTTGGTCCACCATGTTGCGTTTTCTTAGCACCCCGCCCGCTTCCTTCACAGTGAAATAATTTACCTTTATTTAAAATTATTAATTATTCTAAGATTAATATTGGAGGGCCAGGCTGGCGCTGCAGCTCAATAGGCTAATCCTCTGCTTGCGGCACTGGCACAACAGGTTCCAGTCCCGGTCAGGGCTCCAAATTCTGTCCCAGTTGCCCCTCTTCCAGTCCAGCTGTCTGTTGTGGCCCGGGAAGGCAGTGGAGGATGGCCCAAGTCCTTGGGCCCTGCACCCCATGGGAGACCAGGAGAAGCACCTGGCTCCTGCCTTCGGATCAGCGCAGTGTGCCGGCCGCAGCACGCCGACCGCAGCGGCCATTGGAGGGTGAACCAACAGTAAAGGAAGACCTTTCTCTCTCACTGTCCACTCTGCCTGTCAAAAAAAAAAAAAAAAAGAGAGAGAGAGAGAGAGAGAGAAAATATTTGAGGGCCATTGCCATGTATTTAGATAAGAATTCTAAATACCAGCTCAAATAAAAGAGATGACATGGTAAGGTTAAAATTGATTTAGAGTCAGAGAAATACACAGGAAGATGAGGGCTTTATAAAAGGGAGAAGGTGATCAGAAAAATGAACCAGGAGTTTCATACCAGGCAGAGAGCAGACCAAGGGCCACGTTCAGGCATTTATAGGCAGGAGCGGCCTGGAAAGAAAAACCTCACAGGCAGAAGTAACCACAAAACCATACAGAGCATGGGCAAACAGAGTGAGCAAACAAGGTGAGGAGCTGCCAAAAGGCCTCACACCTGGAGGTAACCCTGTGTGCTTCCCTAGCCTTTTAATCACTTCCAAAAGGGGTGTGGTTATGTATTCTGATTGGCAGGGGAGTGGATACAGATGAGATCACATAGAAGGGGAAGCATGGCTTTCAGCTCATGAATTTAATCAATTTAATCCTATCTGCCTCCCTCTATCAACAGAGCTTGATTTCCGCTATTGAAATGCACACACTGCATGCGTCCAGTTTCTTTCCCTTTATTTTTATTTAAAGATTTATTTTATTTATTTGAAAGAAAAAGTTTCAGATGAGGTAGAGACACAGAGAGAGGTCTTCCATCTGCTGGTTCACGCCCTAGATGGCTGCAACGGCCAGAGCTGCGCTGATCCGAAGCCAGGAGCATCTTCCAGGTCTCCCACGTGGGTGCAGGGGCCCAAGGACTTGGGCCATCTTCTATTGCTTTCCCAGGCCACAGCAGAGAGCTGGACATAAGAGGAGTAGCCAGGACTAGAACCAGCGCCAAAATGGGATGCCAGCGCTTCAGGGCAGGGTTTTAACCACAGCGCCGGCCGATTCTTTCCCTTTAAATGACACAAGCTTTCTCATACTGGGAAGTGGGCTAAATGTCAAGTTGCCAATGAAAATTATCTGAGTCTCTCTCTTCTGGCCTAAGATGGTTTCATTCTGAGTGACTATTAGCATAGCAACCAAAATTGCAGTCCTTTCTGAACTCCTCAAAATAGCACAATGTAGAGATGTATCTTGGGGTGCAGGGGAGTCTTCCGGGGAGGCAGCGGCAGCAGGGGCCTCGGATCTGCTTGTGGAGTTGGGAGCTGTGGCCTGGAACCTCACTGGTCTCTGCTGACATGTCCCGGGTCACTCCTGCCACCACACCGCCCTGCCAGCCTCAGCCGCTGAGGTAAAGGGCTGGCAAGCGCATGCCCAGTTGCTTTGGTGCCTCCTGAGTCTGACAGCTCATCTTTCACCCCCTCTTTCCTATCCCTGCTCCTCTCACTGTTAGGTAAGAAGCTAGAAATTAGCCTATGTGTGTGGGAGGGGCCTGAGGAAAACCAAAGCTTCATTGGAGAAGAATGCAGCAGCCTCAGAAGCAGCCCAGTATTTCACACTTACAAAGTCCTGCCCAGATGCAGATAACTTAGCAGGTGGTCAAAGCCCTTCCCCCAAGGGAAGTTCCCCAGGAGAACTCTCTCTCTTCAGCACCAGATGGGTTACCCGGCCCAAAAACATGGAGCAATAAAACCTTCCCGGCCTTCCTCTAAGGCAGGCACCCTAGGGGAAGTGCCTCAACACAGACTTCCTGCTCGGCCAGCTCTCTGCTAGGAGCTGCTCACCTGGCCTGCCAGGTGTAGTCGCTCCATTTAACCACGGAACCTTGCTTTCCCCGTCTGACTGACTCTTAGATTCTGTCCCATTCGTTCTGACGGATGCCCTACCCCAAAAACCCTTGCTACCTTGCTTACCACTGCTCTCTGTTTCATGTCTGAGTTCTTTCTTTTGTGACGACAAGAATCCCACTACAATCTCTGCTAACATCACCAGCTGAGCTAGGAGCACTCCAGCTCTTGCTGGCAGCCTCCACTCCACCCATCCTCAGGGTCCTAGCCACATTCTGCGGCCATTTCCTGCCCATCCATTGACCACTACTAGGCTTTTGCTTTGGAAGCACCTGGCTCCTGGCCTAGTGCCCTGTCCACGGCTCTCACATGCTACCTTCTGCATGGAGTCTGGAGCCCTTGCCCTCTCCCTGCAAGCTCTGGAGGCCTAGCACATCATGTCAGCCTTTCCCAGGACCACAGGCTGCTCTGGAGCCCCCGCAGTGGGAGCCTTTTCCCAGAGTTTGGCAGCACTCCCCAGCAGACCAGTGGTGTGGGCATCCACTTTCCTCAGCGCTTAGCTGGATATTTCTATGCCTCTGGCTCATGGTCAGACCCCAAGAGTGGAGGAATGTCCATACACTCATCCTGACCTCTCACCCTACCTTTCCTTCCGTGAACTTTGTTTTTATCTCCCCAATTCCTACTCTGACTTTGAGTCTTAGCTTAAGGATCCAGGAAGTCTTTCTTGACCTTTCAGTTAGATTAAGTTTCCGGGCCAAGTGATAATTAGGCTGAAAATGTCACAAGGAAAGGAGCCTGTTTTATCCACCTCTATTTGCTCAGTGCCTAACATAGTGCTTGAAATGCGGAATAGAAATGCAACAAAAATCTGTTGAACAAATATTGTTCATCTATTTTTATCCCTAATAGAAGGCCAGAGGTGATGTAATATAAACTCCTCTTTTGCTCCGTCATGCCGGGCTTGGGAGTTAGTTCTTGTCCCTCCAATTCATATATTGGACAAAGAGTTTTTGAGCGCATACGATGTGCAATGCACTGAGCTTGTTATTGGGGACACAGGAGTAAATCCTGAACATCAAATACTTCAGCATATGATAATATGTATAGAGTGTAAAAATTAATAAAGTTAATGCCCTACAATCACCACTAAGCTCTAGCAGTAAATGTTTACAGTGCCTGGAAGGCATGGGGGAGAGGGCCTGCACAGGTAGTCCCTGGAGACCAGCTGGGAGGCGACTGAAGGCTTGGGCAGAGACATGGTGGTGTCTTGGGTAGGGTAGTAAGCACAAGCAAAGAGAAGGCTGGCCTCAAGGGTTATTTAGGGGGACAGCGACTTCCTGGATTGTCACTAACTAGCTCTGTGACCTAGAGAGGACACAATTCCCAGCCTCAGCTTCCGTATCTATGAAACGGGTTAGTAATAGCTGTTTGCATCCCTAGCTCAGAGGTTGCCAAGAGACGGCACACACGAAAATCAGTCACTGTTGTTATTACCATGGAAGTTCATAAATGCCGGCAGAATGAACACTCTGTTAAGGCTAGGTCTGCGACGCGCCATCTTTTTAGCAGTAAAATGATGAATGACAGTGCCTTTGCCAGAACCAACGCCCGCAACCCCAGGCAGCTGGGCCACGCAGGCCAGAGTCAGAGCCCGGGCAGCGCCGCCCCGCCCCAATCCCTGCAAGTCCCGCCCCCGCCCCACCCTCGTTTCTGCGAGCTCCGCCCTGGGCCCCGCGCGCGCGCGCTCGCGCGCCGCCACTGCCGCCCTCGCGCGCGCGCCCTGGACCGCCCCTACTGCTGACGTGCGGGGCGGAACGGACCGGGAGAGCTCCTCCGAGCCGTGTGCTTCCGCGGGCTGCGGGGTCTGCGGGGCCTCGTGGCGGGCCGGCGTTGCGGGGCTTCTTCTGTCCCCTCACCGCCCTGTGCCCGTTCCCGGAGCGGGGCGGGGCCTGCGCCGTCGCTGGGGCCCAGCAGAAGGGTGAGTGTTGGCGGGAGCGGGATGGGGCCGGTCGGGCGCGCGCCCCGCTCTCCGGGGCATTGTCTGGGCGGGGGTGGCGCGGGCACGTGCGCGCCCCTCCCCCATGCTGCGGGCCGCGGCCGCGGAGGCCGGAGCCGGCGAGCCCGGGGCGGAGGACGGGGGCAGGGAGGGAGCTGGCGGCTGCGGGGAGGAGGGACTCGCGAGGAGCCGGCTGGGGCGGCGTGTCTGGAGCGTCGGAGGCGGGAACCGGAACGCGGCCTGAGGGGGGTTCCTCTCCGAAGGACCGGCGCTCTCTGAGAGGGCGGGGGACGGCCGCGGAGACGCCGGGGCCCGCGCTTTTGGGGCGTTCCGCCTTGGCGGTCTGCCCGTGGTATTGAAGACAGATGTTAAGATTTGGCCCCGGCCCCAGCAAGTTGTGGATTTAGCAAAAGAATGTAGGAATGTGCCTCGGAGCTGCGTCCGCCCCCGGCCCGCGCCGCGGCCAGGTGGGGTTGAGCGCGGCTGTGGGGCTGTGCCGGCTGGCGGTGCGGGCCGGGCGGGCCCCGGAGAGAGATGGAGCTTATAACACACCCCCACCCGCGTTACGGTGGTAATTATGTTACAAAATGAGAAGTAGAGGAGGAAAAACACCATTGGTATTTCTGCAGCTCTGGCCAGCCGTTCGTAGAGTTAGGATACATGTTTGCGAGTGTTTGCATCTGAACAGGTTTCTTAACCGTTAGAGTGGATCCACATTTTCTGTTCCCTTTTCTCGGTATCATGTAGAAAATGCGATGGGATAGTCCATATTTTCAGCAGTATCATTTCCCCCTTAATAGGTGGCAAGTATTTATCATAGAAAAATTTAAAATACAGACAAGCAAAGTGAGGGAAAAGAACCGCTGGTTTTCCTGACTAGAGATACTGCCACTGAGTGTGTATTTTTGGTTGTGGATATCTTTCTCAGAGATAGTGGTTAGTAGTTCAGTGTTCCTCGGAAGGCTTTGAAGATTACTGGTAGGCGGGTAGCATCATTGGTAGACTGGGTGGAGGAGGAGGCAAGAGTGGAAGATCGGAGATCCTTTAAGTTGCTGTTTGCTGTAGCCTTAGCCTAGGCCCATGGCATTGGAGATGGACGAGGATTGAACAGTAATTTGGTGGCAGAATGTACAAGACTTGGAGAAAAATTGGTGAGGGAAAGGGAGGAATCTTTGCTTTTTTGATTTTGGTTTTGAACAGCTGATGCACCATTTACTGAGATGAGAAGGAAAAAGGCAGAAAAGCAGAGTGAGTGAGAGAACTCTTCCATCCACTGGTTCATTTCCCTAGGGCCCTAGGCTAGGCTAGGCTAGGCCATGCTGAAGCCAGAAACCAGGAGCTCCAGCTTGAGCTCCCCTGTGGGTGGCCAGGGCTCAAGTAGTTGGGCCATCATCTGCATCAACAGGGGGGAGCTGGATTAGAAGCGCAGCAGCTGGGATATGATATGGGATCCCAATGTCAACAGCAGCAGCATAACCCTGTGGCACCACAATGCTGGCCCAGTGAGAGAAATTTCAGATGGCAAAAATCATGAATTCTGTTTTAGATGTGTTGAATTTGAGGTGCAGGGGTGGGCATTTGACCTAGTGGTTCAGTTGCCAGTTAGGATGTTTGTGTCCCACATCAGGGTTCCTGAGTTAGATTCCCAGCTCCATCTCCTGACATCAGCTTTCTGCTGATGTGGACTGTGGGAGGTAGCAGTGATGGCACAAGTAATTGGGGCCCTGTCGCCCATATGGGAGACCTGAGTTGAGATCCTGTATCCTGGCTTTCAGGCTCCTGGTTTCCTGTTTGGCCTAGCCTGGGCCATTGGTAGGCATTTGATGGGTGAACCAGCAGATGGGGGGCAGGAGGGGGCATCCCATATGCTCACTCTGTCCCTCTCAAATAAATAAAAATAATACAAAATTTGGGTTGCATATTAGTTGTGGGGTCAGTATGTTGAAGCAGTTAGATGTGTGTGTGTAGAATATGGGGAATTGTAGAGCTAGAGATAAAATTTTAGAAATAATCAAAATATGGATGCCATTCAAAGGTATGGGATTAGCAAGATCACTTAAGGAAAGAATGTAGAAAGAAGTGAAAAGGACTAACTGAAGTTCTTTTGGGTCTGGTAGAGGAAGCAGGTTGAACATAGGACTCAAGAAACAGCCAATGAGTTAAAAGGAAAAGAAGGAGCCTAGTGTCACGAAGCCAAGAGAGGGGTATGTTTCTGGAAGACGGAGAATTAGTCCTCTTATTGGTGGCTGAGATGTGTATTAAATGGATTTGACAACATGGAGGTTATTGGTTTGGTTATTGGTATGATATCCACAGTTCCTGAAGTGGGAAGTAGAAAGCAGATTACTATAGTTGAACAGGGATGTGAGAGTGAAAACAGTAAATTAGAATTAGAAAAAGTACTCCCTGGGGCCTGCATTGTGGTATGTCCCATTTTGGAGTACCAGTTTGAATCTAGACTTCACTGCTTCTGATCCAGCCTCCTGCTAATGTACCTGGAAGGGCAGTAGAAGATGGCCCAAGTGCTTGGACCCCTGCCACCCATGTGGACACCTGGATGGAGTTCCAGGTTTCTAGCTTTGGCCTGGCCCAGACATTTGGGGAGTGAACCAGCAGATGGAAGATTGTCTCTGACTCTCCTTCTGTGTGCCACTCTGCCTTTCAAGTAAATATATAAATTTTTTTTAAGATTTATTTTATTTATTTGAAAGACAGTTACAGAGAGAGATAGATAGACAGGTCTTCCATCCTGTGGTTCACTCCCCAAATGGCTGCAACCCCGGGAGCTGAGCTGATCAGGAGCCAGGAGCTTCTTCAGGTCTCCCACGTCAGTGCAGGGGCCCAAGGGCTTGGGCCATTCTTCATTGCTTTCCCAGGTGTATCAGCAGGGAGTTGGATAGGAAGTGGAGCATCTGGGACTCATCTCATATGGGATGTCATGCCAGAAGCCAGGGGTTTAACCTGCTGCTCCAGGGCACTGGCCCCATATAATTCTTTAAAACAGAAAACATGCCCCTTCTTCATGGTATTTGATTTTCACCTAAAACTTATTATTTTTCTGACAGGCAGAGTGTACAGTGAGAGAGAGAGAGAGAGAAAGGTCTTCCTTTACCATTGGTTCACCCTCCAATGGCCGCTGCTGCCAGTGCACTGTGGCCGGTGCACCGTGCTGATCCGAAGCCAGGAGCCAGGTGCTTCTCGTGGTCTCCCATGTGGGTGCAGGGCCCAAGCACTTGGGCCATCCTCCACTGCCTTCCCGGGCCACAGCAGAGAGCTGGACTGGAAGAGGGGCAACCAGGACAGAATCCGGCGCCCCAACCGGGACTAGAACCCGTTGTGCCGGTGCTGCAGGCGGAGGATTAGCCTATTGAGCCACGGCGCCGGCCCATCTTTTTTTTTTTTTTTTTTTTAAAGATTTATTTATTTTATTTGTTTGAAAGATGGAGAAAAAATGTGTGAGTGCAAGAGAGTGCTTCCATTCATTGGTTCACTCCTCCAGTACCTGTAACAGATGACTCCAGCCAGGTAAAACTCAATGCAGCGCTCTCACATAAAACGTCAGGAACTTAACCACTTGAGCCATCACTTGCTACCTTCCAGAGTGTGCATTAGCAGAAAGCTGGAATGAGGAGCCAGTCTCAAGTGTTCCAGTAGGGGATGCAGGCATCCTAAGCAAAGTCTTAAACACTACACCAAGCACCCACTCCCCACCTCCCAAACTGAGTTTAATTTAATGCGTGGAAAAGGTTTTTTTTTTCCACTCCTTGATTACAAGTACATTTGAACATTTTTTCACATATTGACCATTCGTGAATTTCTGTTCATGTTCTCTGCCCTTTTTGTTTTCTAATTGATTGTCAGATGGTCTTTAGACAGTAAAAATATGTGGCTTAACATACAGTGTGTGGAGTTTCCCCAGTATGTTTAGACTTTTTTTTTTTTTTAAAGATTTATTTGAAAGGCAGAGTTAGAGAGAGAGAGAGGTCTTCCAGGTTCACTCCCCTAATGGCTGCAACAGCTGGGGCTGGGCCAGGCTGAAGACGGGGGCCAGGAGCTGCATCTGGGTCTCCCACGTGGGTGGCAGGGCTTCAGGAACTGGGGCCATCTTCCACTGCTTTCTCAGGCACATTTGCAGAGAGCTGGATTGGAAGAGGAGCAGGCAGGACAGGAACCCATGCCCAAATAGGATTCTGGCGTGACAGGCTGTGGTTTTACCCGCCAAGCCACAGCACTAGCTCCTGTTTAGACTTTTTTTTTTTTTTTTGACAGGCAGAGTGGACAGTGAGAGAGACAGACAGAGAGAAAGGTCTTCCTTTACCATTGGTTCATTCTCCAATGACCGCTGCGGCTGACGCACCATGCCGATCCGAAGGCAGGAGCCAGATGCTTCTCCTGGTCTCCCATGTGGGTGCAAGGGCCCAAGCACTTGGGCCATCCTCCACTGCCTTCCCGGGCCACAGCAGAGAGCTGGACTGGAAGAGGAGCAACCGGGACAGAATCCGGCGCCCCGACCGGGACTAGAACCTGGGGTGCCGGCGCCGCTAGGCGGAGGATTAGCCTATTGAGCCGCAGCACTGGCCCATCCTTAATCTTTAAGATTCAACATGCTAGTTTTCTTTCTGCTCTTTAGATTTATGGCTCCTTCTGCCTAGAATTTCTCCCCACAGGTCAGCTTTATCAGATTCCAGTCCAACCCATCACAGAAGGCCTTCCCTGACTGCCCTAATCTACCTCAGTTCTTCCTACTGGAGAACTGGCCGCGGCGCCGGCCAGTTTAGACAATTTTAAATGCCTTCATTTTCATTCAGTGTTTGCACTATAGTTTGCTATAAACTATTTTTTTATTATATGGAAAGAGGAGAACTAACATTTTAGTTGTAGATCTGTGAGTGCAGCTTGCGTGACTGTCTCACCTTGTCTTAAAAGTATTTCCTTGATGCATTCTCAAATGGTTTTTGAATCTCCATTGCTGCTTGCTTAGATTGACCTCCATCTGCGCGCCTTTTATGTCCCCCTCAGTTTGTCTTCTGTGCTGCCCAGGGCAGGGTGGGGGGTTGTTGGTGCTTTTCTCTCATAGAAGACAAGATGTAATGAAGTAGATTGTCTATATATATATATACATCTGCTCTGTGGCAGTAAGAAAAAGTTTACAAAGGCTGGAGTTCTCTTTATGCATGAGTTGGAATTTGATTTGATTCTTGCAGGATTCAGTAGGGGGAGAAAGTAGAGGTGAAATCCAAACCCATTAGCAGGTGATTATGATATGCTCAGGCATGCGAACTCTGATGACTGCAGACCTGGAGATGACTGCAGACCTGGAGAACTAGTTCTCCTAGCCCAGGATTGTTTATTCTGCTTATCTGAAGAGTGAGGTGTGGAGGGGAGCCTGTTACATACAGGGCTGAGTGGGGCTAAAGGGACTTCCACTTTATCGGTAGTGTTTTCATTCAGAGTTGTGGATGCATTAGTGATTGTCTTGTATTTTATTTTAAAAATTAGTTTGTGAGTGTGATTATACTTTTAAAATTCAGAGATAAGTCACATAACTTGAAAGTCACAATTTAAAAGTGTGTAATTTCAGTGATAATTAGTGTACTTGGTAAAAACTTGGACAACCAAAATCATTATTTAATTCCATGTGTTTTGTCATTCCTGAAAGAAACGCTGTACCTGTTCCTAGTCAATCACAGTTCTCCACTCCACTCTCTCCATGCCATGTCGACCACTTCGTCTGTCTATAGATTTGCCTGTTACTGAACATTTCCTATAACTAGACTTACCCAACACATGGCCACTTCTTTAACTTAGCACGCTGTTTTCAAGGTTCCTATCTGTCTAGCATGATTAGTACTTCTTTCCTTGATGCTTAATAATTTTATGTGATAGGTATAACCATGTTTTGTTTATTCATCTGTAGGCATTTGGATTGTTTCCACTTTTTGGCTGTTACAAATATTCACATGAAAAGTTTTGCATGGACACATGTTTTCAGTTCTCTTGGATATACACCTAGGAGTGAAATGGCAATTCTGTATTTAACTTTTTGAAGAATGACAAAACTGTTTGCCACAGCAGCTGCACCATTTTATATTTTCACCAGCAGTGTGGGAGGGTTTGCGTTGTACATTCTTTACTTTTTTTTGGCAGGCTGTATTTAATGGTTGTGCATATGAGTATTTTTAAGCAACTTTATTGAGGTACATTTGACATTTGATCAACTACACACATCCGAAGAGTAGAGGCTGATAAGTTTTGACATATTTGTACACCTCTGAAACCACCCCAGCTAGACAGTGAATGTAACTATCATTGCCAAAAGTTTCCTCATTCCTGTGTGAAGCCACCCCTTCACTATTCTTCCCCTTCCCCTAGGATGACCCTTGGTCAAATTTCTGTCACTCTAGGCAAGTTTGCATTTTACATAAATGGAATCATTTCATTCTTACAAGCTGACTTCCTTTACTTTGCATCGTCATTTTAAGGTTAGTTCATGTTGTATGTATAACATTTTATTGTATAGATAGATAATTTGTTTATCCATTCTTCCTTTTTTTTTTTTTTAAGATTTATTTATTTATTTGAAAGAGTTACACAGAGAGAGAGGTCTTCCATCTGATGGTTCACTCCCCAACTGGCCACAATGGCCAGAGCTGTGCTGATTCAAAGCCAGGAGCCAGGAGTTTCTTCCAGTCCCCCACGTGGGTGCAGGGGCCCAAGGACCTGGGCCATCATCTTCTTCTTCTTCTTCTTCTTCTTTTTTTTTTTTTGACAGGTAGAGTTATAGACAGAAAGAGAGACAGACAGAGAAAGGTCTTCCTTCCATTGGTTCACCCCCCAAATGGCTGCTGCGGCTGGAGCTGTGCCGATCTGAAGCCAGGAGCCAGGTGCTTTCTCCGTATTTCTCATGCGGGTGCAGGGCCCAAGCACTTGGGCCATCCTCCACTGCCTTCCTGGACCACAGCATAGAGCTGGACTGCAAGAGGAGGAACTAGGACTAGAACTTGGCGTCCATATGGGATGCCGGCACCGCAGGCGGAGGATTAACCGAGTGAGCCATGGCACCAGCCCCCATCTTTTTTCTTTCTTTTTTTTTTTTAAACAGGCAGAGTTAGGCGGTGAGAGAGAGACAGAGAAAGGTCTTCCTTTTGCCGTTGGTTCACCCTCCAATGGCCACTGCGAACAGCGCGCTGCGTCGGCTGCAGTGCACTGATCCGAAGGCAGGAGCCAGGTGCTTCTCCTGGTCTCCCATGCGGGTGCAGGGCCCAAGGACTTGGGCCATCCTCCATTGCCTTCCCGGGCCATAGCAGAGAGCTGGCCTGGAAGAGGGGCAAGCGGGACAGAATCCGGCGCCCAGACCTGGACTAGAACCCGGTGTGCTGGCACCGCAGGCGGAGGATTAACCTATTGAGCCGCGGCACTGGCCCATCTTCTTCTTTTTTTTTTTTTTTTTAATTTTTTTTTTTTTGACAGGCAGAGTGGATAGTGAGAGAGAGAGACAGAGAGAAAGGTCTTCCTTTGCCATTGGTTCACCCTCCAATGGCTGCCGCGGCCGGCGCGCTGCGACCGGCGCACCGCACTGATCCGATGGCAGGAGCCAGGTGCTTCTCCTGGTCTCCCATGGGGTGCAGGACCCAAGGACTTGGGCCATCCTCCACTGCACTCCCTGGCCACAGCAGAGAGCTGGCCTGGAAGAGGAGCAACCGGGACAGAATCCGGTGCCCCGACCGGGACTAGAACCTGGTGTGCCGGCGCCGCTAGGCGGAGGATTAGCCTGTTGAGCCGCGGCGCCGGCCTATTTATTTATTTGAAAGAGTTACACAGAGAGAGGAGAGGTGGAGAGTGAGAGAGAGAGAGAGAGAGAGAGAGAAAGAAAGAGAAAGAGAGAAAGAGGCCTTCCTTCTGATGATTCACTCCCCAGTTGGCTGCAACAGCTGGAGCTGCGCTGATCCAAAGCCAGGAGCCAGGAGCTTCTTCTGGGTTTCCCACTTGGATGCAGGGTCCAAGGACTTGGGCCATCTTCTACTGCTTTCCCAAGGCCATAGCAGAGAGCTGGATTGGAAGTGGAACATCATTAACCTGCTGCGCCACAGTGCCGGCCCCCAGTTCTTCCTCTTAATGGACTTTGTGTTTTAAGTTTTTATTACAAATAAAACTGCGATTAATATTTGTGTTCAAGTCTTTGTGTGAG
This sequence comes from Lepus europaeus, assembly GCF_033115175.1. Taxonomy (NCBI): domain Eukaryota; kingdom Metazoa; phylum Chordata; class Mammalia; order Lagomorpha; family Leporidae; genus Lepus; species Lepus europaeus. The sequence goes on from NC_084828.1 coordinate 93,345,574, forward strand.
CATATCCTTTTACTTCTCGTGAGGAAAATCCTAGGAGTGAAATGACTGGATCATATGGTAGGGGTGCTTTTTAAGACAGTGCCAAACCTTTCCAAAGTGTACCATTTTACGTTCCCACCAGCAGTGCTTGCATATTCTCTATATTTGTTACTTTTTAAACATACAGAGAAGCAATAAGAAAAGAGAGACATACAGACACCTATAATTCACTTCCCATATTGTTCCTTTTGTCATTTTTCTCCCTAAAAAAAGTGCATACAGTTAGAAGATCCAAACATGGTATTCAGGAATACAATGATATTCAGGAATACAATGAAAAGCAAATTCCACTGTCTAGGGCAACTGTTACTAATCAGTTTGGATGTTCCTTCCAGGCATGTATTAACATTTCTTTCATCTCTCTTCCCTTTCCCCTAGTTTATGCAGAAGGAATAGAAACATACATGCTACTCTGCAGCATGGTGTTTTTGCTTTGCAATTTAGAAGTGTTTCCAAATCAGCACATTCTTTTTAATGGCTGCATTAGTCTTTCGGTAGTACAGTTAGTTTTGCTAAAAGAAAAAAATTTGGGTTGGCGCCGTGGCTTAACAGGCTAACCCTCACCTTGCGGTGGCGGCACACCGGGTTCTAGTCCCGGTTGGGGCGCCGGATTCTGTCCCGGTTGCCCCTCTTCCAGGCCAGCTCTCTGCTATGGCCGGGAAGGCAGTGGAGGATGGCCCAAGGACTTGGGCCCTGCACCCGCATTGGAGACCAGGAGAAGCACCTGGCTCCTGGCTTCAGATCAGCGAGATGCGCCGGCTGCAGCGGCCACTGGAGGGTGAACCAACGGCAAAAAGGAAGACTTTTCTCTCTGTCTCTCTCTCACTATCTACTCTGCCTGTTAAAAAAAAAGAAAAGAAAAGAAAAAAATTTGTTCCTATGTAATTCATAAATGTGTGGGAACTCTGAGTGTATTGTGATTTTCACATTTGCTTCTGTGTGATTTCATATGTAAGAAACACTGGGTGAATGCAGAAAACTGTACCGTGCTGAATCAGCCATACAAGCACCCAACCTAAAACATCTTCCAGTGATCTCAGATGTATTAGAAGTCACGTGCCTCCATTTCTGGTGTTAAAACTTTCTGTTCATTTCAGATAACTCTCCTTTTACCACTGTACGAGTTGTAACCTTTCAATAACAGCTTCTACAAGCTGGTCCTTTTCAAGGCAAAGTATATTGTAGCCTGTATGTATAAGGGTATTTTTAAAAAATTGATAGAAAATGCACATTCATTTGTAAATTCAATTTTCTTGCAAACTTTTTGTGAAAATTACATGTTGAAATCCATGCATATGAATTGTCTTCAAAAACTTCATGGAGGGGCCTGTGTTGTGGCACAGCATCCAGTATGACAGCAGCTTCCAATATGAGCACCAGTTCAAGTCCTGGCTGCCCTGTTTTGATCCAGCTTGCTGCTAATACATCAAGGAAGGCAGTGGAAGATGGCCCAAGTTCTTGGGCTGTTTCCACCCATCTGCAAGATCTGGGTGGTGTTCCGGGCTCTTGTCTTCAACCTGGCCCAGCCCTGGCTATTGTGGCCATTTGAACCAGCTGTTGGAAGATCTCTCTCTCTCTGTCTGTTAATTCTGCCTTTCAAATAAATAAATAAATCTTTAAAAAGAAAAAAAAAACTGTAAAGTTCATGGAAAGCATTTGGCATAGCAATTAGGATGCCACTTGGGACATCTGAATCCCATATCTGAGTGTCTGGGTTCAAATTCTGGCTCTATTTCTGATTCTAGCTTCCTGCTGATGTGCATCCTGGGAGGAGCTGTGATGGCTCAAGTGGTTCAGTCCCTGCCAACCACTTGGGTGACCTGGATTGGGTTCCTGACTCCTGTGTTAGGTCTGGCCTAGCCCTGGCAGTTGCGGTCGTTTGAGTAATGAAGGAGAAGATGTGGGGGCTTGGTCTGTGTGTGTGTGTGTGTGTGTATGTCTTTGCTAAATAATTAAACTTTTTCAAAAAAGGTTATAAAAAACTGTATTATAAAAAAACTTCTTTTTGCAGGCTGGTGCCATGGCTCACTTGGTTAATCCTCTGCCTGTGACGCTGGCATCCCATTTGGGCACCGGGTTCTAGTCCTGGTTGATCCTCTTCCAGTCCAGCTCTCTGCTGTGGCCCAGGAAGGCAGTGGAAGATGGCCTGAGTGCTTGGGCCCTGCACCCGCATGGGAGACCAGGAGGAAGCATCTGGCTCCTGGCTTCGGATTGGCGTAGCTCTGGCCGTAGCAGCCATTTAAGGAGTGAACCAATGGAAGGAAGATCTGTCTCTCTCTCTCTCTCTCACTAACTCTATCTGTCATTAAAAAAAACAAAAACAAAAAACAAGAAACAAAAAACTACTTTTTGCACTAAAATAAACTTAATTATGTTTTTCCATGAAGTCTTTGAAGTAACTGCGTATTTCTTTCTCACTTAACATATATAAAACAATACTACCTGATTCTGTTTTTAAATACCACTTATGAGGTTTTTGAGTATGATGAGAGCCACTCCTGTGTTTACCCTAAAGCCATGTGATTTTTATTATTCAGTTTTACATAGAACAGTAAATTTTAGGAACACATATATCACATTATAGCAGAAATTATTTGTTCTGCTTATCTTTTAATTCCATTTTTCATGAACTTCTTGAAGTTCCCTTGTATATTCACAAAGTTGTATAATCACCACTGTACATGATTCTAGAAAAATTTAATCAGTAGGTATTTATACATGGGTTGATTTTTATTTATTTATTTATTTGACAGAGTTAGACAGTGAGAGAGAGAGACAGAGATAAAGGTCTTCCTTTTGCCGTTGGTTCACCCCCCAAGTGGCCGCTTTGACCAGTGCGTTGTGCCGATTCAAAACCAGGAGCCAGGTGCTTCCTCCTGATCTCCCCTGCGGGTGCAGGGCCCAAGGACCTGGGCCATCCTCTACTGCCTTCCTTGGGCCACAGCAGAGAGCTGGACTGGAAGAGGAGCAACTGGGACTAGAACCCGGGGTGCTGGTGCCGCAGGCTGGGGCCTAGTGAGCCATGGCGCCGGCTGTTTATCTCTTTTCTATTACTGGCAATTAAACCTTTCAATTATGACATTACTCTTTTGATACCCTGATGGATTGGATTTATGTTTGTATTCACAAATGAAAAATGATCTGCCATTTTCCTCTGGGAATGGCTATTGATCACATTTCCGTATGTTTGTTTGGATATTTCATGTTCTCTTTATTGTTCATTTTAAATAGTCTGTTGTTTTAATTTATTCTTTCAGCCTGGAGTTATTAGGAAAGTTTTTTTTTTTTTTCCCCTTCTATGTCTTCTGAATTTTTTTTTTTTTTTTTAAGAGAGAGAGACAGAGAGAGTTCCTGTCTGCTGGTTCACTTCCCAAATGCCCACAAAGGCTAGGACTGGGCCAGAACCAAATCCAGGAGTCAAGAACACAGTCCATATCTCCTACATGGGTAGCAGCCATTACCTGCTGCCCCTCAGGGTCTGCATTAGCAGGAAACTGGAATCAGCAGCCAGAGTGGAGAATTGAACTCAGGCACTCTCATGTAGGATGTGCGCATCTCAGTGTCTTAACCTGTAGGGCAAATGCCCACTCCTGAGTCGATATTTAATATTTAATTTTATTAAGATCAGAGAATGTGACTGTAACATTTTCATATTCTGCAGTGATTGAGACTTCCTTTATTTTTAAAGATATTTAACCAGATTTTTTTTCTGTTGCATTCAATGTTGTATCTATTAATCTGGCTTATTAATTGCATTTTTCATGTCATCTGTATTTTTATCTGTTGTATTGACCTTTAAAAGATTTTTTTTGTGGCCGGCGCCACGGCTCAATAGGCTAATCCTCCGCCTTGCGGCGCCGGCACACCGGGTTCTAGTCCTGGTCGGGGCACCGATTCTGTCCCGGTTGTCCCTCTTCCAGGCCAGCTCTCTGCTGTGGCCAGGGAGTGCAGTGGAGGATGGCCCAAGTCCTTGGACCCTGCACCCCATGGGAGACCAGGAGAAGCACCTGGCTCCTGCCATCGGATCAGCGTGGTACACTGGCCGCAGCGCGCCAGCCGCGGCAGCCATTGGAGGATGAACCAACGGCAAAAAGGAAGACCTTTCTCTCTGTCTCTCTCTCTCTCACTGTCCACTCTGCCTGTCAAAAATAAAAAATAAAAATAAAAAGATTTTATTTATTTTTTTAATTTGAGAGACAGAGAGACAGTGAGTCTTCATTCATTGATTTACTTCCCAAATGTTGACAATGTCCTGGGCTGGGCCAAGCCAAAGCTGAACCAGGAACTCAGTCTAGACCTCCTGTGTGGCCCGCATGAACCCTATAACTTAAGCCGTCACCTGGTGCCAAGGGTATTTATTTGCAGGAAATTGGTACAGGAGCTAAAGCTGAGATTCTAACCCAGGTACTCCAATATTGGAATGGGGTGTTCTAACTGATGTCTTGCTGTTCCAACTGCATACCCCATGATTTTTTTTTTTTTTTGACAGGCAGAGTTAGAGAGAGAGAGAAAGGTCTTCTTTTTTCCGCTGGTTCACCCCCCAAGTGGCCACTATGGCCGGTGTGTTGTGGCCGGCACGCTGTGCTGATCTGAAGCCAGGAGCCAGGTGCTTCCTCCTGGTCTCCTGTGCAGGTGCAGAGCTCAACGACTTGGGCCATCCTTCACTGCCTTCCCGGGCCACAGCAGAGAGCTGGACTGGAAGAGGAGCAACCGGGACAGAATCCGGTGCCCCGACTGGGACTAGAACCTGGGGTGCCGGCGCTGCAGGCGGAGGATTAGCCTAGTGAGCCACGGCACCGGCCAACCCCATGATCTTTTAAAAAATTTTTAAAGATTTTTTTTATTCATCTGAAAGAGTGACACATAAGGGGAGAGAGAAAGAAAGATCTCTGTCTGCTGGTTTGCTCCCCAGATGGCCAAAACAGCCAAAGCTGGGCCAGGCTGAAGCCAGGAGCCAGGAACTCCACCCAGGTCCCACATGGGTCCATTTTCCACTGCCTTCCCCAGCACATCAACAGGGAGCTGGATAAGAAGTGGGGCAGCTTGGACTCAAACCGTCACTCATGGGAGTGATCCACCAGTCTTAAATTTTTGAAATGTGTTCAAATTCTACCGTGATTGTGATTTTTCTTAAATTCTCTGCAGATGACAGAAATGGAATTAAAAGATAAGTTTATTTTAGTGGGAAAGTCTTTGAAGTCCATGTTTTTTTGTAATGTGCATTTTATTTATTTATTTATTTATTTATTTATTTTTGACAGGAAGAGTGGACAGTGAGAGAGAGAGAGAAAGGTCTTCCTTTACCATTGGTTCACTCTCTGCACTGATCCAAAGCCAGGAGCCAGGTGCTTCTCCTGGTCTCCCATGCGGGGAGGATTAGCCTGTTGAGCCGTGGCACTGGCCCTGTACTATGCATTGTTTTGTGTTTTTTTTTTTTTTTTTTGTTTTTGTTTTTTTGACAGGCAGAGTGGATAGTGAGAGAGAGAGAGAGAAAGGTCTTCCTTTTTGCCATTGGTTCACCCTCCAGTGGCCGCTGCGGCCGGCGCATCGCACTGATCTGAAGCCAGGAGCCAGGTGCTTCTCCTGGTCTCCCATGCGGGTGCAGGGCCCAAGGACTTGGGCCATCCTCCACTGCCTTCCCGGGCCATAGCAGAGAGCTGGCCTGGAAGAGGGGCAACCGGGATAGAATCCGGCGCCTCAACCGGGACTAGAACCCAGTGTGCCGGCGCCGCAAGGCGGAGGATTAGCCTGTTAAGCCACAGCGCCGGCCCATTCTTTTTTTTTTTTTTAGGATTTATTTATTTATTTGAAAGTCAGAGTTACACAGAGAGAAGAAGAGAAAGAGAGAGAGAGAGGTCTTCCATTCACTGGTTCACTCCCCAGTTGGCCACAATGGCTGGAGCTGCACCAATCCGAAGCTGGCACCACAGTGGCAGTTTTACCCGCTATGCTACAACACTGGCCCCAGATACTCTTTTCTTTCTCTTTTGTCTCTCTGCTCTGTTAGGGAATTTTGTTCTCTCCCGTGTTTTCATGATGCCTGTAATGTACATTTTTAATGAACTTTTTGGAAACTGCTCTTTATGTGAATTTCAGCATTTTAATTCCATTTTCCACAAATTTTTGAAGTTATATTTCTGGTTTTTACATCTTAATATGTTGTTTGGTATATAATTTATGAAATCTTTGTAACAAAATTTATCATTAAATATTAAATATATTAAATATTAAATATTTCTCGAGTTATTTTGTTGTCATTTTGTTTGCATATTTGTATAAAATAACTTTGCACATCCCTTTGTTTTAAACACTTAGCTGTAGTGTTTTTGATGATGTAGTAGATAGATTTGTAAATATTATGAGCAAAGCAGTGAAAGCTAGTGTAAGCCAGTAGTTGTAGTCCCTGGGGGCATTTACATTTTGGCGAGTATTTTACTTAACCCTTCATTTGTTTATTCAGCAGATAATGTATTGTTTCCAGGAACTTTGGAGAGAGAATGTAGGGAGAACTGAGGTAGATTAGGGCAGTCAGGGAAGGCCTTCTGTGATGGGTTGGACTAGAATCTGATAAAGCTGACCTGTGGGGAGAAATTCTAGGCAGAAGGAGCCATAAATCTAAAGAGCAGAAAGAAAACTAGCATGTTGAATCTTAAAGATTAAGGATGGGCCAGTGCTGCGGCTCAATAGGCTAATCCTCCGCCTAGCGGCGCCGGCACCCCAGGTTCTAGTCCCGGTCGGGGCGCCGGATTCTGTCCCGGTTGCTCCTCTTCCAGTCTAGCTCTCTGCTGTGGCCCGGGAGTGCAGTGGAGGATGGCCCAAGTGCTTGGGCCCTTGCACCCACATGGGAGACCAGGAGAAGCATCTGGCTCCTGGCTTCGGATTGACACGGTGTGCTGGCCACAGCGGCCATTTGGGGGTGAACCAATAGAAAAGGAAGACCTTTCTCTCTGTCTCTCTCTCTCTCACTGTCCACTCTGCCTGTCAAAAAAAAAAAAAAAAAAAATTAAGGATGGAATGGGAGGGGTAGGGCCCAGTTCATGTAAGGTCTTGTGGGTCACATTAAGGAATGTGAGTTGGTTCTAAGTGTTTCCGGAAGCCATTTAAACTTTCAACCAAAGAATGACATATTAAGAAAAATATTTTTATGGTCCTTTTCTAAATGGAGATACAGTGTATATATAGTAAAATATACAGATTTTTAAGTGTATAATTGGATTAGTTTATAAGATTTCATATATCCATGTAACCTTCAAGATTCAACGTATCTATTAAGATACCTTATAAAGATACAAAATTTTTACAGGGCCAGCACTGTGGCATAGTAAGCTAAACTTCCACTTCTCTCTAACTCTGCCTTTCAGATAAATAAATCTATCTTGTTGTTGTTGTTGTTGTTGTTTATTTATTTGAAAGAGTTACAGAGAGAGGTAGAGAGAGAGAGAGGTCTTCCTTCTGCTGGTTCATTCCCCAGATGGCCACAATGGCTGGAGCTGAGCCAATCCAAAACCAAGAGCCATGAGCTTCTTCTGGGTCTCCCACGTGGGTGCAGGGCCATCTCTGCTGCTTTCCCAGGCCATAGCAGAGAACTGGATTGGAAGAGGAGCAGCCAGGACTCATGCACCATGTAGGAGACCTGGAGGAAGCTCCTGACTCCAGGCTTCGGGTTGGCGCAGCTCTAGCCGTTGCAGCCATCAGGGAGTGAATCAGGGACTCCTGCACATGTGTGGGATACCTGGAAGAAGCTCCTGGCTTCAGATCAGCTCAGCATTGGCCATTGCGGCCAGTTGGCTTGGGGAGCGAACCACCAGCTGGAAGATCTCTCTCTTTCTCTCTGCCTCTCCTTCTCTCTTTGTGTGTAATCTGACTTTCAAATAAATAAATAGGGGCCGGCGCTGTGGCGTAGTGGGTAAAGCCCTTCTCTCTGTCTCTTCCTCTCACTGTAACACTCTCAAATAAATAAAATCTTCAAAAAAAAAAAAAAATACAAAGTTTTTCTATCACCTAGAAAGTTCCTTCAGTCCTCCTCCTAATTGTTACTACCTGCACCCCTAACTACTATTCTTCTTTTTTCTCTTCTTATTTTTTAAAGTTTTATTTGTTTGAAAGGCAGAGTTACTGAGAGAGGGAGATACAGAGATTGATCTTTATCTGCTGGTTCACTCCCCAAATGGCTACAACAGTTGGATTGGGCCAATCCAAAGTCAAGAGCCAGGAGTTTCTTCTGGATCTCCCAAGTGGGAATAGGCACTCAAGCACTTGGGCCATCTTTCACTTCTTTCCCAGGCACATAAGCAGAGAACTGGATTGGAAGTGGAGCAGCTAGTACTTGAACTGGCACCCACATGGGATGCCTGCATTGCAGGTTTATCTACCACGCCACAGTATTGGCCCCTCTCATGTTATTCATCATAGATTAGTCTGTTTGGAACTTTATATAAATGGAATCATCCACTATGTAATCTTGTGTGTCTTCTGTTGCTTACCATATGATTTTGAGATTCATCCTGGGGCTGGTGCTGTGGCATAGCAGGTAAAGCTGCCGCCTGCAGTGCTGGCATCCCCTGTGGGCTCTGGTTCGTGTCCCAGCTGCTCCACTCAGAGATCCAACTCTGCTATGGCCTGGGAAAGAAGTAGAAGATGGCCCAAGTCCTTGGACTCCTGCACATGTGTGGGATACCTGGAAGAAGCTCCTGGCTTCAGATCAGCTCAGCATTGGCCATTGCGGCCAGTTGGCTTGGGGAGCGAACCACCAGCTGGAAGATCTCTCTCTTTCTCTCTGCCTCTCCTTCTCTCTTTGTGTGTAATCTGACTTTCAAATAAATAAATAGGGGCCGGCGCTGTGGCGTAGTGGGTAAAGCTACCGCCTCCAGTGCCATGCATCCTACATGGGTGCTGGTTTGAGTCTTGGCTGCGTCTACTTCCAATCCAGCTCTCTGCTATGGCCTGGGAGAGCAGTGGAAGATGGCGTTAAGTCCTTGGGCCCCTAGACCCACATGGAAAACCTGGAAGAAGCTCCTGGCTCCTGGCTTCGGATTGGTGCAGCTCTGGCCATGCAGCCATCTGGGGAGTGAACCAGCAGATAGAAGCCCCCCCCCCACACCCCCGCCTCTCCTTCTCTCTCTCTCGATAACTCTGACTTTCAAATAAATAAATAAATCTTTAAAAAAAGTTCATCCTTATTGTTTCATGGATCAAGAGTTCAAGGATAGTCTACAGTCTTTCTGTTCTTCTGTTTTGGTTTCTTTAGACATTTTTTAAATGTCTCTGATGAAGAAGAATTGAAGTATCTATCAGAAGCTTAAATGTATATCCTCAGCGATAACAAGAAAAGTTTAATTCCAAGGATTGCATGCAAAATGAATTAGGGTAGCTTTTCCCTTACCCTCCTCTGTACCAATTTCTCTTTTTTCCCCCTTGCTTAGTCCCTCAGTTTTAGAGGAAAAGGCAAGAGAGGTTTTTTATTATTATTGTTTTTAAGATTTACTTTTTTATTTGAAAGAATTACAGAGAGAGGTCTTCTATCCCCTGGTTCACTCCCTAAATGACTGCAGTGGCCAGGGATGGGCCAGGCTGAAGCCAGGATGCAGGAACTTCAACCCAGTCTCCCACTTGGGTACAGGAGCTCAAGCACTTGGGCCATCTTTCATTGCTTTCCCAGGCACATTAGCAAGGAGCTGGATCGAAATCAGAGCAGCTAGGACTTGAACCAGCGTGCATATGGGATGCTGCCACTGCAGATGGCGCCTTAACCCCCTGCACCACAACACCTGCCCTGAGAGTTTTGTTTTATCCTTTAAGAGATGATACTACAAAGTACTATTTTCTTTAATGATCCAGTTACTTGGGAAGTAGGAGAATATGCAGGTTTGTGATGTTCACAGGGTGGATAAGCGAAGGTGATGCTGAACTTGGACTCATCTTTATAGATGTGAGACTCTTGCCAAACCATAAAAGACATGGCCACTGAGAATGGTATGATGTGGGAACAAGCTTAGAGATCTGGGATTTATCTACTTCTGATTCTAGGTTTAGCTGCAAGTAGGAGGTATTTTTTTATTCTTGTTTGCATTAAGGAAGATTAAATGAGGTTCATTGATTATTTATTAATCTATATAAAGGGAATGCATTTCTTATACAATTTTTATTTATATAAAGAGAACAAATTTCGTGCATTCTGTAGCTACAGTTCCAAGAAGACAACCACACTTCCCTCACTCCCTTATTCCCCCCTCCCCTCCCTCGTTTCCTTCTCTTCATCAGTTTTTGCAAGGACAGAATTTTAAGCCAGTCTATATTCACAGACTTAATTTGACATTAACTATAATATTCAGCAAGTAAGAAATAGGAAGACCACAGTTCCACAGGAGTGGATGCCAGCGCTTCAGGCCAGGGCATTAACCCACTGTGCCACAGCGCCCGCCCTTATCTAGTAGAATTTTTTGCAGTGATGTAAATGCTCTAAATTTTCACTGTCCAGTAGGATAGCTACTGTCTCTCAGTGATTATTGAACACTTGAAATGTGGCTGCTTATCAAATATGAACAATTAAAATGTGGAAAAATAAACTGAATTTTAAATTTGATTTAGTTTTAATCAATTTAACTTTAACCACATCTGACTACTAGCTAAGTATTATGACAGTGCAGATCTAGAGGATTTATGGACTTGGTTTATTCAAAGACTTGTATACCTGGGACTTTTTTCATCATATTGTGAGCTTTTTAATATGTCTATACAGTTGGTATTATGAGTTACAATAATATCATTTTTGAGTGCCTATTATGTAGCAGGCACCATATAAATGCCAGAGACAGGATTTGTATAATTAATTATTTGTTGAAGGCCGGCGCCGTGGCTTAACAGGCTAATCCTCCGCCTTGCGGCGCCGGCACACCGGGTTCTAGTCCCGGTCGGGGCACCGATCCTGTCCCGGTTGCTCCTCTTCCAGGCCAGCTCTCTGCTGTGGCCAGGGAGTGCAGTGGAGGATGGCCCAAGTTCTTGGGCCCTGCACCCCATGGGAGACCAGGAGAAGCACCTGGCTCCTGCCATCGGAGCAGCGCGCCTACCGCGGCAGCCATTGGAGGGTGAACTAACGGCAAAAAGGAAGACCTTTCTCTCTGTCTCCCTCTACTGTCTACTCTGTCAAAAATTAAAAAAAAATAAATTTGTTGAGCCCTATGTTGGTCATGTTTTTTAATATGCTTAAAGTGTACAGTTACCATGTTTTCATCATAGTATGGTCTCTACTTTTCTCTTGAGAGCTCTGTGACAGCCAGTCTCCTTTTGAAAAATCCAATGTGCTATCTGTTTATAGCTTATAGCTATATAGTTTATATGCTATCTCTCTTTTAAGAGAGAAACCCATGCTTTCAACAGATCACTGTGATGATGAATTTTTTTTTAAAGATTTATTTATTTAAAAGAGTTACACAGAGAGAGGAGAGGCAGACAGAGAGAGGTCTTCCATCTGATGGTTCACTCCCCAATTGGCCACGCCGATCCAAAGCCAGGAGCTTCTTCCAGGTCTCCCATGTGGGTGCAGGGGCCCAAGGACTTGGGCCATCTTCTACTGCTATCCCAGAGCCGGATCGGAAGAGGAGCAGCCAGGACTGGAACTAGCACCCATATGGGATGCTGGTGCTGCAGGCCAGGGCGTTAACCTGCTGAGCCACAGCGCTGGCCCTGATGATGAATTTTTTAAGATGATAAATCTTTTGGGAAAGCTTTGAGGTTGAACTTTAAACTTAATGCTTTTGTCTTTAAAAAGAATATATGCACAAAGATTTTTAAGTAACATTATTATGTATTTATTTGTTCCGTTTGTATTTGTACACACATAACATTTCTAAGTACTAGAGTGATCCAGTGCTATTAATTAATTAATTAATTTGTTATTGTTTTACAGTGAAATATAGTGTCGTCATGTCCGGAATCAAGCGAACAATCAAGGAAACTGACCCTGATTATGAGGATGTATCTGTGGCCCTTCCAAATAAACGGCATAAAGCAATTGAGAATTCAGGTAGAAACTGATCTGTTTGAGAAATTATTTCTTGTTGACATATGCTTCTACAGTAAGATTTATTTGCACCAAAATGAAATGAATTTCCACTGTTGTGTCTGACTTGAAGAAGTTTGAGTGGGATTAGCTAAATTTTCTGTTTAATAGCAACACACCATGTGTGACACAAAAGGCAGGAATATAATCAGGTAGACAGTGAATGCATCAATAATGAGCCAGGCTACAAGTGTTAACTATCACTGAATGTTAGGTATAATCATAAAGCTTATGAAATGTGTATCACAGTGTGGTGTGATCACGTGAGATGATTGAAAGTGGTACATGGGTTAAGCTTTTTTATTTTTAATAGTTACATATTATCTTAATATGTATAGGAGAATTGTCTCATCAGATTTGTAGTTTAATAGCTATTATTACTTAAGACAAAGCTAAAATCATTTAAATACATTGTGTGGGCCTGGTGATTTGGTACAGCAGATTAAGCTGTCACTTGTGATGCAGGCATCCCATATCAGAAAACCTTTTTGAGTCCCGGCCACTCTGGCTCTTCCTGCTTGCACCTGGGAAGACAACAAACAGCCCCAGTGCCTGGGCTCCTGCCACCCACATGGTAGCACAAGATAGGAGTTCTTAGCTCCAGACTTTGACCTGGCTGAGCCCCTACACTGGGGCTGTTTGGGGAGTGAACCAGCAGATGGAGGATCTCTCTGTCTCTCTCCCTCACTCGGCTTTTCAAATAAATCTTTTAAAAACTTTTGTTTAATATTATTTAACTAAATGTTTCACATGGTTCCCAGATTTTGGTAGGTATCTTGAAGGTGGTATATGAATGATAGAAATTTGGAAAGCTTCGATCTAGCTTAAGTTCTACACCTAACTGCTATTGGGCAAAATTAAGGTTCAGAGACATTAAATTTCTTTTTAAAAAATTTTTAAGGCTGGCGCCGCAGCTCACTAGGCTAATCCTCCACATGCGGTGCTGGCACTCTGGGTTCTAGTCCCGGTCGGGGCGCCGGATTCTGTCCCGGTTGCTCCTCTTCCAGTCCAGCTCTCTGCTGTGGCTCAAGAAGGCAGTGGAGGATGGCCCTGCATCCACATGGGAGACCAGGCAAAGCACCTGGCTCCTGGCTTTGGATCGGCGCAGCGCGCCAGCCGTGGCAGGCCATTTTGGGGGGTGAACCAACGGAAAAGGAAGACTTTTCTGTGTCTCTCTCTCTCACTGTCTAACTCTGCCTGTCAAAAAAAATTTTTTTTTTTAAAAAGATTTATTTATTTGAAAGGCAGAATTACAGAGAGAGAGAGGGAGAGGGAGAGGGAGAGAGAGAGAGAGAGAGAGAGAGAGAGGTCTTAAATGTGCTTGTTGATTCCCCAAATGGCTGTAATGGCCAGATCTGGGCCAGGCTGAAGCCAAGAGCCAGGAGTTTCATCTTGGTCTCCCACATGGGTGCAGAGGCCCAAGGACTTGGGCATCTTCCTCTGCTTTTCCAGGTATATTGGCAGGGGACTGGTTCAGAAGTGAAGCAGCTGAGACTTGAACTAGCACCCATATGGGATTCCCACATTACAGGCAGCAGCTTAACCAGCTATGCCATAACACTGGCCCCAGAGGCATAAAATTTCTTGTCCAATATCATATAGTTAAGGGGGAAATCATCAGCTGTCTGCATTCATCCAGAATGTCTGGAACTATCTCAAAACAGAAGCCACATTCGCATTTTTAAACAAACTACTACTAAAGTTCTTTAATTTTTATTAAAATACTCCATATAAATTATTTCTTTTAGCAAGATAAAGAAGGCATCAAAATCATAGGTAGAGTGTGCAGTTTCAAAGCCATATTATGGCTTAGCAGGTGCTGCTGAGATGCTGGCATCCAATATGGGCACCGTTTTCTGCCCCAGCTGCTGTGCTTCCAATCCATCTCCCTGCTAATAGCCTAAGAAAGGCAGTGAAAAATTGTCCAAGTGTTTGGGCCCCTGCCATCCATGTGGGAGACCTGGATGAAGCTCCTGGCTCTGGCCTGGTCCAGCACTGTCTGTTGCAGGCATATAGGGAGTGAACTAGTGAATGGAAGATCTCTCTGTCTCTCCCTCTCTCTCTCTCTCTTTAACTCTGACTTGCAAACTAAATATAAATTAAAAAAAAAAAAAAGAGTGCAGTTCCACAAAGATCAGGATTTCTAGAATTTTAAGTGGTGAAGAAAATTCCTATCTCTGTAAGTATATTCAAGTTATTTATATCAATGAAAATTTTTATGGAAAGAAAATGATCAGATCTAATTTTAAGTAATGAAAAAATTAAAGATGCTTCTCGCTGCACTCAGCTGTAATTTTATTTATAAGGAAATTCTATTTCCTTCCAATAAAATCTATAAGAAAATATCATGTAACTTACATCTATTAGTCAAAAGTTTCACAAGGCATAACTTCTTTTTAATAAAAACAATGAGGGAAATGTAATTATTTTAAAAGCACTGTAACTAATATAAAATTAGTAAGTTCTCAAATGCGTATGTTGAAGCAGGGGCAATTTGCTTTTTCTCCTGTTGGTGTCTGTGTTCTACCTAATCCTAATCATGTTTTTTCAGAATTTTTTCTCAAAGTAGATTTGTTGGGAAGCTTTTCTTTGCTTATGTTATTTTATTTGTATCTTTTTTTTTCACTTAATCCATGAAAGAGATCATTTAGAAGTGTTTGTTTCTGAGACTAAATAATAAAAGACAGTTTTTAGTGATTGTGGTATTTGACTTAGTGCCTGCTAAGAATGTCTGAGGTTTGTATACCCAAGGATTATGTATACCTGTTACACATACCCAGAATAGTGGTTTCTACATATAGCATGAGCATCCCTAATCCAAAATCCCAAATTCTCCAAAACCCACAACTTTTGGAGTGTTACATTGGTACTGAAAAGGTTCAAATTTTGGGTTTTGGATTTTGGGGGTAAGCAAACTCATTCTGTGTGCAAGGTTTATATATACATTTGAGGCTATGGTTTTTCAAAGGTCATCCATATTTCTCTTAGAAACTTCTTCGGTTTCTTTCCCATTCTTTGTTTCTTGCTAATTTTATTGTATTATAATTTCAAGCAGAAAATTACCAGGTGCCACCCATATGTGTTACCACATCAGTTCAGCAGTTGTACATTTTGCCTCATTTCATTTGTCTTTCTTCCACCATCTCCATACACATGGGCATGCATGCACACATGTACAGGTAGATAAGTACATTATTCTTCTTTCTAAACCATTAGAGAATAAGTTGGGCATCTGTAAACAATTCTGTGTGTTCCTCAAGGATATTCTGTTATGTAACCAGAATATAGTTATTAAAGACAAGACATTTTAACATTGTTATATTGTGTTACCTATTCTATGGTCCATATTCAAATTTTACCCATTGTCCTAGTATTGTATTATATAGCTATTTCCCCCAGTCTCCAGGATCCAATCCAGACCACATAGAGCATTCATGTATTATTTTTAAAAGATTTATTTATTTGAAAAGCAGAGAGAGAGAGAGAGCGAGCGCACTCTTTTGATCTTGGTTCACTCCCCAAATGGCTGCAATGGCCAGGGCTGGACCAGTCCAAAGCCAGGAGCCTGGAATTCCATCCCAGTCTACAATGTGGGTGACAGGGGCCCAACTACATGTGCCATCTTTCCTAAATACATTAGCAAGGAGCTGGATCAGAAGTGGAGCAGCCAGGACCCAAATCTGTGTCTATATGAGATGCAGGTGGCAGCTTAACCTGTTGTGCCACAATGCCGGCACCTACACAGGGCATTTAACTGCTTTATCTTTTTAGTTTTTCATTCTTTTCTTTTCTTTTTTTTTTTTTAAAGGTTTATTTATTTATTTGAAAGAGTTACACAGAGAAGGAGAGTCAGAGAGACAGAAGGAGGTCTTCCATATGCTGATTCACTGCCTAATTGGCTGCAATGGCTGTAGCTGCACCGATCAGGAGCCAGGAGCTTCTTCCAGGTCTCCCACACAGGTGCAGGTCCTTGTGCTTGGGCCATCTTCTGCTTTCTCAGGCCATAGCAGAGAGCTGGATTGGAAGTGGAGCAGCTGGGACTCGAATGGGCGCCTGTATGAGATGCCAGCACTGCAGGTGGCAGCTTTACCCATTACGCCACAGTGCAAGCTCCTCATTCTTTTCAACCTTTCCTTGTCTGTTGGCTTTAATATTTGAACAGTACAGGCTGGTTATTTTGTAAAACGTCCTTCAGCTTGAGTTTCATGGCTTTTTGTGAATTGATTCAGCATTTTTGTCAAGGACATTACAGTGATGTTGTGGTCTTCATAGTGATTGTATCACACAGCACTGGAGTCATTTGGTTCCATATTCATGATTTTAGTTTCTCATCACTTGGCTAAAGTGAAGTCTGCTAGGTTTCTCCACTTAGTCATGATTTCCTGGGTTTCTTTTGTTATTGGCTGACTTAAATCAAGACAGCTGCTGATTAATTAGACCTTGGATGTATTTTATGTTCTTTGTGCAGCTCGAGATGCTGCCGTGCAGAAGATTGAGACTATTATTAAAGAACAGTTTGCTCTTGAAATGAAGAATAAGGAACATGAAATTGAAGTCATTGACCAGGTATTATGATAATAAAGAAATACCAAAACTCATCATAGAGTCACATTTTACTTTTTCACCTTGGCTGTTCTTTTAAAAATAGCTTTCTTGCTTGGGTTTGGGGGAGGGAAGGAAAATACTGTTTTTTTTTTTTTTAAGTTGAAATTACAGAATTTTTTTAATTACCTGAAATTCCATCCCAAAAGTTAATCCATCTTTGCTCTCATGCTTAATATCTTTGTAGATATTTTTCAGTGAATATACACAAAAAGATACTTATCAGAATGCTTATGTCTTTGCAACACTTTATTCTTTTAAAACTATGCCAGATAGGTGGAAAATGTCATTTCAGTTTGTTTTTCTTTGATCATTAGAGAAATTGACCTCTTTGACTTGTATTTTTTTACTTTATGAATTGCTTCTACATCTCTTTTGTTATTGGCATTTTGTAAAGTAATGAATTACCATTTGTTTTTAGCGACTGATTGAAGCAAGAAGGATGATGGATAAACTTCGTGCCTGCATTGTAGCAAACTATTATGCTTCTGCAGGTCTTCTAAAAGTTTCTGAGGTGAGTATTCCTCCAGCCACTGTATCTGTTTTCTGTAGGGAAGTTATGTTAGTGTGGATTCCCTGCCTTTCAGACATTTCTTTTGTTGACCTTTTTGAGAAGCCTATCCTACACTTACCAGTCATTGTGTTCAACTGTAGTCCTTTTGGCATACCTCTCTGCTTTGTCAGTTGTACTTATAAGTTTTCCTTTTTACTTACCCCTTGAAAGAGATTTATTTAGTTCTAGTTTGGGAAGCTGAATGTGCAAATGGCATGATGTAGGCTTTCCATGGAGTTTGCATGGTGGAGTTTGCAGATCAGGTGGTGAGCCAGGAAGCAGAGAGCCTGGGACCGAACTTGGGTTTTTCTAACAACTCTCTCATGACAGCTATCTTCCAAGGACATGCTCCCAGTGACTTGAAGACTGCCTGTTATGTTATACCTCCTAAATAATGCCACCCTGGGAACCAGGCCTTTAACAAATGGACTTTTGGGGGATAATCTAATATGCAAACTATACTAGTCTACTAATTGTTAGCATTATGCGAGGTTTTGGAAATATAAAGATGAGTGAGACTTATTGCACCTGACTAATTCCTCATTTAATTATGATCTATTTTAGGATAAGTTATAGATCATTTGAGTTTTCTCTGTCCTTTTACTCTGAGTAATAATTAATTTTATTATCTGATAACCAGTCCATATTCAGATTTCCCCAGTTGTCTTTATTGTTTTAAGCTGTTTTTTTTTTTTTTAAAGATTTATTTTATTTACTTGAAAGACAGTTACAGAGAGAGGTAGAGATAGAGAGAGAGGTCTTCCATCTGCTGGTTCACTCCCCAACTGGCTGCAACGGCTGGAGCTGCGCTGATCCGATACCAGGAGCCAGAAGCCAGGAGCCTCTTCTGGGTCTCATGCGGGTGCAGGGGCCCGAGGACTTGGGCCATCTTCTACTACTTTCCCAGGCCATAGCAGAGAGCTGGATTGGAAGAGGAGCAGCTGGGACTAGAACTGGCGCCTGTATGGGATGCCTGTGCTTCAGGCCAGGGCATTAACCCGCTGCGCCACAGTGCCAGCCCCTTAAGCTGGGTTTTTCAGACCAGGTCCAATCAAGGTTTGTGGGTTGCATTTGTTTTGTTTTCCTAGTTTATTTTTTATTAATAATTTTTAAAAGATTTATTTTATTTGAAAGAGTTACATGGAAAGGTAGAGATAGAGAGCGGTCTTCCAACCACTGGTTCACTCCACAGATGGCTGCAACAGCCAGAGCTGAGCCAGTCTGAAGCTAGGATCTTGGAGCCTCTTCAGACCTCCCACATGGGTGGAATGTCAGGGCTTTAACTTGCTATGCCACAGCGTCGTCCTCTTCTAGTTTCTTTTAAATCTAGGGCAAGCTCCCCCCACCCCCTTTGCCCTTGCCATGATACTGAGGTTTTGAAGAGGTCATATCATTTATCTTACAGAATTTCCACATTTTGGATTTATCTTTTTCCTTGGGTTGTTCTTTCATCCTCTGTTTTCCTATAGACTGAATTCAGGTCTAAAGGATTGATGAGATTCAGACTGAATATTTTTGGCAGAGATATTATCATTGATGATGCTGTGTATTCATGTTGTGTTGCATCAGCAGGCGTATAGCAGCAGGATGTCCTCTTACTGATGTTAAATTTGGTCACTTCGTTACCACTGGATCAATTATAAAGAAAGGTTTTTTCCCTACTTTTGTTTTTGACAAATAGATGATAAATATCTTATTCTTTTATCCTAGCAGTCTGTCCAAATACAAACATAGAGGATATGACTGAACTGAAATTAAAATATTTCTTCGTTTGACATTTTGATAATTTCGGCATAACTTCTTTTTTCTTTAGTTTTTTTATCTTAAGTTTTTTCAGTTAGAATAGAGATGATTCACTTGGACAGTTCTGGCTCAGCAGAAATGGGGGAGCAACTGTAGGGTGATGGGTGATAAGAGATAACAGTCATGGTTGGGCTTTCATGTGCTCTGTGGAGCTTTAGGGTCCATGGTATCACTGCTGCCCCTGACATTGCCTTATAGATGCTAGAGTTTATTTGAGTTTAATCTCAGATACCAGACATAAATTTCAGTAATACATGTTAGAATCTGTATTTGTATTTTAGGACTACTGTACAAATCAGCACAAGCTTGATGTCTTACAACAACAGGGATTTATTTTATATATTTATTATCATGATTCTGGAAGCAGGGACAAATCCTTCCTTCCTTCTTCCTAGCTTCAGGTGACTGCTGTCAGTCCTTTGTGTTCTGGGTTTGAAGCTGCATCACCTTGGTTTTTCGCTATATCATTGTAGGGAAAAAGGATGATAGTCTTGGATTAGAGTTTATCATAATCCAAGGTGACTTCATTTTAATTTGGTTACATCTGCAAAGACCCTATTTTAGAGTAAAGTCACATTCACAGATTCTGGATGGATACGAATTTTGAGAAAACAGTGTTCAACCCAGGACAGATTCTGATACCGTCTGTTAGCTCAGTGTTGGATTCAACAAAATGTGCATCATGAGCTAGCATGTACATGGAAGTTGTTCATTTAATGTTTTGTACCTTGATTTATTACTAACAGTTCTGTTCTGTGCTATTTGGTCTAGAAGTGCACTGATTTTATCCTGTTCTGTTCTGAGTAGGATTTATTCAAGGATGGGTAGTTATGCTTTTGTCTGTTAAGATCAGTCATCTAGTTTTACTTTTCAGTAGCAAAACACATAGCTCTGAAAAACCTTTATTGAAAATCAACAACTGTTGCTTTGACTCTGAAACACTAGTCTCCAGCTCCTTTTTTTCTCACTAAAACATTTTTTTAATGACACAGTTTTTAACAGCTGCGTTTCCTAGTAACATAACTAGAGTGTATTACATTATAACAGAACATGTTATATTTTGTATGCAAGTAACTAAGATACAGAAAAACACCCTGTGCCTCTGTAGTGGATGGAGGGCAAACTTTATACATCGTTATTACCCATTTTAAAGTAGTCCTTTTTTTTTTTGACAGGCAGAGTGGACAGTGAGAGAGAGAGAGACAGAGAGAAAGGTCTTCATTTTTCCACTGGTTCACCCTCCAATGGCCGCTGCGGCCGGTGCACCGCACTGATCCGAAGCCAGGAGCCAGGTGCTTTTCCTGGTCTCCCATGGGGTGCAGGGCCCAAGGACTTGGGCCATCCTCCACTGCACTCCCGGGCCACAGCAGAGAGCTAGACTGGAAGAGGAGCAACCAGGACAGAATCTGGTGCCCCGACCGGGACTAGAACCCCGGGTGCCGGCGCTGCAAGGCGGAGGATTAGCCTATTGAGCCACAGCACCAGCCTTAAAGCAGTCTTAAAGGGATATTTTATTTAGAGCAGTTGATGTGTCTGTGTAGAGTGATGTGAGACATTTTTAAAATGAAATTTTATTTGCCATAAGTTACTATTCTCATCATAAGCATAAGAAGATCCTACTTCTTTAGCTTTTAGTGTTAAAACTTTTACATGATTGTATATCACTCTCGTTTTTGTTTGGTTGATTGGGACTATGTAAGAGGAGTTTAGACTTCTTTCTATGGGTGTCAGAAGATTCTGAAGGCTAGATAAGGTATTTTAGAAGGATCAGATTTTTGCCTACTTTTGATGGCTTGTGTTTAATCCTTGCTTACTTATTTTCATTTTTTCTAGGGATCAAAGACATGTGATACAATGGTTTTTAACCATCCTGCTATCAAGAAATTTTTGGAATCACCATCTAGATCATCATCTCCTGCTAATCAGAGATCAGAAACACCATCGGCCAATCATTCAGAAAGTGATTCTTTATCTCAACATAATGACTTCTTATCTGACAAAGATAATAACAGCAATCTGGATATAGAGGAAAGACTCTCAAACCACATGGAGCAGAGACAAAGCCGAAATCCTGGAAGGGTATAGTTGGATGGATTGGGGTGGGATGAGGGGGTCATGCCAGAGGAGAAAGGATGTAGTTTTTATACATATGTGATGTTATCTCATTTAACTTCCATTAGCACCCTAGGAAATACATTGTTTTCCTTTTAGAAGGGAGACACTGAGTCTTGATCAGATTAAAGTTGCATTTGTGGGGCAGTTCTGGTGCAGCAGGTTAAGCTGCCCTTTGGTTGGAATGCCCACATCCCAAGATGGAATGCTGGTTCAGGTCCCAGCTACTTTGCTTCCATCCTGCTTCATGCTCATTCACAGTGCAAGACAACAGATGAAGGTTCAAGTGCTTGGCTCCTTGCCACCCTTGTGGGAGACCCAGATGGAATTCCTAATTCCTGGCTTCAGCCTGGCCCTTCCCTGGCTATTGTGGGTATTTGGGGAGTGAGCCAGCTGACTGAAGACCTTTATGTCTCTGTCTCTGTTTTTCTGTTGCTTTGCCTTTCAAGTAAATGAAAATAAACAAAACACTTTTTCCAAAGTTGTATTTTACCAAAAATATCAGAACTGAGTGTGAAGCCTAGGTCTTTCTGCTTTAAGAGATTACAGTGTACAGCGCAGCTCCTGGATGCCATTCATGAAAATAGGAAGGAGACCATTAGGAGCTGTCAATTCTGTAACCTCGCCCAAGGCTTTTCCACTCTGACATATTTATTCTTTATTTTTTCCCAAAGATTGATTGATTGATTTGAGAAGTAGAGTTACAGACAGAGAAAGGGAGAAATAGAAAGAAAGATCTTCTGTCCGCTGGCCCAACCTCCAAGTGGCTGCAATGGCTAGAGCTGAGCAGATCCAAAGCCAGGAGCCAGGATCCCCTCCGGGTGCAAGGGCCCAAGCATTTGTTCCATCTTCCACTGTTTTCCCAGGCCATAAGCAGACAGACTGGAGAGGAGCAGCCAGGACTTGAACCAGTGCCCATATGGAATGCTGGCTCCACAGGTGGAGGTTTAGCCTACAATGCCACAGTGCTAGCCCCCATGTTTATTCTTTCAAGAGTCTTCAGCAGTTTCCTCTATAAAACTTTGTATTCTCAGATACTTTAGTAGCTGGAGGAAACCTGACAGATAGTAAACAAAATTCGAAACCATTTATTGCTCTTTGATCTTGTGAATTTGTTACTTAAACTCTCATTTTGAGTTACTTTATACTTCTTGGAATAATGCTTGATATAGCTGTTACTGGATTAGACCATTGATTTTTCTCAGCTAGGTGTACTGTGCTAGAGAGAATTTCCAGATTGTTTTCTACATATTTGGACTTCAAGGATTTTATAATAAATTTTTATTTTCTGGTCATGAATTTATATATTTATATAATTTATATGTTCATGTAAAAATTTTAAAATACAGAAAGGGAGTAAAGAGTCATTTGTAACGATACTACCCCAAAAGTCAGGACCTTTTAATGTTCAAATTTATTTGTGTCTTTTGAATATTAATCATGAGCAAATATTACATGTGTTTTTCCTTTTTTGATTAAAAAAATTAGGTCACACTAGTTATAGGATTTAGAAACTTAACATCTTTTATACAATATGTGACCATTTATTTATGTATTTATATAAAGAACATTTAGCACTTGCTCTGTAACAGGCACCTTTCTAAGAACTGTACAGAAACAATCATGTGGGAAAGTTACTGTTATCATCCTTGTTTTTCAAATGAGGGAACTGAGAGAGGTTAAGTATCTGCCCAAGATTGGACCTTAGTACATTAACAATCTAAAATTTATGAGTAGTAGAATAGTGTGGAGCTGAAAAGGAAGTTGATTCCATTGGTCCCTTGCTCCATTTCTATTCCCATTTCACAAAGGCAACCACTGTAATAGTTGCTTGTTTATCTTTTTACATTGTGCATATGCACGGCAAATATATGACTTAAAAAAACTACATGGAGTTAACAGTTTACAGACATGTTGTGTAAATTAATATAGTATTTATAATAAATTACTTTGTCATACATGGGAGGTGCTACAAAGCCAGAGAATTCCATAATTAAAAACATTCTGGGTCATTCCATTCATATCATTTATGATCTCTGCCGTATTAAAAATTGCTCAAACTAAAAGTGAATTTTGAATGTGATTTCTTTCAGGACATGTCTAGTGTTCTTAGCTCCCATAAAACAGATCCACGGAATGCTGATCTCACAGGAGATGAGACTTCACGACTTTTTGTAAAGAAAACAATAGTAGTAGGCAATGTGTCCAAGTGAGTATCAGATGAATTGTCTAATTTTTAGTGATTAACTTATGCTAATATTTTGGCATTAATACCCTTATTTTTACAGTATTACACTAGGAAGAGAACTCAGAGTTTATTTTTCTCAGGTGTTTAGGTTTTTCAAAAGTAAATCCCACTCAAGAGAACTTTATAGGGTAGTCTTGCTTATTAGTAGGAAAAGCCAGAATTTTTCATTTGGATAGTATATCTCCTCTGTATTGCTTCTCCATACAGTGTCATTCCACCTTGCACATTTCCCACAGATATCCACAAACCAGGGCAAAATGTTTGCTCCAAAATGTCAGTACAGATAAAGTAATATATAGTGACCTTTCATACTTTCTTATGTAGTTTATAGAGATGATTGGCTATAGAAGTGAAAATGCTAAACTCACACATACTGCCCTAAACTTTAACTTTGAGATCTTCATTTTTTTCTCCACATTTTCGTTCTTGGCAACTATCATTTATTTGTGATTGGTACTACTAACATGGAGACGAGATTCTTCTTCCTCTGAATGCATTTGTTTTTTATTGGTTTCTTCTTAGAATGGAAATACTTAAATGTGAAGGCTTTCTTTCATTTTTTTTTTCTTCTCCAAAACTTGATTTTATGCCCTTTCTAATAACTATGTAAGGCAAACCAAAGAGATGTGAATTTAACAAGTCATCAGGATGTGAAACAAAGTGGATAAAGTCTTATTTCCAGTCATCCGTTTATGTCAATACTTTGCATACCGACTCTTATTATCCTAGTAGTGCAGTAGGAAGAGGCCTCAGGGAATGTTCCTCCCAAGCTCTTAGTTTGAAAAGTAAACTAACGTCCAGCGACTTGAGACTGCCTTCATGTGTCTGCCTGTCTGACTTTAGAATAAAATTGTGCTTGTTGAAAATTTCTGAGGCAGGAGCTCTCACCCAAATGTGTTTTGTTAAGTGTGTGAGTTTATGCAAGTTTGGAGGAGCTTTTAATCTTCTGACCTAGTTCTTTCCTTCTGAGACTTAGCTAATTTCAAAATGGCTGATTTAGTTACCCAGACTGAAGTGTTTCTACCACAAGATTTTGGAGCAGTCCTCTGTGTCTTTAACAGTATGATCTCATGCTATCTATGGGAGCTTCGTGCTTTCTGCCAAGTGTCTAGGACTGGATAAAGATGTTATAAATCTCGTCATAGCATAAGAATGTTATGCTGTGTAAATAGTTGGTCCAGATGTAAATAAGAGATTTACATAATCCCTTATGTAAATAGGGATTACGTTGATGAAGAAAAATTGATCATGGTGGCCAAGATTTTAAGCAGTAGTAATTTTAAGTGGTTTCTTCATGATTTTGTTTTCTGATCCCCTCCATAATTAAAATTTTTTTCTCTGTGCTCTTTTGTCACTTTTATTGTAAAATATGTTTTTTTTTCCTATTTTCATCTTTTTTTCCCAGAACAGACTAGAATCTCTTTAGGATAGCCACTGCATCTTGTTTGTTTTTGTACTTTACAGTACTTGGTATATAGTAAATATTTGATGGATGAATAAATAGATGTCTGTGAAAATTATAGTTGGATTTAATTATTGAGAATAAAGAATTTAGAGTTGTAGTAGTTTCTGGGTGTAACAAATCAAACAAATATAAAACCCAAACTTCTGATTTCTAGTTCATGGGCTACTAATAAACAATATGAAGTACTTTAAAATCTAAGGATAATACGAGCAAAGGTTCTTCACGTATGTAATAGTATTTAAGTAGAAGCATTGATTATGGCAGTTAGGCATGTGTTTCATGGATTCTTTTAGAGGTAGCATGCATTTAGCTGAGAGCACTGATATTCCATGTGAAATGCCAGAGTTTGGATTGTAACTGCAGTGAATAACAGATCAGCTCAGAAAAGGAGATGATTGTAAGTCTAGGTGCTCACCACAGAAGGCTGGGATAGACAGCACTGGGTTTTTGGTTGGTTGTTTTTTTAAATCATGTAGATTTGTGGTTTGATTTCTGTTTTGTTTTTGTTTTTGAACTAAAACACTAGTTAACCATAGCTTTCAAGTAGAAAAGGAATGAAGGGCATGAGAGAGTTTTTAAGTCTGCTGTGTTCTAGAAGAAAGTGAAAGCATTGATTAATTTTAGATTTTGTTAAGTATCTAACATATTTTGTTAAATCTCTAACATAACCATTAAAAGTATAGGCGTAGAGGCTTTAGCTTCCAAAGTAATGAGGGGAAAACATGAAATGAAAAAAATAAAATAAAATAAAAGACTGATTCCACAAGCCGGCGTGGTGGGGTGGCAGATCGGCCACCACCTGTGTTGCTAGCATCCCAGATGGGCACTGATTGCAGTCCCAGGAGCATTACTTCCTATCCAGCTCCCTGCTGTGGCCTGGAAAAGCAGCAGAGGATGGCTCAAGTGCTTGGGCCCCTGCACTCACATGGAAGACCCAGATGGAGCTCCTGGCTTCAGACTGATCCAGCTCTGGCTGTTGTGGCTATTGGGGAATATACCAACGGATGGAAGATTTCTCACTGTCTGCCTGTGCCTCTCCCTCTCTAACTCTGTCTCTTAAGTAAATAAATATTTTTTTAAAAAACTGATTCTAAAAGAAGATAAGGGCAAAAGGAGTGAATTTAGAGAAGGAAAAATAAGACAAATAATGTAAATATAAATTTTTTTTATAAGACTTACTTGACAGAGTTACAGGCAGAGAGGGAGAGACAGAGAAAGTTCTTTCGTCCACTGAGTCACTCTCCAAATGGCTGCCACGGCTAAAGCTGGGCCATTGTGAAGCCAGGAGCCAAGAGCTTCTTCCAGGTCTCCCATGTGGGTGCAGGGGCCCAAGCACTTTGACCATCTTCTGCCACTTTCCCAGGCCATTAGCAAGGAACTGGATCGTAAGTAGAGCGGCTGGGAATTTAATCAGCACCCATATGGGGTGCTGGCACCACAAGCGGGGGCATAACCTATGCCACAACAGTGGCCTCAAATATAAATATTTATATAAATAAAACAATTTAATAACAACAAATCTAAATATACCAGCACTCATAAAATGTGTGTGGATTTAATTGTCTAGATAGATAAAAGAAATTGTTGGATTGAGATAATATACCTAAAATTCAGCTGTTATTTACTCAGTAAATAAATATTGGGGCATAGTAGGTTAAGCCTCCGTCTGTAGCGCCACATCCCATTTGGGCTCCAGTTCATGTCCCGGCTGCTCCTCTTCTGGTCCAGCTCTCTACCTATGGCCTGGGAAAGCAGTGGAAGATGGCCCAAATACTTGGGCCCCTCCATCCACATAGGAAGCGTGGAAGAAACTCCGGGCTCCTGGCTTCAGATCAGCCTAGCTCTGGCTGTTGTGGCCGTTTAGGGAGTGAACCAGTGGAACAAAGACATCTCTCTCTGTCTGTAACTCTAAGTCTCAAAATAAATAAATAAATCTTTTTAAAAAATGAAGGTAAGTAAGTAAATAAAAAAACATTTGCCTGGGGCTGGCGCTGTGCATACCTAGCTAAAGCCCTGGCCTGCAGCGCCAGCATCCCATATGGGCTCTGTTTCAAGTCTGGCTGCTCTACTTCCGGTCCAACTCTCTGCTATGGCCTGGGAAAGCAGCAGAAGATTCCCCAATTCCTTGGGCCCTTGCACCCGTGTGGGCATCCCAGAGGGGGCTCTTGGTTCCTGGCTTCAGATCAGCTCAGCTCTGACCATTGTGGCCATTTCTGGGGTGAACCGGCAGATGGAAGACCTCTGTATCTCTCTGTCCCTCTCTCTCTGTAATTCTGCCTTTCAAATAAATTAAAAAATCTTTAAAAAAAAGAAAAGAGGCTGGCGCCGTGGCTCAACAGGCTAATCCTCCGCCTAGTGGCACTGGCACACTGGGTTCTAGTCCTCACTAGGTTAATCCTCCACCTTGTGGCGCCGGCACACCGGGTTCTAATCCCGGTCGGGGTGCCAGATTCTGTCCTGGTTGCTCCTCTTCCAGGCCAGCTCTCTGCTTTGGCCCAGGAGTACAGTGGAGGATGGCCCAAGTGCTTGGGCCCTGCACCCCATGGGAGACCAGGAGAAGCACCTGGCTCCTGCCTTCGGATCAGCGCGGTGTGCCGGCTGCAGCGCACTGGCTGCGACGGCCATTGGCGGGTGAACCAACAGCAAAAAGGAAGACCTTTCTCTCTCTCTCTCTCTCTCTCTCTCTCTCATGTCCACTCTGCCTGTCAAAAAAGGAAAAAAAAAGAAAAAAATTTGCCTGGCTGGTAACAGTCCAATAGACAACCAAAGTATTAATGTATTAGGCAAACTAGATTAAAAGCATTGATGGGGGTAAGACAGTTACTCCATAATGATAATAGCTTCTACTACCAAGATGATATAAAAATTCTAAACTTCTGTGCACCTGATAATGCAGTCTTAAAATGTCTAAACCAAAATTGATAGAAGGGGATAAATTACCAGAAGTTCTGACAAACTCTGAAAGATTTTACATACCTCTTTGCAGCAATAGATAAGTCAAACAAAATATAGATAAGGGTATGAAATTCTTAAAAATTTTTGTTGATTGATTTGAGAGAAGAGAGGCATATACAGACAAGTGGTCAGAATGAAAATTCTCATTCACTGGTTGACTCCTCAAATGCCTAGACCCAGGGGGGCAAAGCCTTGGATCGTTCCTGCTACCTCCGAAGCCTGCATTAGCTGTAAGTTGAAATCAGGAAGCAGAAATAGGCGGCAGAGTTAGGAACTGAACTCAGCTACTCCAGTATGGGATGCAAGCATCTTTTTTTTATTATTAAAATTTATTTATTTTGTTTGAAAGGCAAAGTTAGGATGGAAGGACAGAGAAAGAGCTTCCATCTGTTGGTTTACTTCCCAAATATTTGACTGTAACCATTGAGGCTGGGCCTGGCTCCATCCCGGTCTTCAGTGTGGGTGGCAGGGGCCCAAGTACTTGGGTCATTTTCTGTTTCTTTCCCAGGTGCATTAGCAGGGAGCTGGATGGGAAATGGAGCAGCCGAGACTTGAACCAGCAGTCAT
This sequence comes from Lepus europaeus, assembly GCF_033115175.1. Classification (NCBI taxonomy): domain Eukaryota; kingdom Metazoa; phylum Chordata; class Mammalia; order Lagomorpha; family Leporidae; genus Lepus; species Lepus europaeus. The sequence goes on from NC_084828.1 coordinate 93,373,976, forward strand.
AGAGGATGCCGGTGGCATTGTAGGTGGCGGCTTAGCTCACTGAACCACAACTTTAGCCCCAAGGGATTTAGGCATCTTAACCAGAATCTTCACCACCAGGTCAAATGCCTGCCCTGCTACATGAGCATATAAAAAAATTGCACATCAGTTAACCAAGGTTTCTCTTATATATGCATATGAAGCATTACACGTGACAGTCACAAAAGAAACTTTTAAGTTCATAAGAGGTATTTATGAAAATTAATTCCACAGTGAGAAATAAAGTAAGCTCACCAAGTATCAAGAGAATTTTTTTCCATAATTTATTTATTTGAGAGGCAGAGTTACAGGCAGATGGATGGAGAGACAGAAAGATCTTCCATTTGCTGATCCACTTCCCAGATGGCTGCAATGGCTGGAGCTGAGCTGATCTGAAGCTGGGAGCCAGGAACTTCCCCTTGGGCCATCTTCCACCTCTCTCTCAGGCCCCAAGCAGACAGCTGGATCGGGAGAGGAGCAGCCAGGACATGAACCAGTGCCCATACAGAAAGCTGGCACCACAGATGGAGACTTAACTTACTGTGCTACTATGCTGGCCCCTATCAGAGGACTTATATTAGGCAGATTATTTTTTTCTGACTGTAGTGCAGTAAAGTCAGAAATCAATGACAAGAAGATGTGACTATAGATGCTGCACTGTTAGAGGTAAGAAGAAACTATGGACATCTTAACACTGCTGCATTTGAAAATCAGATGAAATGGATAAATTCCTAGAAAAATACAGCATAATCAGAATGACTCAAGAAAGGAAAAACTGAAGAGTCTTAGAATGTCTCAAGTAAGTTAACATTCCCACCACAAAGCCAAAACAGGAGGCCTAGACTTCCTTACAAGTTGAGTAGACAGGTAATTCCAATTGTATGTAAAATCTTGTGGAAAAAAAGAGACAGCATTTGTCAATGTATGTTATGACAGCAGTTTAACTTTGTTAACAAGATCAGACAGTGAGTTTCCATGAAAGGACATTAATACTCTTAGATGCAAAAATACTGAACAAAATAATTAGCAAGCTGAATTTAGTAGCTGTATAGAAATGATAAAACATTTAGAGGTGCAAGTTTGAGCTAATATTAAAAAATTATAAATATAATTAACCTCATTAGCAAATTAAAGGAGGAAAATAGGATTACTTCAAAAGATACGGAAGCGACATCTGACAAAACTTAACATCCATTTATCATGTTTCTTGACATACTAGGAATTTAGTTCAGATAAAAAATATCTTCAAAAAACCTACCTCAAATATCATACTCGGTGATAAACTATTAAGAAGCCTTCCCTTTAGGATCAGAGACACGACAAGAGATGTCTGGCATTACTGCTAGTATTCAGCCTTCCACTTGGAGATGCTGAGGTGGTTAGATGTTTTAAAAGCATGAGAATTAGAAAAGAAGCAAATGCCATAACAGTTGTCGTTATGATTAACAGTATGATTGTGTACATTGAACACAAACAATTTTTGTATTTTTTTTTTCATTTTTTAATTATTTGAAGGAGTTAGACAGAAAGATCTTCCTTCCGTTGGTTCACCCTGCAAATGGCCGCTACGACCAGAACTATGCCGATCTGAAGCCAGGAGCCAGGTGCTTCCTCCTGGTCTCCCATGCAGGTGCAGGGGCCCAAGCACTTGGGCCATCCTTCACTGCCCTTCCCGGGCCACAGCAGAGAGCTAGACTGGAAGAAGAGCAACCGGGACTAGAACCTGGTGCCCATATGGGATGCCAGTGCTGCAGGCAGAGGATTAACCAAGTGAGCCATGGCACCAGCCCCCACAAACAATTTTTGATGAAATTTTAGATTAATAGGTTGGCAAGGTTATTGAATACATTATCAGTACACAAATGTTGATTGTTTCTGTATGACAGCCACAAACTTGAAGGCATGATCTAAATTTTTTTTGAATTTTATTTAAAGACAGATCTGCCATCCACTGGTTCACTTCCCAAATACCTGCAACAACTGAGACCGTGCCAGGCTAACGCCAGGAGCCAGGAACTTAATTTAGTATGTGAACCACTGCCTCTTGCCTCCCCTGGTGTTCACCAGCAGGATGCCAGGTCTAGGAGTGGAGCCAGAACTCCAATCCCCAACTGCTCTGATACAGGATTCAGGCGTTCCAGGTGGCAGCTTAACCACTGTGTCAGACTGCCCTACAAACAGTCTTTTTTAAATTTTTTTTACAGGCAGAGTGGACAGTGAGAGAGAGAGGTCCTCCTTTTTCTGTTGGTTCACCCCACAATGGCCGCTGATCCGAAGCCAGGAGCCAGGTGCTTCTTCCAGTCTCTCATGCGGGTGCAGGACCCAAGCAGTTGGGCCATCCTCCACTGCACTCCTGGGCCACAGCAGAGAGCTGAAGTGGAAGAGGGACAACCGGCGGCACAGAATCCGGCGCCCCAACCGGGACTAAAACCCGGGGTGCCGGTGCTGCAGGTGGAGGATTAGCCCACTGAGCCATGGTGCCAGCCCCTATAAACAGTCTGAAAAGATGCTTTTACTGGGGCTGGCACTGTGGTGCAGCATGTTAAAGCCCCAGCCTGCAATGCCAGCATTTCATGGGCACCAATTCAAGTCCTGTCTGCTCCACTTCCGATCCAGCTCTCTGCTATGGCCTGGGAAAGCAGTAGAAGATGGCCCAAGTCCTTGGGCCCCTACACCCATGTGGGAGCCTGGAAGAAGCTTCTGGCTTCTGGCTTCTGGCTTCTGATCAGCTCAGCTCTGGCCATTGTAGTAGTAATTTGGGAAGTGAACCAGCAGATGAAAGATATTCTCTCTCTACCTCGCTCTCTCTTTCAAATAAATAAAATAAATCTTAAAAAAATAAAGATGCTTTTATTATATAAAGAAAAATGTAAAACATAGAATAAATTAGCTGAAAGACATGGTGGCCTTTCATGAGAACTTATAAAACCTTTGCTAAGGACATGAGAAAACTAAATACAGCAGTGTACCTCATTCATGGAGAGTAAGGCTCAATATTGTAAAGATGTTGCTTCCTCCCAAATTGATCTGTAGGTATTGCAATTAAAATCTCATCAGGGTTCATGAAATTCACAGGCTGGTTCTTACAAGTGAGAACAAAGAGCAAAGAATGGGCAATTAGGCAACTTGGCCCCCTGCATTACTAAGGATAACTGGGCATAGGTATTTAGAAGGCCATGACCACATTTTCTACCAGAATCTAAGAAGGAAGCCTCATACCTTGAAATAAAGACAGGCCCAGGCCGGCGCCGTGGCTTAACAGGCTAATCCTCTGCCTTGCGGCGCCGGCACACCGGGTTCTAGTCCTGGTCGGGGCGCCGGATTCTGTCCCGGTTGCCCCTCTTCCAGGCCAGCTCTCTGCTATGGCCCAGGAAGGCAGTGGAGGATGGCCCAAGTGCTTGGGCCCTGCACCGCATGGGAGACCAGGTGAAGCACCTGGCTCCTGGCTTTGGATCAGCGAGATGCGCCGGCCGCAGCGGCCATTGGAGGGTGAACCAACGGCAAAATGGAAGACCTTTCTCTCTCTCTCTCTCTCTCTCACTATCCACTCTGCCTGTTTAAAAAAAAAAAAAAAGGCCCATAAAGGGGAGGGCTAACCGTATTAGGTTTTTTTGTTTTATTTTTTATTTTATTTTATTTTTTTTAAGATTTATTCATTTATTGGAAAGTCAGAGTTACACAGAGAGAAAGAGAGGCAGAGATGGTTCACTCCCCAACTGGACACACTGGCCAGAGCTGTGCCAATCCAAAGCCAGGAGCTTCTCCCTAGTTTTCCATGTGGGTGCAGGGACCCAAGGACTTGGACCATCTTCTACTGCTTTCCCAGGCCATAGCAGAGAGCTGGATCAGAAGTGGAACAGCCGGGACTCGAACCGGCGCCCATATGGGATGCTGGTACTGCAGGTGGCAGCTTGACCTGCTATGCCATAGTGCAGGCCCCACCATGTTAGTTTTTACCATAATCACAACATAAGGGCATGGCATGATTTATCTGTCATACAACAGGAAACCAATTGCCACCACCTTGGCAGCAGTGAGTAACTGAAAGCTGTAGCACTTTGAAACCTGAGTTAAGTCAACCCAAAGGCCATTTGTTCTGTAACCCAGGGGTAAATACAGGCCCATGTATTTCTACCTCAGGTACCCACTTGGCAGGAAAAATAAGTTGTTGTTTTTTTAAATTTCAGGCTGATAATTAGGGAACAACAAACTAAAGGAGTGCCCCTTAGACCAAAGCAAACAAACCCAAAGTAATAAATCTTTAGAATAGCTAAAATTATTAACTTGCCAAGATTCAGTTTGTTTGGGTAGGTGATATGATTGTTAAATATCACTGGAATTTTAATTTTAAGAGTTAATTGTTTTGTTCGAAGGAAAAAGGGATTCAGATTTCTGTTTTTTTCCCCCCTCTAGGTATATACCTCCAGATAAGAGGGAAGAAAATGACCAGTCAACCCACAAGTGGATGGTGTATGTCCGAGGGTCCCGTAGAGAACCCAGCATTAATCATTTTGTCAAGAAAGTTTGGTTCTTCCTTCATCCCAGCTATAAACCAAATGACCTTGTGGAAGTTAGGTAAGCACACTTGAGAAATTTAACCTAAAAAAGAAAAGGTGTACAGAAGTGGAAGAACAGTTACTTATCTCCAGCACATTCTCTGGAAATTCTTCTGTTAATAATTTACCCAGATTGGTTCTTAGTCATAATACAGTTTTAGCTGGCTTTCTCCTTGTAGATTACTGTCTCACTGAACAGGCACTGCCCCTCCTGCTAATTACCCTACTCATTATATTGGCTGATTCTCCTCCCTCCTGGAAATAGTGAAACTTGCTTACATAGATATGTGTAGAAAATTATACTGCTTTCTCTGAATATCAAAATATAATAAATGTAGAATTCTGACATTATATTCATATTTCATGTGGAAAATTCCCCATGGTCATTCTCAGAAGTAACCCCAATGAGATTTTTTTCTATATATATATAATAAGCTAGTATAGTTGTTTGTTGATGTTTTACAAAGAGGGAATGGTAATGTGCATACTGTTATGAAGCTTGCTCGTGTCATTTAGATGTCTTTGCATCTTTATATAATGTTACATGTCATATATATGCATTCATTGTATGAATGTGCTGTGGAAGTGGTTGTGGTTTATTATGTGAACTCTTAGGTCCTCTGCTCTGTTTGGAGCACTTCTTTCACTCCTGGCTGTCTCCCAAGGATCTCACTGCTTCTGTAGCTTTTTCAAGTGGCAGCTGTTTTTTCCTCCCACACTTTTTGTTCTGTTGGGTCCCCTCTTGTTCATAGTTGTGGCTTCTACACTACTTTTCTCCTTTCTCTCTGAAAAACACCACAGCTGGTTTGAAGTCCTCTGTGACTTGCTGCTTCTCCTTTGTTGTGATTATCCACTCATGTCCCAAGTCCCTTCCCTCTTTCAAAAATGGTTTTAGCATGTGATTAACAGTACTCTTGCCATCATTCTTAAGGACTTCAGAAGAATGCATATAGACAATTCATCCCAAATTCTGTTATCTCAGTTTATTGTTTTTGTCATTTATTTAATGAGTAGGTTATTATGGTGATACACTGTAGAGGAATCCAGCTGAGTAAGGAGAGAAGAGAGTTATGTAAGAGCAGTGGAAGAACGACTAGCTGAATTAGAAATGGTGTTGGAAAGATAGAATTTGGTGGTCAGAAAATGGAACATGGGGCAAGCATTGTGGCGTGGTGGGTTAAGCCTCTGCCTGCAGTGCCTGCATCCCATTTGGGCACCAGTCCCTGCTGCTTCACTTCCAATCCAGCTCCATGCAGATGTGCCTGGGAAGGCAGTGGAGGATGGCCCAAGTGCTTAGGCCTGTGCCTCAACTTGGGAGACCAGGAAGAAGCTCTTGGCTCCTGGCTGTGGCTATTTGAGATGTGAACCAGCAAGTAAAAGATCCCTTCCTTTCTCTTGAACTCTGCCTTTCAAATAAATAAATAAATCTTAAAAAAAAAAAAAGAAAGTAGAACACTTGGAAATGAGGTTTTTATAGGTCTATAGAGAACAATTATCTTTATATGGCTAATAGTATCCCATTTATCATCTGATCTATTCTTTCCCTACATCTAATACACACTAAGTTCCCACATAAACATGGAAATGGTTCTAGACTCTTAATATTTATACTGTTTGATTTGTAGCATATTCTGATACTTCATTGAGTATGTTCCCCTTGTTGTTATTATTTAATATTTTTTTTCTTGGCCATCTTATGTTTTTTTTTCAAATAACTTTAGAATCAAATTTTCAAGTTACAGATTGGAATTGTTCTAGATTAATGATTATCACATTGTTAATGATAGTGTATCTACCCAAGAGAATCAAGTAGCATTCTAGTTTTCCAGTGCAAATGAGATTTTTCTTTCTTTTACTATTTATAAAACTTCTTCATTTTACTAAGAAGTGTGTTGATACCCTGTTTTATTACAATAGTAGAGTTTAATTGAGAAAGGAACATTGTTACTCTTCAGTTTTCAGTGTTGAAAAGACCTTGTCTGTGATCTGGTTTAACTGTATATGTGATGTAGGAATCCTTCGAGAAATGTGCTGTACAGGTACTATTGTTGTTGTACAGTGGATTAAGCTGCTGCTTGCAAGGCTGGCATCCCATAGCAGAGTGCCAGTTCACAGCTCAGCTACTCCACTTCTGATCCAGTTTCCTGCTAATGTGCTTGGAAGCAACGGATGATAGTCCAAGTACTTGGGCACCTGCCACGCATGTGGGAGACTAGGATAAAGTTCCTGGCTTCAGCTTAGACCTGGCTGTTTATGCATTCTGTCTCTCCCTTTCTCTATCACTCTACTTTTCAAACAAATAAATAAATATCTTCTTTTTTAAAAATGTATTTGAAAGGCAGAGTGACAGAAGGATCTTCCACCCATTGGTTCACCTCAAAATGGCTGCAGTGGCCAGGGCTAGGCCAGGCCAAAGCTAGGAGCCAGGAGCTTTATCTTGGTCACCCAGATGGGTGCAGGGACCGAAGTACTTGGCCATCCTCTGCTGCTTTCCCAGGTGCATTAGCAAGGAGCTGGGCTGGAAGTGAAGCAGCCAGGACTTGAATGGGTTGCCCTTTAGGGAGGGGTGCCAGCATCTCAGGCAGCAGCTTTACCTGATATACCACGCCAGCACTAAGTAAATGAATTTTAAAGAATAAAAGAAATGCTGTGTACAACTAGTGCAGCATTCAGCCTCTCCTAGAAAACCACTGATGACCTTGACCTATGTTCTTTGCATGGAATATAGTCCTTTGCATGGCATATAGCCCTTTGCTGCATGAGATATAGCCTTTTTCCCTTTTGAACTTGTACACATTTGGACACACATGCATACCCACACACACACTGTGGGCATTTTTTGAAGGTCTGCTTTTTTAGCCTTCAAGATGTAATTCAGAGTTAATTCTTCAGAAATTCTTCCTTCTCCTACTTTCTTCCACAGGTTAAATTACAGCAAATGATTGTTTACTTGAATGCTTGGAACGTTAACAATATTTTATAGTTTAGCAGTCGTCTAAGTTTAGTTATCTCAACTCCAGGTGAGCAGTATTTTAGTGAGTTTGGTGAAAAATAGATTTAAAAAGTGCTATTTTTATAATATTAATTAAAAATATATTTTTCAATGTCCATAAAAATATATATTTTTCAATGTCCATATCAACAAATTCCCTTAACTGGTAAAAATTAAAGTACATTGTCCCAGAGAAACATTTTTATAATGTGAGTCACTAAAAATGTGTTAACCATATTTTTTATTGATGGTGAATATCTGATTCATAAAAAAGGGATTAAAAAGTCATTGCATAAAGCCCTTAGTACTTAATGATATAAACCAATATCTGTTTTATTTGCCAGTCAAGTAAACTGCTCCCGGGTGTGGCCCAGGCCCACCTAGAAAGCTAACCTAGCTACATGATCTTCAAGCCTGCTAGAAGTCTGGCTAACTGCATGGGCTAGGCTAGGCAGGCAGCCTCACGGGATCGCCCACACAGTCCCTTTTCACATTTCTCTTTCAGTCTATTTATCTGCAGTAGCTTCTGTTAATAGTAAATGAACTTTGTTATGTGAAATTTTTCAGATTGACATTTAAATAGCTCCTGCCAGTTAGTTTCAGTCTGATCCATGCCACTTTGACAGTATGTTATAGACTAGCCACTGTGATGTAACTGATCAGTTAAGTTTTTCATAGCCTTGTGAAACATACCATTACCACACACTTTTCCCAACACAAATCACACTTTATTAACAATAAAGATAGGATTTTAAGTAGTATTTTTAAAGAGGTCCTTGTTTAGAACTCCCTAGAAAAATCACTTGTGGTGGTAAACCATATCTCTATTATTGATACAGGGGATCTGTATAAGTCTTATGATATTAGTTTACATATCTGTCTGTTTACTAGAATTAGAACTTCTTGATGTTTGGAATGTTGTCTTATTTGAATCAGAATGTAACGGTTCTTTGCAGCTAGTAAAATATTTAATTCTGAGTAAATTACTGAGTTTATAAGATGGGCTAACCCATTTGTCCGTGGTTATGTGTGTTCAGAAGATTTTAATTATATTGAGTAGAGATCTAGTGTCCTCTCACTTCTAAATGGTAAAGTTTCATATGCCTTTGACTCCACACAGAATCACAATGCCCTTTCCATGTAGCTGATGTTCAGATACTTAGAAGCAGCTGTTGGCTCTTCTAGTCTTCTGTATGAATTGTACACATTATTTGTCAGTGTACATTTGTGACTTTGTTTTACTGTCTTTTGCTGTCCAGGTTATAGTCCCTGACACACTCCAGTTTATGTGTATTTTTTAAAATATTGTTCTTTTTAGAACTCAATTTGTTATTTTACCAAGTGTCTAATTTGATGAGGGGAGGGCGTTTGGCAAAGCAATTAAGTTATCTTTTGGTATTTCTACATCCCATATCAGAGTGCCTGGTTTAAGTTCTGGCTACAGTGCTTTGAACCAACTTCCTGCTAATGCACACCCTGGGAGGCAGTAGCTGATAACTCAAGTACCTCAATCCCTGCCACTTGTGTGGGAGACTGAGCTTGAATTCCAGACCCCTGACTTGAGCCTGGCTCACTTTTGGATATTGGAGGCATTTGGGGAGTGAACTAGTGGATGGAAGATCTCCATAATTCTCTCTGTTGCTCTCTTTGTGCCTCTCTGATTTGAAATAAAAATGAAAAATAAATAAATAAATAAAAATTGTTAAAAGTGTAGGGGCCAGCATTGTGGCGCAGCAGGTTAGGTGGCTGCCTATGATGCTGGCATCCCATATCAGTGCCAGTTTGAGTCCCAGAAGCTCCACTTCTGATCCAGCTCCTTGCTAATGTGCCTGGAAAAGCAGCAGAATATGGGCATGTACTTGGGCCCCTGCTTCCGTGTGGGAGACCCTGATGGATTTCCAGGCTCTTGGCTTCAGCCTGGCTGTTGTGGTCAATTGGGGAGTGAACCAGTAGATGCAAGATTAATCTCTTGCCCCTCTGTCTCTTCCTCTCTGTAACTCTGCCTTACAAATAAACAAACAGAACTTTTAAAAATATATAAGTAGTTTGGCCGGTGCCACGGCTTACTAGGCTAATCCTCTGCCTTGCGGCGCCGGCACCCCGGGTTCTAGTCCCGGTCGGGGCGCCGGAATCTGTCCCGGTTGCCCCTCTTCCAGGCCAGCTCTCTGCTGTGGCCAGGGAGTGCAGTGGAGGATGGCCCAAGTGCTTGGGCCCTGCACTCCATGGGAGACCAGGCGAAGCACCTGGCTCCCGCCATCGGATCAGCGCGGTGCGCCGGCCGCAGCAGCCATTGGAGGGTGAACCAACGGCAAAGGAAGACCTTTCTCTCTGTCTCTCTCTCTCTCACTGTCCACTCTGCCTGTCAAAAAATTTAAAAAAAAATATATATATATATATATATGTAGTTTGATGAATAGAGTAGAACTTTTGCAGTTGCCTTGAAACTCTGTTAACCATATTTCTAGATCAATGCACAGATATTTCTTTTGCACTCTAAATCTCCTTATCACAGCACATTACTTGATGAAGAACGTCAGTAGATTCTGCTCCCATAGTAGCCTCTTTTTCACATTTGGTTCAGTTGTCATGACTGTCTTTGCCAACGTCCTAAATGCTGAGATTGTCAATTTGACTTTTAGCTGCAAGACTGTCATGAAATGTGTGCTAAGCTCAGGGCTTGATACAGGATCACAAAGAACATGTGGTCCTTTTTAGTGGATTATTCCTGCTCTTGGTGCTTCTGAGACTAGACTGGATTGGGCCCACAGAAAGCATTCTAGTGAGCCTTTTCAAAAAGTTTTTCTGTGTTTTCGTTCAGTTCATATGTATTCAGAAATGTTGTGGGGGTTTGTGCAGCTGTACCACCCAGTAGAAACACACTGTGAGCCATGTATGCTATTTTGGGCTACTTTATTAGATGTCAGGTGGACTTGCTGTGCCCTACACCAGTCCGATAGTCTCTAGTCTTGCTAGAGTGTGTCTAGAGCAGAGCAACTTGGGCAGTAAGACCTGCTGGCAGGGTGATGTGGCCTCACCTGCTGGTGAAAGCACAGCCCCTGAAGCCTCTCACTTGAGTTTGAATCCTGACTCCACTGGTTATTTGTTGTCTGACCTTGGCAAGTTAGTTATTCAGCCTCACTGCTTCAGAGGGGATATGTCATACTGTGGTTGTAAAGCATAGATAAGTTAATAGATAAAAAGGCCTTAGAACAGTGGTGGGTCATAGGAGACACTGCTCAGTATTGCTGCTGCCTGCTGTTAGAAGGAACAGAGGAATTTGTCCTGAAGAGATTAGGGGAGTGTTTTAGTTCTTTTGAAGGTCTTTTATGTGAAGGAAGAATTTATTCTTTGTGATTCTGAATGGCTACCTGGAACCAACAGGAGAGAGATAAAGGAAATCATTTGGTAACAGAGCTGTTCAGAAATGTAATGGAGTCTGAGTTTGTGGTCACTAGGGAATGATTCCCAAAGATTGGCTAGCTATTTGAATTGAGTAGTTGAGTAAGGAGTTGTATCCATTCTGTATTTCTAATAAATGTGTTTTCTTCTTGGTCATTGATATTTCACTTTTTATGAGGAATTTAAAAATAATTCTGTTTAGGGAGGCAGTCTTCTTTGTATGAAATAACATCTTTTGAAGAGTAAGATTTCCACAGATAATGTCATATCTGTTGGTAGGTGTTACATTCCTTGTTTGCTTCCAGAAATACAGTTGAGGAAAAATTTCCTGTTAAAGGATTGCTCTTCCCAGCTTTGTGTGGTTTGTGTCTTCCCTAGCAGTCCATCCTCTCTGCCTGTCCACTGGAGGTTAGCCAGTGTATATAAGTTGAGGAACATACCCAATTTATCATCTCATTGTGAGAAAACTTCAGCAAACAGTGCGATTGAGACATGTTGCACAGTGAGCTTAGATTGTCCACTTAACTTTATTGAAATTTAAATGAACAACCAATAGCTTTCCATTCATTACTCCTCTTCAGACTCCTCCAGCTCATGTTCTTAGACTTTGCCCTTACTGAGTCTGTGTGTTTTTAGTTTTCCAGAACCACATCCCATTGAAAGTAACTTTTTTACTGCAGTCTTTTTATTGTAATAATTCCAAACCAGAGATTCCTAACATTTTCTAAAGGCATTCTGTTTCATCCCCATGTTGAGTACTTAAAGATTTCTCAATTAAATTTCCAAGATTTTTATTACAGAAAAATTTAAACATTTATAAAACAAAATAGTATAATGAACCTTCATTTACCCATCCTAGTCAGTAAGTTTATCAGTATTATTGCATTAATTCCCTCTTTTTCCCCCTTCACAAATTACAATTTGACTGAGACTTTAGTCCAATTAGCATTAATATATATATCCCTCTACCTTAAAATCATAGTCAGCAAAGCAAATGGAGAAAATCATGTTGTGAACAGATTATCTTTAAGTCCTCTTAGCACAGTTTCACATAAATTGTCCCTTTGTGATTGAGCATTTTCATTTGTTTTGTTTTTGCCTCAGTAGGCACAATTTGCAGGTATTGGATAGAGAACATATACTTCACAGGCTGTGTCTGTCGAGTGCCTGTCCAAGAGACTGGCTCTAGAGTGTGACATTCGTCACATCACACTCTGAATTATGAATATACAGGCTAAGTCTCTTCACTTTAAGCATTCAGTATTTAGAAGTGTAATGTAGATTTGAGTCGAATTTTTCTTTCATAATTTTTAGCATGCTAGCAAAATTCACCATGTTGATTTAGCTTCAAATGAGGAAACCTAAATGATTCTCAGAAGGACTTTGAGTTTCTAGTTTATCCATTATGAGAGAGCTTTTCCTCTCTAGCAACAAGAGCATGAACATGGATGAATGTGTTAATATCTGCTTTTCTCTAGAGAGCCTCCTTTTCACCTGACCAGAAGAGGCTGGGGTGAGTTTCCTGTCAGAGTTCAAGTTCACTTTAAGGACAGCCAGAACAAACGGATAGATATCATACATAATCTGAAGGTATTGTAACAATATTGTAGCAATGGCTCTAGAAATGAAATGTCTTTTCTCCACCTATTTAAATTGATAGTGTTAGGCTTCCTGAGAGATGTAGCTAAGGACTCTGGGAGCAGGATAATCTTTTTGAATGTGTCATGCTTTCTACTACAATGGTTCTTTGTCCTCTGGAGAGGGCGTTGTTATACAGCACAGTACAAGAATATATTCTTTAAAAAGATGAGCTAATTGATCATACCATCAGCAGACTTAAATCTTCAATCAGACCTCACCATTAAAGTGGTATTTGGGACTAAGTTGCTGAAATGTTGTTGTTGTTTTTTTTTTAAATCAACTTCCTTTTCTATAAATAAGGCTAATAATAAGCCTTGTTTGTAATCTCATAAGAATAAAAGCTATATATTTATCTCAAAAGGACAAAAGTAGACGTGAAAATGTTTTGGCAACTGTGAAGCACTATGCAAGATGGCAGTGTATTGTAGAAATCCTTCACCGATCTATCCACGTGGCTTATTATGCAGCCATTGTAAATGATATTTTATCAAGTAAATGAAAAGCATAGGATGACACTGTATATGAGGTCAACCATGATTTTTTTTTTAAAAAGAAAAAACACAGAAGAAATATAACACGATGTTGGAGCTGTTTCCCAGGCTCCTTTTTCTGTGTGTGTGCTTTTTGTACCATTTTTATAAAGCTGTGCTATAATAAGTATGTTTAACTTTTATAGTTTGAAGACAGATCATTTTTAATGTTTCCAAGACTCTTTACAGTGGTTTCATGTATATTTTTTCTATATATAATTTTAATATTGTACTTCTTCCAAAGCTCCTTTACTTTGTGATTTTTCATACTGTTCCCATTAATGGCTACCAAAATTAAACTAAATAAAGCTGAGTACATTTGTAGAATTCTCGTTTCATTCCTTTTGTTCCCTCAGCCTTCAGGCATGTGAAATTTACCATTGGAGATAGTCGTGTTTAACTTAATGTTTGAGATATTTTCTAGACCTTATTACCTCAGAGAAGAAATGAAACAAAGTAACGAGCATACAGCCACTTTGTCCAGAGGGGCAGAATACTGTCCCATTAGGAAGGTCTAAAATAGTTTTACTTTCTTTTTATCTTATTTTAAGCATTGCACATACACTTTGTGTTGTACCCAGGCCAGTCCTTATTTCTAAAATAAAGGGAATTGCTTGGATAGTTTGCACCTATTAAGTTGTACACATCACTCAGAGTTCCTGGCTTAAGATTATTGGACATCCAGTGTTTTCAAATGACAGTAAAATATTTCTTGCTGGATTTCTTGGAAAACATACTTTTTTATTTTGTTGTGTATTGGCCTTGAGACCATAAACACCTGTATTGTGTCTATATGGTCTTTATTTGTACTAGAATATAATTTTTTCCTGTTATTTCTGTGAACCCTCAGAACCACCTTTGTTTTAAATATATGTTGAGTTGCAGATCATAATCTTCCTTGAACTCTATCCTTCTCCCTCCCCACTGTTACTAGACTGTTACTCTTCTGTCTCCTGATGGGCATCTGTAACCTCTCTCCTTTCCCCTGTCCATGCTGCCTCACAGTCAAGAGACTCCTCTCGGAAAACTTGATTGAATTCCTGGTGTTCAAGTTCGCACTCTTCTGCCTGCTCTCCAGGGTCTTTTGTGTTTTGATTTAATATTCTCCTCTGAATTATCTTGTACTACTCCCGTGCATGAACATCCTGCTCCAGCCGTGTTGCTCTGTTCGTGTCCTAGAAAAGCCCTGGACCTTCTTCCCTTGTGTCTTTTTATGCTGTTCCCTTTTTCCAGTGTTTATTTGAATTCTTTCCATTCCTCAAGTTTCTGTGTAAGTTTTCCTGGCTGTTTAAGCCTGCAGTGATCTCCATAGCCTGAAAATTGTAATACATAATGATATATATTTGGTACTGAAAATATAACATTAAATACCAAATACTTGGGCCGGCATTGTGATACAGTGGGTTAAACTGCTACCTGGGATGCTAGCATCTTCTGTGGGCACTGGTTTGTGTCCCAGCTGCTTCATGTCCAATCCAGCTCACTGCTAATGCACCTGGGAAAGCAACAAGGATGATGGCCCAGCTACTTGGGCTCCTGCACCCACGTGAGAGACCAGTCTGAAGCTCCTCGCTCCTGATTTCAGTCTTTCCCAGGCTTGGCTATTGTAGCCATTTGGGAAGCAAATCCGCAGATGGAAGATCTCTCTCTCTCTCTCTGTTCCTCTGTCTCTAACTCTGCCTTTCAAATGAATCAATAAATCTTTATAAAAATGTTAAAAACTGTCAAGTGTTAAAGTTAGATAAATTTAGTTTCCGGGGGCCAGCGCTGTGGCTCACTAGGTTAGTCCTCCACCTGCAGCACCGGCATCCCATATGGGTGCCGGGTTCTAGTCCCGGTTGCTCCTCTTCCAGTCCAGCTCTCTGCTATGGCCTGGGAAGGCAGTGGAGGATGGCCCATGTGCTTGGGCACCTGCACCCACATGGGAGACCGGGAAGAGGCACCTGGTTCCTGGCTTCACATTGGCTTAGCTCCAGCCGTAGCGGCCATTTGGAGGGGTGAACCAAAGGAGGGAAGACCTTTCTCTCTGTCTCTCTCTCTCACTGCCTCTGTCAAATAAATTAATTAATTAATAAAATTAAAAATTTAGTTTCCAAAATGTGGGCAATTCTCCTATCCTCCATCCCTTGACAAGTAATCACTTAACTTTTGCTTAACAATCACTGTGGAGCACAGCACTTTCCAAGATAACACATTGACCCATTTTATAAATAAATTTTTATAAGGTTCTTTCATAAATTTACCTATAACTGCTCTTTAAAAAAAAAAAAACAAAAACAAAAAACCTTAATCCCATTTGTCCTAGTTGATTTCTAAAATAATATAGAACAAGATTTTGTTTTATAGGAACCCTAAAAATGGTAATTTTCATGTCTCTCCTTACGTCTTTTCTGCTCCTGACAAAACCTATTCCTGTAGCAAGCATTGCTTGTGTGCTCTCTCTTCATTACTATGACCAAAATACCTGAGAGAAACTTTTAAGGAAGGACTTTGGTTTATTATTTTGGAAATTGACCGTCTTGATTGGGTGGCCGGTTAGTCTGGCCTCTGAGGCTGACGGTGGTGGGGCACATGCAGGGGAACATGGTGAAGCAGGAAGCAGAGAGAGAAGGAACTCACTGTTCCCTCTGTGTGGTCTCAGTTTATAAAGCCACCGTGAGTCTTCACGGGGCCACACCCTAACATCGTAGTCCAATCCAGTCACTTCCCAGAGCCCCACGTTTGGACAACATAGTTGGCTCAAGCCTCCACCCTAAATTCATCCAACATTAACGTTAATCTATTAACTGTTAACTAAGACTTTGGGATTTAAATGTCTGCATGAGGTTGTGGAGCTGCATTCTGTTTATTTTTTTTAACTTTTATTTAATAAATGCAAATTTCAAAAGTACCATTTTTGGATTTAGTGGTTTCCCCACATAACCACCCTCCCACCTGCAAACCATCTTGCTCCCTACTCCTACATCCATCTCCTACTCCCTCTCCCATCCCATTCTTCATTAAGATTCATACATTCTGTTTAAAATATAACACTATTTTTTCCAGTTCTCACTGTTTTGATAATATTCCTCTTAAAATTTGGTTTGAAGAATGGAACCTGCTGGTACAAGCTAGCAGTATAATTTCTGAGCCCTGAAGAATATGAAAACTTCAGATCCATGGAAATTCACCACCCCTGCAAGATTTAATTTTTTGAAAGGCAGAGAGACAGATCTTCCACATGTTGGTTCACTCCCCCAAATGGTCGCAACAGCCAGTGCTGGGCCAGGCCAAAGCTGGAACCAGGACTCGCATCTTGGTTTCCTACATGGGTGGTAGAGGCCTAAGTACTGCCTTCCGAGGCACATTAGCAGGGAGCTGAATCAGAAACAGCAAGGGGGACTCAGACTGCCACTCTGATATGGGATGCCAGTGTGGCAAGCAGTGGCTAAACCTGCTGCACCACAGTGCCTATCCTAGAATTCCTTTTTAACAAAATGATAGGATATAAGTTATTTTAAAAAATAGGAATAAGAATTTAGCCTCTTTCTATATAAACTTATTTGTATTAATATTCTATGAGTTTATTCTCCTTTCCTCAAAAACAAATCATTCATGCTAAAATAAAGGAATTACACTTACACTACACCTACCTAAATATTTTTTCAAAAAACTTAGTAATGATTACTTTGTATATTTGTATAACCTATCATTTAAAACATTTTCCTACAGTTTTTGTTAAGCATCATCTAAGTGGCTGCATAGAGCTTCAGAAACTGAAGACCCTGGTTTACTTAAGCACTCCTGCTACTGCACATTTACACTGTGTACAGTTTGTGGGTATAGATGAGGCTGCTGCAGCAAATGTCTTTTGGTGTAAAACTTACTCCGTTTCTAGATTTTCCTTAGGATAGGTTTCTAGAAGTATATGATTTATAATGGGGCCGGCACTGTGTAAAGCCCTGGCCTGCAGTGCCTGCATCCCATACGGGTGCCGTTTCTAGTCCTGGCTGCTCCACTTCTGATCCAGCTCTCTGCTATGGCCTGGGAAAGCAGTAAAAGATGGCCCAAGTCCTTGGGTCCCTGTACCTGTGTGGGAGACCTGGAAGAAGCTCTTGGCTCCTGGCTTTGGATTGATGCAACTCCGGCCATTGTGGCCATCTGGGGAGTGAACCAGTGAATGGAAGACTCTCTGTCTCTACCTTTCTCTCCAACTCTGTCTTTCAAGTGAATAAAATAAATCTTAAAAAAAAAAAGTATATGATTTATATTAAAATAAACAACTCTGTGTAGGGCTGTTATTAACTCAATGCTTTACCTCAGAAAATGGAGGATTTCTGTTGAAATGATGAATTGATAACCCACATCATGCAGTGTGAATATTTGTGGTGAGAGGTGTTTAAATGAGGTGATGTACTGCGATTACAGGGCAGCACAATGACATTCAACATTCTCCTTTGTTTTAATAGCTGGATAGAACTTACACTGGCTTGCAGACTCTGGGAGCAGAGACGGTAAGTATTTTTCCTATAATATTATTTGAGAACAAGTAGGATGAAAATTGATCATTATTTTTATTTATTTTTTTTATAATAGCTTTTTAAAATTTTTTAAACTTTTCTTTAATGAATATAAATTTCCAATGTACAGCTTATGGATTACAAGGCATCCCCCCCATAACTTCCCTCCCACCCGCAACCCTCCCCTCTCCTGCTTCCTCTCCCCTTCCATTCACATCAAGATTCATTTTCAATTATCTTTATATACAGAAGATCAGTTTAGTATATATTAAGTAAAGATTTCAACAGTTTGCACCCAGATAGCAACACAAACTGAAACATACTGTTTGAGTACTAGTTATAGCATTAAATCAAAATGTACAGCACATTAAGGACAGAGATCCCACATGAAGAGCAAGTGCACAGTGACTCCTGTTGTAGACCCAACAAATTGACACTCTAGTTTATGGCGCCAGTAACCACCCTAAGCTGTCGTCATGAGTTGCCAAGGCTATGGAAGCCTTCCAATTTCGCCGACTCTGATCCTATTTAGACAAGGTCATAAAAGACAGGGTGAGGATAGTAACCAATGATCCTAAGAGTGGCATTAACCAGGTCTGAACAATTATACAGCATTAAGTGGGGAAGAGGACCATCAGTACACACAGGTTGGGAGTAGAGCCATTGGAGGTAGAGTAGAGGTTATGATTATGAAGGAATGAGGCCCAAGTGTGCTAGACAGGGTCTAGAACAAAGGACAGAGTCATTATTAGAGGAGCTAAGAAAGGTGCTGTCTAAGCTACAATTAAGTTTTCTGATTTAGAGGCAAATAAAACCTGAAAGAAGGGGCTTGATAATAATCTGTTGGGCTTTAGGCCTTGTAAGTTAAGAGGCCCAGACCTATCTATCTCTTCACATGGGTTACATCCTAAGGGAGGTATGAACCTCCTAGGGGAAGGCACTCTGTTGACTTTCATTACTTGGCTGGCCTGGGAGGAGAGCTGGCCAGGTAAAGGCAGGTGGCATCTCTAACAAGAAATTTACAGTTCTGCCTGCAGTGTTGCTGACCCTACTTGGCCATCCGCTCAGCTGCAGTGGTCACTTTGGAAGTTGGGCTGAGTGAAGGGCTTTTCAGCTTAGAGCCAATAAGATCTGTGGCTCTGACCTGGGCATCCTTCGACTCCAGGGCAGGTCCATTTCCAGTGATCCAACTTTTGGCAGAGCTGCCAGGGCTCTTCACAAGCTGACTTCTGCTGAAGCCCAGGCTTACCACATTGAAAGCCACTGCAGTGGACTGGCCTGTTGGGTCTCCTTGAGGGCAGATCACTGTACAGATCAGCCATTAATAGGCCTGCCACCCATTGCTTCTGATGCCGAGCTTTCTTTTCCTCCTGGTTTGTGTTAAAGCAGACCAGAGGATGCAAGTCAAGGGAGTGCCCAAGTCCCATCTCTAATCTTCGGTGGCCTGAACTACAAGTCTATAGTCACAGGCATGTTCTGTAGTAGTTTTTCTAAGGTAGACAATGCCCATGAGGAAAATTACATTCTCACTTTAAAACTTTCTTTCCCTTTGGTCTGAAAGGGAGGGTTTTTCTACTTACTGTATACTTCGCTGATGGCGAAGTAAATCTAGCTATGAGATTATTATTTAAGCTCTTCTTTTGGCTATGCTATTACAGAAAAATGTTAGCCATCTCTTTTATAAGGTCTAAAGATTAAAGTGTGCGTCCTACAGATTCCTTTATAATAGAATTAGTTTCCTACGTTGAAGAGAATAGAGAAATGAAAGAACAAGTTGGGCTTAGAATAGAGAAATGAGGGAGCAAGTCCTAGATCGCTTACTGACAATAGCAATATTACATGAATACTTAGCAAACAGTTTCAACCATTTGATAACAACTTAAGAAAACATTTACCAGAAGGTCCAATGCCTTCTATAAATTTTAAGAATCATGTATTTGGAAACATCTCTTAAATATCTAACATGGTGTAGTTTGTTTAACCAGTAAACTTAAGCACAACCATATTAAATGTTTTTAGTTTCTTTCTACCAACAAGTATAAAACATATGATGCAGAGATTCAGGTCACACGAATTAAAATGTATCTTTGATTGATTTTAGCAGCTTAAATTTATGGACAATCTTATCTATAAGCCAATTAAAATAAAACTCTTAATAAAATTTTCCCATGTGGACATACAGTATGTACACACATATAACATAACATAATAGACCAATATAGCAATTTTAATAATAGCTTTTAAAATCTTTAACTCTTTTTGTAGATTGCCAATTGATTTTAATTGCTTTTTGTTTTTAGTAACCTCAGTTAACCATACTCTCTCTCAGTTGGTACTGTTAATACATTATTGGCTTCCTCTGTTTACAGAGCCATCCCAAAGTACTGAATACAGTAGAAGTGGCTGGAAAAAGTCCATAGGAACCTATAGGAGGACAGCTAAACCCAGAACCAACAACGCTTTAGTTTTATGAGCGGCAAATCATATATAACTGTGGATGACAAAAGACTTTAAGTCGCCATGTTTAAAATTATAAACTCATCAACTAACAAGAGGCACTTGCTTACTTCACAGTATTTTTGAAAGCACCTGTAGGATTTTACAAGTATTTAACCCTTTAGGCCTGTGGGGCTTTCTCATTAAGATAACTATCATGTTTAGTAACACAAGATCATTAGATTTTTTAATTCTCAAACATTTGTATTAATAGCATTTTCCATTGTAGAAACTTGAAATTTAATACCACGTCACATCTTGACAGTACTTCTAATATAATCCAAATAGCCTGATTAGTTGGTGTCTCTATAAGATGAGAGACATAAGCACATATTTAAATAACCCACAGCTCTTAATAAAAATTCAGCTGTTTTTGAACAATTAGAATTTAACAGACATCAAGAGAACCTAATAGATTACTTTAACACATTGCTTTAACAGAGAATCAGATTTTAATTCTGTGTCAAAGAGAAATTGAGCTTCCTGTGATCTTTTGCTGTGAGGTTTCCTTCCTTTACTTTCTTTCATATTGATGACCATGTTTCTGTGTGTAACACATCTTTAAGCATCTTTTGCAGGGCAGGACGAGTGGCAACAAATTCTTTCAATTTCTGTTTGCTATGAAAAGTCTTAATTTCACCTTCATTCACAAATGAGAGCTTTGCAGGATATAATATTCTGGGCTGGCATTTTTTCTCTCTTAGTACCTGGGCTATGTCTCGCCATTCCCTTCTAGCTTGTAGGGTTTCTGATGAGAAGTCTGCTGTGAGTCTAATTGGAGATTCTCTGAGAGTAATCTGACGTTTCTCTCTTGCACATTTTAGAATCTTTTCTTTATGTTTCACTGTGGTGAGTTTGATTACAACATGTCGTGGTGAGGATCTCTTTTGGTCATGTTTATTAGGGGTTCTATGAGCTTCCTGTACTAGGATGTCTGTGTCCTTCTCCAGACCCGGGAAGTTCTCTGCAAGTATCTCACTAAAAATGCCTTCTAATCCTTTCTCCCTCTCCATGCCTTCAGGAACTCCTAGAACCCAAATGTTAGGTTTTTTAATAGTATCCTGTAGATTCCCGACAATATTTTTTAGATTTCTAATTTCCTCTTCTTTTCTTTGGTTTGCCTGTTTCCTTTCCTGTTCTCTGTCTTCTAAGTCTGATATTCTCTCTTCTGCTTCACCCATTCTGGTTTTAAGGCTCTCTAATGTGTTTGTCATTTGATCTATTGAATTCTTCATTTCATTATGATTTCTTGTCACTATCACAGTTTCTTGTTCTACTAGTTGTTTCATTTCATTTTGATTCCTCCTTAATATTTTATTTTCACGAGAGAGATTTTCTATCTTGTCCATTAAGGATTTCTGTAGTTCAAGAATTTGTTTTTGAGAACTTCTTAATGTTCTTATCAATTTTTTGAGATCCGCTTCTTGCATTTCTTTTATCTCATCATCTTCATAATCTTGAATTGGGGTGTCTTTTTCATTTGGGGGCGTCATAGTGTCTTCCTTGTTCTTGTTACCTCAGTTTTTGCGTTTGTTTTTTTGGCATGTTGGAGATATTTGGTTTCTTCACTGTGGTGTTTTTTCTTGTTATACTATGGCTCTATATTAAGTGGACTGTCTGCTTTTGATGGAGCCTTAGAGGCTTGAAATGAGTGAAGCCTGAGAGCTCTGTTTGGTTCCTCAGGGTTGAGGGTGTGCCAAAGGTGACACTCCCAGGTGGTAAATCTCTCTTTCATTCTTTTTTTTTGATTCAAAAGGAAAGTAATTCCACACAGCTGAACGTAATTGGAGGTAGTTAGCAGGCAAATGATATACCCACAGGAGCCAGAGATTGGAAGCTCTTTCCCAAGGACCACACAGGGAATCTCTGCTGCCCTCAGTGTGGGCTCCAATTCTCCTACAGTCTCCCACTGGGTTGCCAAGTTAGATGCTAATCTCCTGTTATTTCACCCCTCCCCCCAGAGTCAGGTTTTTCTGCTAGGCTCAGGGCCGGTGCAGAGCAGAGGTCACCCTGCTTATGATGTATGTCCAAAATGGCGCCTGCTCTTTGTCTTGCTCGCCTTTGAGAGGTGAGCAGAGAGAGAGAAACTTGTGTCCGTATTGGTCACTTTTTTTTTTCCTCTCTCTCTCCTAGTTAGTCTGGTGAACTTTTCCCCACGGAGTTTCAAGCCTTGTTCCCTCTAGTCTCCTCTAACCGCTTGCCCGCTGGTGTCTCGGGCTATTGAGGTTCGGCTCACCTCGCATTCCAGCGCTGGTGTGTTGAGTCTGCCACTGGTGTCCCGAACTTGGGCTCCCACGCTCTCCACGCAGGTCCACTGTGAATCACTAGTTCCGGAAGAGTTTCCTCTGCTGTTTCTTCCCCTACTCTTCCTTGAACCTGCAGTATCTCCACTTTTATTAAACTGTCTCTTCCCAGACTATCAGTGTGCTCCCTTCCTTTTCCGCCATCTTGCCACTCTGATCATTATTTTTAGTTAGAAAAAAAGTGAGTGCTAGACTTTAAAAAGTTGATCTCCTTTTCCCCTTTGTTTCTTCTTTTTTTCATTGTAGTTTTAAAAAAAGTGTAATATAAAATGTACCATCTTAATCATTTTTCATTGTACAGCTCAGTGCCATTAACTATAGTCACATTGTTGTGCAGCCATCACTACCCCTCACCTGTAAAACTCCTCTTCATCTTGCAGAACTAAAGCTTTGTACCTATTAAACAGGCACCCCTAGTCTTCCCTCCACCCAGCCTTTGACAGCCATCATTCTACTTTCTGTCTCTGAATTTGACTACTTAGATACCTCATGTAAGTGGAACGATACAGTGTTTGTCTTTTTATAACTGACTTACTTCACTTTGAATAATGTTCTTAAGGTTCATTCATGTTGTAGCGTGAGTCAGAATTTCCTCCCTTTATAGGCTGAATAATACTGCATTATATGTGTTGATCACATTGTCTTTATCTGTTCACACATTAAGGGTACCTGGGTCGCTTCCATCTTTTGGCTATGGGGAATAATGTTTCTATAAATGTGGGTGTGTAGATGTTTATTTGAGTTCCTACTTTCAGTTCTTTTGAGTATGTGCCCAGAAGTGGAGTTGCTGAATCATATGGTAATTGTGCTTTAATTTTTGAGAACCACCACAGTATTTTCTGTGGCGTATAAACCATCTTACATTACTTCCACAAGTACTGAGTCTGCTCTTCTTTGGAGAAATGTCTGTTTAAGTCGTTTGTGCTCCTCTCCCTCCAACACACACACTTAAAAAAATTTTTTTTGTGAGGCAGAGAGGAAGAGATGACAAAGAGTTCCTGACCACTAGTTTTTCCCCTGTGTGTCCACCATGATTAGAGCTGAGCCAGGCTGAAGTTGGGAGCCAGGAATATTTTTTTTTAAGATTTATTTATTTATTTGAAAGGAAAAGATACAAAGAGAGAAAGATCTGGTTGACTCTCCAAATGGCTGCAACAGCAGGATCTGGGCTGATCAGGAGCCAAGAGCTTTTTCCAGGTCTCCCATGTGGGTGCAGGGACCCAACTACTTGGACCATCTTCCCCTATCTTCAAACGCACATTAGCAGGGAGCTGGATTGGAAGTAGAACAGCCAAGACTCAAAACTAACACCCAAATGGGATGCTAGTACTGTACCACTATGCTGTGGTGCTGGCCCCCTTGGAGCCAGGAATTTAGTGCAGGGCACTCACATGGGTAGCAGGAACCCAGCCACTTGAACCATTCCTTAATGCCTTCCTACAGGAAGCTGGACTCAGGAGTGGTGCTGGGACTTGACCCCAGGTTCTTCAGTAAAGCATACAAGCAGCCCAAGCAGCTCCTGACTACTAGGCCAAACATTTGCCCCTTGACTATTTGTTAATCAGATCGTTTCTGTTGTCTGATTGTAAGAGTTCTTCTTGTTCTTACTCATAATCAAGTTCTTGGTGAATATTAGCTCTCATCAGTGATTTGCAGATACATATTCCCATTCTGTAATTCATTTCTGCCTTTTCACTTGGTTGATTGAATCTTTTGACGCACAAAAACTTTAAGTTTGTTAATTGTTCTTTTATTGCTTGTGCTTTTAGTTTCATATCCAAGAAATCATTGCCAAATCCAATGTCATGAAACTTTCCCCCCTAAGCTTTCTTCTAAGATTTTGATTGTTAGCTCTTATGTATATGTCTTTGATGTATTTTTTTGAGGTTTTATATTTATTTGAGGCAGAGTACAACAGAGAAAGAGAGCTCCCATCTGCTGGTTCAGTCCTCACATGCATGCAATGGCCAGGGCTGGTCCAGGCAGAAGACAAGAATGTAGAACTCGACCCAGGTCTCGCATGTGGATGGTAGGGATTCAACTACTTGAGCCATCACCTACGGCCTCCCAGGATGCACATTGGTAGGAAGCTAGAATTGGGAGCAGAGGTAGAACTTGATCCTGTGCACTTGGTATGTGATAGAAGCATCCAAACTGGTAACTTAATGTTAGGCCAAACACCCACCCTTGATCCCTTTTTAAAATTTTTTTAAAGATTTATTTATTTATCCGAGAAGTAGAGTTACAGAGTGAGGGAAAGGCAGATAGAAAGGTCTTCCATCCACTGGTTCACTCCCCGAATGCACACAACGGCCAGAGCTGGGCCAATCCGAAGCCAGGAGCCAGGAGCTTCTTCCAGGTCTACCATGCAGGTGCAGGGGCTCAAAGACTTGGGTCATCTTCTCCTGCTTTCCCAGGCCATAGCAGAGAGCTCGATTGGAAGTGGAGCAGCCAGGACTCAAACTGGTGCCTGTTTGGGATGCTGGCGCTACAGGCAGAGGCTTAGCCTACTATACCACAGTGCCAGGCCCCCTGATCATTTTGAGTTAATTTTTCTGAATAATATGAGTCTTACTTTATTGTTTTGCATGTGGATATCCAATTTTCCTAGCACCACTTGTTGAGAAAACTGTTGTTTTACCCATTGAATGGTGTTGGTACCCTTGTGGAAGATCATTTGATAATATACAGGGGCAGTTCAAAAAGTTTGTGGAAAATAGAATTAAATTATTATTTTGGTGTAAAAAGTTTTTCAAACCCATGCATAGTTTTTTTGTAATCATTTTTATTAACTTTTTGAAGACCTCTTAAAAATACATGAATTTCAAAAAATTTTTGCACTATAATACATTTACCATTTACATTTTCCATGAACTTTTGAAGTACTTGAGTACATGAGGGTTTATTTTATTCTACTGACCAATATGCCTGTCTTTATGCCTGCACCATATTGTTTTTTCAGAAAGTTTTGTTGTAATAAATCTTGAAATCAGGAAGTGTAAGACCTCCAACTTCGTTCTCCAACAACCCTCCTCCCCTTTTTTTTGTATTCATAGTAAAATTTCAACAGTAGAGGCCAGCGCTGTGGCACAGTAGGCTAAGCCACCGTCTGCAGCACCAGCATCCTGTATGGGTGCCAGTTCGAGTTCTATCTGCTCCACTTCCAATCCAGCTCCCTGCTAATGCCCCTGGGAAAGTAGCAGCAGATAACTCAAATCCTTGGGACCCTGCACCCACGTGGGAGACTTGGAAGAAGCTCCTGGCTCCTGGCTTTGTCCAGGCCCAGCTCCAGCCATTGGAGCCATTTGGGGAGTGAACTAGCAGATGGAAAATCTCTCTGTCTCTCTTTCTTTCTCTCTCTATAACTCTGCCTTTCAAATAAATAAATCTTAAAAAAATGTTTTTTTTTCAGCAGTAGCTATGATCGTCAGTGTCAGCTGTTTGTAAGCCTTATTCTGCCCAGAGAAATCTGCTGTATTTTATCAGAAGATATTTGTTGAACACGTACTGTAATCAGAATACTGATCTAAGTCTTGGAAATACCGTAATGAATAAGAGAGTTTCTATAGCTTCTACTTTCAAGAAAAATATTTGGGGCCCTATATTACAGTATAGCAGGTTAAACCTCTGCCTAGAAAGCTGGCATCCCAAATTGGAGTGCTAGTTTGAGTCCCAACTGCTTCATTCCCATCCAGCTCCCTGCTGATGTGCCTGGGAAAGCAGTGGAAGTTGGCCCAAGTACTTGGCCCTTGCCACCCACATGAGAGACCTGGATGGAGTTCCTGGCTCCTGGCTTCCACCTGGCCCAGCCCTTGCCATTGTGGCCATTTGGAAAGTGAACCAGCAGATGGAAGATTTCTTTCTTGCACTTGGCTCTTGCTCTGCATTTCAGATAAATAAATGAATAAATTTAAAAAAAATAATAAAAGCTATATACTTGGTAGTATTGAGAATGAGTTTAAACAATAAACACAAAAGTGGGCAGGATAACTTTACTTACAAAAAAGCACTATGAAGAAGTGAGTATCTGGGGGACGAGAAAGTTGTTTAAACCAGAGTGGTTTGGAAAGGACTCTGAGACTGTAACATTTGATTGGACTTGATAGGAGGCCTAGAGGTAAGACAGGCACCCTGCCAGGATTGGGCAGAAGAGTGTTCTAAGAAGTAGAAACAGCAAATGGAAGGCCCCAGTTTTGTGATTCATTTCACTAAGATATCTCTTAAGCCAGACTAGATCCCCTTTTAGGATAAATTCTTTAGTTCTTGAGATTGAAATTGCCTTCAAAGTGACGAATACCACATTCTTGGACAGAAGTTGTGCATTGTGTGACATTGATGAGTTCTGCTTTGTCCACTTGTGTAGGTAGTGGACGTTGAACTCCATCGGCATTCTCTTGGCGAAGACTACATTTATCCTCAGTCCTCTGAGTCAGACATCTCTGATGCTCCTCCATCTTTGCCTCTGACCATTCCAGCCCCTGTGAAAGCTTCTTCACCAGTAAAGCAGTCACATGAACCCGTATCTGATAGCGCTGGGGAAAAAGGTAACAGCATTTTTCCTTGGATCTAGTAATTCTAGGACATTCCTTTCTCATTTGCATGATGTGGTTGTGATCTTCAGAGACTTAGAATATATGGACAATAAATCTTCCATAGATAAGCATACTGTTTGTACTACACAGTTCTCTTGTGAAAATAGCCAAATCTTTGACTTGTTTTTTTTTCTTTTTTAAGATTTTATTTATTTAGGGCCGGCGCCGTGGCTCAACAGGCTAATTTACTCCACCTTGCGGCGCTGGCACACCGGGTTCTAGTCCCGGTTGGGGCGCCGGATTCTATCCTGGTTGCCCCTCTTCCAGGCCAGCTCTCTGCTATGGCCCGGGAAGGCAGTGGAGGATAGCCCAAGTCCTTGGGCTCTGCACCCACATTGGAGACCAGGAGAAGCACCTGGCTCCTGGCTTCGGATCAGCGCAATGCGCCGGCCGCAGCGGCCATTGGAAGGTGAACCAACGGCAAAAAGGAAGACCTTTCTCTCTGTCTCTCTCTCTCACTATCCACTCTGCCTGTCAAAAAAAAAAAAAAAATGATTTTATTTATTTATTTGAGAGGTAGGGTTATAGACAGTGAGAGTGAGAGACAGAGAGAAAGGTCTTCCTTCTGTTGGTTCACTCCCCAGATGGCTGCAATGGCTAGAGCTGCGCCCATCAGAAGCCAGGAACCAGATGCTTCTATCAGTCTCCCATGCGGGTGCAGGGGCCCAAGGACTTGGGCCATCTTCTACTACTTTCCCACGCCACAGCAGAGAGCTGGATTGGAAGAGGAAAAGCCAGGACTAGAACCAGCGCCAATATGGGATGCCAGTGCCAAAGGCAGAGAGGATTAACCTAATGTGCCACTGCACCAACCCCTAAATCTTTGCTTTTTTCAAACATTCTTTTCAATCAAGTTCTCACAACATTTATAAAATGAAGTCACTAAAAAGTATTAAATTTTGCTGGTGCCGCGGCTCACTAGGCTAATCCTCCGCCTTGTGGTGCCGGCACACCGGGTTCTAGTCCCGGTCGGGGCACCGATCCTGTCCCGGTTGCCCCTCTTCCAGGCCAGCTCTCTGCTGTGGCCAGGGAGTGCAGTGGAGGATGGCCCAAGTTCTTGGGCCCTGCACCCCATGGGAGACCAGGAGAAGCACCTGGCTCCTGCCATCGGATTAGCGCGGTGTGCCGGCCACAGCACGCTACCGCGGCAGCCATTGGAGGGTGAACCAATGGCAAAAAGGAAGACCTTTCTCTCAGTCTCTCTCTCACTGTCCACTCTGCCTGTCAAAAAAATAAATAAATAAAAATAAAAAAGTATTAAATTTTTACCCTTGGATTATGATTTTTTTTCTATTATATGCAGGAAGTCTTTCTGGTTCAACTTCTGTGTGAATAAATTGGAATATTAAATAGTAATCTTAGTTAAAATAAAAGACTGATTTTAAAATATATTTTAAATATTTTTTTCATAAATATGTCAGTGTATAAAGGCATATTTCAGTGTTCACATGGACAAGGGACCTAAAAAGTTAAGAAAAGTACATATTAAAAAAAATAAGAGGTGGCACTCTAGTGCAGTGTGTTAAAGCCCTGGCCAGAAGTGCCGGCATCCCATATGGGCACTGGTTCTAATCCCGGCTGCTCCTCTTCCAATCCAGTTCTCTGCTATGGCCTGGGAAAGCAGTAGAAGATGGCCCAAGTCCTTGGGCCCCTGCACCCACGTGGGAGACCCGGAAGAAGCTCCTGGCCAATGGCTCTGGATTGGGCCATCTGGGGAGTGAACCAGTAGATGGAAGACCTCTCTCTCTGGAACCCTATCTTTCAAATAAATAAAAATAAATAAATCTTTTTTTTTTTTTTTTTTTTTGGGACAGGCAGAGTTAGTCAGTGAGAGAGAGAGAGTCAGAGAGAAAGGTCTTCCTTCTGTTGGTTCACCCCCCAAATGGCCGCCACGGCCGGCGCTGCGCCAATCCAAAGCCAGGAGCCAGGTGCTTCTTCCTGGTCTCCCATGCGGGTGCAGGGGCCCAAGCACTTGGGCCATCCTCCACTGCCCTCCTGGGCCACACCAGAGAGCTGGACTGGAAGAGGAACAACGGGGACTAGAATCTGGCACCCATGTGGGATGCCGGTGCCACAGGCGGAGGATTAACCAAGTGAGCCATGGCACCGGCCCCATAATAAATAAATCTCTAAAAAAATAAGAGTCAGGTTTTTTGCACAAAAATAAACTCATTTTAATTCCATTTTTCCAAGAACTTTTTGAAGTAACTTCACTAAAGATAAAGTTGATTCTAAATGATATTAGTTTTATCTCTAAACATATATTTCAATGTAATGTTAATATTTTAGTTCTTCTATAAAATCTTACTTTATTCTTCAAGTTTCAGTTGCATCTTCCTTGCAGGCATTTGATAAGGCATCATTAGATCAACAGAATGTCTGGGTCTCCCATGTGGGTGCAGGGGCCCAAGGACTTGGGCCATCTTCTACTGCTTTCCCAGGCCATAGCAGAGAGCTGGATCGGAAGAGGAGCAGCCAGGATTCGAACTGGCACCCACATGGGATGCCAGCACTTCTGGCCAGGGCTTTAACACCACTGCGCCACAGCGCCGGCCTCTTATTATTATTATTATTATTATTATTATTATTATTATTATTATTTTTGACAGGCAGAGTTAGAGAGAGAGAGAGAGACAGAGAAAGGTCTTCCTTTTCCGTTGGTTCACCCCCGCAAATTGCCTGCTACGGCCGGCGCGCTGCGCCAATCCAAAGCCAGGAGCCAGGTGCTTCCTCCTGGTCTCCTGTGTGGATGCAGGGCCCAAGGACTTGGGCTATCCTCCACTGCCTTCCCAAGCCACAGCAGAGAGCTGGACTGGAAGAGGAGCAACTGGGGCAGAACCAGCGCCCCAACCGGGACTAGAACCCAGAGTGCCGGCACCGCACGTGGAGGATTAGCCAAGTGAGCTGCAGCGCCGGCCATGCCTCTTTTTTTTTTTTATTTATAATATGTACTTTTCATAACTTTTTTAGGTCCCTTGTCCATGTGAACACTGTAATGTGCCTTGAGTGGTTTTCTCTTTAAACAGTTTTTCTGATTTATGTATTTGAAAATATAGGGACACAATGAACTTGTGTTCCTTTTATATTATATATGATTTTTAGTTAATGTTTTCTAATTTCCTGAAAAGAGCATTTTATTTTATTTTATTAAAGACTTATTTATTTGGAAGTCAGAATTACAGACAGAGAAGAGAGACAGAGTGAGAGAGAGAGAGAGAGGTCTTCCATCACTGGTTCACTCCCCAACTGGCCACAACAGCCAAAGCTGCACTGATCTGAAGCCAGGAGCCTGGCGCTTCCTCCAGGTCTTCCCACATGGGTGCAGAGGCCCAAGGACTTGGGCCATCTTCTCCTACTTTCCCAGGCCATAGCAGAGAGCTGGATTGGAAGTGGAGCAGCTGGGTCTCAAACCAGCGCCCATGTGGGATGCTGGCACTGCAGGTGGCAGCTTTACATGCTGTGCCAAAGCGCCGGCCCCATGAAAAGAGCATTTTAACTAAATACGTTTAAGCATGTTTCCCTATAGAAAGTATAAAAGGGTAATAAATTATTTTACTACAGTAACAGGGTGTTGAAATAAGGCATTTTAATTCTTTTTTCACATTGGAAAGATTTTGTTATTTCCAAGCAATTGGTAACTTACCCTTTGCCCATTTCATTTAACAGGGTTTCCAACTAGCAGTGAAGCTGAGAGACCCACTACATTTTATTCTTTGCCATCTTCTTTGGAAAGAACACCCACAAAAGTGACAGCATCACAGAAAGTTACCTTTTGTTCTCATGGCAATTCAGCTTTTCAGCCAATAGCATCAAGCTGCAAAATAGTGCCACAAAGTCAGGTTCCTAATCCTGAGTCACCTGGAAAATCCTTCCAGCCTATCACAATGAGCTGTAAAATTGTCTCAGGTATGCAGAAGATGTGTAAAAGGTGATTCCAGTGAAGTTGACAAGGTGTTAAGATTGTTGGAATGACAAAACAAAGTATTGTGGCTTTTTGTCCCCCTAAGTTCTTTTTAAGCAGTATGTGTATGTTTAACAAATGAGAGCTAATCAGTTTTGATTAACAAAACTGTCACAAATCAAAAGCTAAACTAATTCATATTGAAATTTTTGAATGGGGGAATCAATGAAATACAATACGATCATTTTATCTCCTGGAATCAGCACAGGTATTTTTTTTTACCGTGATCCATGGCTGAAATTAAAATAGGAATTCAGTTTAGAGATTATATTTGGAAAACAGATTGACTATTAATAGAAATAATCTGGCAGCCGTTTGGCTTGGAGTTAAGCTATAAAGTTTGGAATTGATTTGGAAATGAAGTATCTTTTCTGGTTTATTGACTGTGACAGATATACTAATAAGTTGTGTTGAGGGTATATGGGAACTGTGTACTTACTAATTTACAATATTTGTAAATTTAAAACTATTCTGAAAAGAACAAGTTTTAAAAGAAGAATTACTTATTCCTGTTATCAATAGGTAGTTCTAAGGCTTCTTTCACTAGTTTTGGATTGACCTTTGTTTCATGACAGTTTCACATTTATATGAAATAAATTTTTTAATAGGAATATACTATATGGTTTTGGTTGTACCACCTCTGGAAAGATGAGAAAGAAGGCTGTTGAAAGTATCCAGGCAATAGGAGAGCTTTTGTACAACACTTACATGAACAGAGAAAGGAAATCTTCAGTACTAAAAGTAGACAACTGAACAGAAAGATTATCTGAATCTTTGGAATCGATGAAAAGTCAAGAATGTATCATTTTACCCGCCAGTTAAGAACATTTTGGAACTTTGCTGCTTCAGAGGTGGAGATGATAGAATGTGTAGTTGGTTTGAGATTTAGAAAAATTGAATGATGAAAGATTTGATCAATAAAAAACAATTGTAGATACTTAACCCTACACTTTGAAAGTATATTTGAAAGTATTTGAAAGAATACTTTGAAAGTATTCTGTGAGAACATGAATCTTATGGAATTGTTACTGTGGCATAGTGTTGACATATTTTTGCTTGGGGAGTGATAAATATCACATTCTCTTATTCAAAAATTAATTGCAAATCAAGACATTTAGGTTCCTAAATCTAACTGTTCATCTGATTTCCTCCCAAATTTTTGTGTCTTCAAGTGTAGCCAGCAATTTAACAACCTGCCTGTGATGTTGAGTCAATCTTCTGTAGTTCTAAACTGTTATGTAAAGCATTGTTGTTTGAATTTTAATGTGCATACCTGGGGATCTTGTAAAAGTGGAGATTTGTATTCCGTAGATCTGGGATGGGACCTCAGTCTGTTTCTAACAAGATCCCCAGTGGTGCTGATGCTGCTGGCTCATGGATGAGGATGAGACACAGTGCTCCCAGCCCTCAGCTGCACTGTCACTGCTGCTCAGTACCCAAAGCTTGTGGTCCCATTTTTGTTTCTCGGCTGCTCATCTTTGTTTTCAACATCTTAGATGAATTGTCTGGGTTTATTTTGTTTCGCTTATCTCTCTCATTGATAAAGGTTCCCCAATCTCAACTCCAAGTCCATCACCATTGCCTCGAACCCCAACTTCCACTCCAGTTCATGTAAAACAAGGCCCTGCCAGCTCTGTAATTAATAATCCTTATGTTATCATGGACAAGCCTGGACAGGTTATTGGAGCTGCCACTCCCAGTACAGGTGTGTATTTGATGAACATTTGTACAGTTCAAAGATTTGCTCTTTTATTGAAGTTGTAATCCAGGAACATTTTCTGTGTTTAATGGGATGAAGTGTTGTCCAATTCTAGATTTGAAAATAAAATTAAGATTTTCAAACTGAAAATAACAAAATGCAACATGAAATCCTGCCATGACTTAGTTATATGAATTAAATTTCCCTTCATAAACAAGAAGAGGGAATATAAAAAGTTTAATAATAAAAAAAAAAAGGCAGTTCAGTACAGATGCAATTTTTTCCCCAAATATTTTTGATCCTCAGTTCATTAAATCTGTGGATGGAGAACCCAGGGATATGGAAGACCAACTGGAAAAAAAAAAAAAAAAAAAAAGAGGGAAATAAAAATAATCTCAGTACTGTTTCTCTGAGGGATGATTTACTGTTTGTAAAAGTGGACATTTTTAGGAATTATGTTTTCTAAGTATTGAAAGTGAGTCATAATTAATTTCCTAAAATTGAACTTTTAGTACAATGATAGCTTTGTGGGTCATTATTTCTCCTCAGTCAAATAAAGGTAATGTTTATTTTCTGTAAGACACATGTTGCCCATGGGGTGGAAGTTGAAACCTGCAGCAGTTA
Source organism: Lepus europaeus (assembly GCF_033115175.1). Taxonomy (NCBI): domain Eukaryota; kingdom Metazoa; phylum Chordata; class Mammalia; order Lagomorpha; family Leporidae; genus Lepus; species Lepus europaeus. The sequence continues at coordinate 93,407,286 of NC_084828.1, forward strand.
TAAAAAGGGAAGTCTAATAGGAATAAGAAGATTTGGGATTCAGTTTGTTGTTGTAATCCCATAAAACTATGTAGTGCTATTCTGGGTTTATTTAAGTGCTTTCATTAACATTTTATTTAAACAAATGTTCCTAAGTATAAACTTCTCCAGTTAAGAGAAATAAAGAGACATGAAATAAGCAGAATAATTATAAGATTTTGAGGCCAAATTTTTTAAACATACTAGTTTTAATATACATGAATATTTGTTGGGCTTTTCCAAATAGTTGTTATTTTGTTTTTGTTTTTTGTGTTTTGTGTTTTTTTGAAAAGCCAACCACTTTAACAATTATTATAATTGTGAAACTCCTTTAAAAAATATTTATTTCAGGGCTTACCTGATAGCCATTTGAACATATTTAGGGATGTCAGATAAATGTCCTTTGAGGATGTTTAGTTTTAGGAATTAGCCAAAAGTCTTCAGAGACAAGTATGATTAATGGAATAGGTAACTGATGATTGTATATGATTTTAGATTTTCACTTAATGATTATAGATAATGCAATTCATTTTTCATCGGATCTTAGATGCAGTTATACAGATGGGATATAAAGTCTTTAATGTTGGCAGTATTGTAAAATAGGTATAACCTCCTAGTGAAATGCATGCATTCCAGCAGGTTTGTGCCACAACCAGTACCATTATGTTACACTGTGTCTTATAATATAAGGAGTAGAGAATAATGAGTATACTCTTACTTCTATAAATCTTACCAACTTCTTATCCCTTTTCAGGTTGACCATGAGAAAAACTTCATAGAGATGAGTCTTTAAGTGTTTTTTCCATAATAGCTTTAGGATGATTAGTTATCAGCCCTTAAAAATGAAAAACAAATAGTGAAGAAGAGAGGAGAGTGACTGAAAAAAATTTTAAATTTACAATTTGCAAATTTTACTTTGCTTGTATTTAATTGTTATATCTGGCTTGCTTATCAGGAAGTCCTACAAACAAGCTCTCCACGACTTCTCAAGTCTCCCAAGGGACAGGTTCCCCTATTCCTAAAATTCATGGAAGCAGTTTTGTAACGTCTACTGTCAAGGTAACACTCATATTGTACTTTGTTAGTTCCTGAAGATAATATGTTCAGTCTATCATCAAGAGTGTGTCAGATAATGATGTAAATTGTGTTAAGCAGACTTCCTCAAGCAGATAAATCATTACTCTAGACTATACCACTTCATCTTGATCTTTTCCTAGTGTAGAAAATGCTTCACTCAGTATTTATTTGAAAACTTTGTTGTAATGAGACGATGCCCTTATTATTTTGTAGGGGTGAGACAGGTTTGTTAAAAATACTTCCTTATAAAGATACTCTGATAGTATATTCCTTTTTTCCTATATTGTACCACCAAGAAGTAAATACATTTCTTCTTCCATATGTTAGCTTTTCAGTTATTGGGAAAAAAAATTTTTTGAAAGGCAGATTAACAGGGAGACAGAAAAATTTGTTCTCCAAACGGCTGCAATGGCCGGGGCTGGGCCAGGCCAAAGCCAAACACCAGGAGCTTCTTGTGGGTTGCAGGGGGCCAAGCAGTTGGGCTATCTTCTGCTGGTTTTTCCAGGCTCATTAGTAGGGGGCTGGGTCAGAAGTTTAGCAGCTGGGATTCAAATTGGTGCCCATAGGGAATGCCAGCATTGCAGGTGGAGGTTTAACATGTTAGACCATAATGATGGCCCTAAAAAGTATCTTTCCACAAAGTTTTTTTCCTCTTTTTTCAGGATAAGAGTCCTTTGAAATCTGGTACTCCAAATATGATGTGACTTATTGAGATCAAAGTGCTAAATGTCTTCTTACAGTAATACTTCTCTACTGTTTGGTGGGATATTCAGCTTACTTGTCTTGACTGCCCAGTCCAAAACCTTTAGGCTGAGGACTCTGGTGGTGCAGAGATCATCTCTCTCACAAGACCAGTGTCTAACACTGTATTTCTTTTGTTTTTTTCTTAAGATTTATATATTTGAAAGGCAAAGTGACAGAGTGAGAGACAGAGAGCTCTTGCATCTGTTTGTTATTCCCCAAATGCCTACAACAGCCTGGTCTGTGCCAGCCAAAGCCTCATCTGGTCTCCCACATATACTGCCAATCCAGCACATTATTAACAGGAAGCTGGAGAGGAAGCCAGGTAGCCAGGACAAAGATCAGCACTTCATTTGAAATATGGATGTTGCAAGCAGCAGCTTAACCCACTGTGTCACAGTGCTGCCCTGCATTTCTTATATTTAGATATTAAGTGGCTTCCTGGTTCAAAGCAAGGTTTTCCTCTAAATTCTAGGCAATATGTGACATTCACTGTGGTATATGAATGTCTGAATTGTAGTAATTCCCTTGAAGGTCTTAACCAGTGTAACTTTTCATGTTTGTTGATGATCTTTTCATTATATAATCCAGAAATTGCATAACTTTGTTGCTCCTAAAATTTATATTTAATTTAAAACTTAATTGTGGCAGATTTCTTGATATTACATTTTATATTTGAGAATTAGAGGCAGGCTGCAGTTGTTTTGAATGTTGACCATTGTTGTCGTTGCATATGCTGAGTTATTTTTGCTGGTTTGTTTTTGACATTATTATTGAAATATTTTCCTTTGTAGTTTGTGTGTCTGTTGAGTCAATTTTACAAATTAAATTGTGAGTATATTCCAAGAGCAAATACTGAAACATTGTATCTACATAGTTCTTCACTTACGTACTTAGTGCCCAGGCTCAAGGGATATAACAAACAGTTCACAGTCCGGTTCTTTAGTAGTTCACAATCTAGCACGGGACTAGACATAGCAGTAAAGTCAACCTTTATTAGAAGTGGTAGGATAGAAGTCTTTCCAACATACAGTGGGACACAGATGAGGCAGTGCTTGCCAAGTTATAATTTTCTTTGCATTTATTTCTAAAACAAGACAAATGCAAGCACAGAGGTTTGATGACCTGAAGTTTCAGATGTTTTGTTTTGTTTGGTTGTTTCTGTTGCTAGAGAGTATCATATATTTATCTTAAATGTAACTGTCTAGGATATCTGAAATCACCCATTTTATCCTGATTGTACACATGTATTTTTATACACACAGCAGGAGGATTCTTTGTTTGCATCCATGCCACCTCTCTGCCCAATTGGGAGTCACCCTAAGGTTCAAAGCCCTAAACCTATAACTGGAGGACTTGGAGCTTTCACAAAAGTGAGTATTTGTTAGGGTATTATCCCACCATTCAGTGTGGTCTTGTTACTTAATCCTTTTTATACCATGCAAGAGTTGATTGAGACTCCTCCTATGTGTTACTTGTTAGTAACCAGACCTTCATTCTGAGATGTATTTCTGTTTATTTAGTAAGGTGCACTCCATTGGAGTACAGCATGGTGGTGCATCCAGAGAACACAGGGCTTTTGTGTCTCTCCGTTGCCATTTTGCCACCAGTCTCCAAAAAAGTGACTTGATTGGGCCGGTGCCGTGGCTTAATAGGCTAATCCTCCGCCTTGTGGCGCCGGCACACCGGGTTCTAGTCCCGGTCGGGGCGCCGGATTCTGTCCCGGTTGCCCCTCTTCCTGGCCAGCTCTCTGCTGTGGCCCGGGAAGGCAGAGGAGGATGGCCCAAGTGCTTGGGCCCTGCACCTGCATGGGAGACCAGGAGAAGCACCTGGCTCCTGGCTTCGGATCAGCGCAATGAGCCGGCTGCAGTGGCCATTGGAGGGTGAACCAACGGCAAAAAGGAAGACCTTTCTCTCTGTCTCTCTCTCTCACTATCCACTCTGCCTGTCAAAAAAAAAACACACACACACACACACACACAAAAAGTGACTTGATTGAGTTTCCAAAAGCTCAAGATCAAGTCCAGATCCTGCTTTTGATCCCTTTGTAGCTGTTCGGGAGTGTATGTAAGTGGTGATTTTACCCTTCTGGTGGGGTTGTCCTTCCTTTCAGTGTCATTATTTTGTTTGTTGCCAGGTGATCATCAAGCAGGAACCCGGGGAAGCCCCTCACATGCCCACAGCAGGAGCTACCAACCAGTCGCCGCTCCCTCAGTATGTGACTGTGAAAGGGGGTCACATGATAGCTGTATCTCCCCAGAAACAGGGTGTAACTGCTGGAGAAGGGACCACCCAGTCACCAAAGATTCAGCCCTCCAAGGTTTGTGTTGGGTTGGGATGTGGAAGTCAAAATGTAAAGGAATATGGTTTGCCTAAATAATTGACTGCTGAAAAGTTGCTGATCTATAAAAATCTGTAGGTGAAAGCCCTGTAGGAAAAACAAATCAATTGGTATTAGACCCTTCTGTTTCTTTTGTTCCTTTTTTTTTTTTTAAGATTTATTTATTTGAAAGACTTAACAGACAGGGAGAGAAGTTTACTTCCCAAATGGTTGCAATGGCTGGGACTGGTCCAGGCTGAAGACAGGAGCCAGAAGGTTTTTCTGGATAACCCATGTGGGTGGCCCAAGCAGTTATGCCATCTTCCACTGCTTTCCCAGGCCATTACAGGGAGCCTGATCAGAAGTAGAGCAGCCGGGACTCAAACCAGCACCCATATGGGATGCCAGCATTGCAGGCTGTGGCTTAACCCACTACAACACAATGCTGATCCCAAACCCTTCTATTTCTATGGTAATCATTGACCAGAGTGGGGTATGTATTATGGAGGGTCTTGGAATAGTCCAAGAGGCAGAGGGACATAGTGCTGTGTCTTTGACACTGAAGGTGACTGACTTTTCACTCCAATATGGGATGGGTAATTTCACCTAGTTTCTCAACTGCTAAGCCAGACGCCCAGCCCTGGTTTTAATTCTGATAGGAGAGTGAGTGCTACGGTTTATACTTCTGATGTCCTTGCTGTGTGATCTGTTTAATGATTCCTGGTTCACTAGATAACTTGTTTTTCCTTATAATTTGAGGTAGAGAAGAATTAAGGTATTGAGAGAACTATAAAATAGCACATAGATCCAGGTTTTTCAGCATCAGTTAAAAAGGTGTAGTGTATTGAGTGCTTAATGTATGCCATGTTTGTATTTATACATTATCTGTAATCCTCATCCAACCCTGCAAAGTGGAAGTTTTTGCCCATTGCACGAATGAGGTGACTGGCTACAGGAGGGTAAACTACTTTCTTGAGAGCACTCAGCCAGTGATAGAGGTTTGAACCCAGGTCTGCTGATGCAGCACTCGCCTTTCCAGAACTAAATGAAACTTTTTGAGACATTGACTGTAATGTACACATTATTCTTGCTTTTAGAATATCCGGAGTTAAACTATCTCAATTTTTTTGGATGATAGACTCTATGGGAATTTGTTTTCCATATTGAAAGCCAGCCTGTCCAAGGAAAGTGAATTTTTTAAAAAATTTATTTATTTATTTTCATCTTCTCAAAAGGCAGAGAGAGAGAGATCTTTCGTTCACTCCACAAATAAATGCTGAATAGCCAGGGCTGGGCGAGGCCAAAGCCAGGAGCCTGGAACCCCATCTAGTTCCTCCATGTAAGTGGCAGGATCCCTGATACTTAGGCTGTTATCTACTGCCTCCCAGGTAACAGCAGCAGGAAGCTGAGTTGGAAGCAGAGGTTCTGGGACTTGAGCTGGCACTCTGCTATACCCTAGCACCTGCTGCAATACTCCAGTAAAAGATAAAAAAAAAACGTTGACTACTTTTTATAGCTAGATAAGGATTGGGTGAAAACTTATAATGGTATACGTAGTTTAAAATCTGTAAATCCATTAACTACTTTCACAGACTGACTTTGTCTTAAGAATCATCTGTTGCTTAAGAAAATATAGATACCTGGGGCTTATCATTGTGGCGTAGCAGTTTAAGCCACCAGCTGTAGTGCTAGCATCCCATATGGGTACCTGTTTGAGTCACAGCTGCTCCTCTTCTGATCTAGCTCCTATTAGTGGGCCTGGAAGAGCTGCGGAAGATACCTAAGTGCCTGGGCCTCTACACCCATGTGGGAGACCCAGATAAAGCTCCTGGCTCCTGGCTTCGGCCTGGCCCAGCCTGGCCCATTGCAACCATTTGGGGAGTAAACCAGTGGATGAAGATTTCTCTTTATCTGTTTATCCGTCTCTGTAACTTTGCCTTTTGAATTACATAAATAAATCTTTCAAAAAGGATTTATTTATTTAATTTGAAAGTCAGAGTTACATAGAGGGAGAGACAAAGGCAGAGAGAAAGAGGTCTTCCATCCATTGGTTCAGTCCCCAAGTGGCTGCAACAGCCAGGGCTGGGCCAGGCCAAAGCTGGGAGCCAGGAGCTTCTTCGAGGTCTCCCACATGGGTGCAGAGGCCCAAGGACTTGGGCCACCTTTCACTGCTTTCCTAAGTGTATCAGCAGGGAGCTGGATTGGAAGTGAAGCAGCCGGGTCTCAAACCGGCACCCATATGACTTTGGGCCTTCCATCACCAGAATTACTGAAACAGGTATCCTAAAGCCCCTTTCTAATGCTCTCCTTGTTTTGGCCTTGGGAAAGCACACTGTTCAAACTCTTTACCAAATCAGTTATTGTCATCTGAACTTCCGATACAGGCTTGTCCTATGTGTTACTCAAAATCTGCTTTCACTTCAGTTAGGTGAAGTGTGCGCTCTCCAAGCTCACATGCTCTGGGATGTTAGTCTTTACTTTTTGCTGTTTTGCATTTTATGCATCTAGTAATGTTGAGCAGTTGTGCTCTCTTGACACATTGCCACCTACCTCATGGCAATTAGGAGTAAAGAAGGAAACAGGTGGGCTTGTGTGTAAGGTTTAAGAGCCCTCAAAAGAGCCACAGCAGAGTCGGAAAGAGCTATAAAGAAGCAATAGAGATTGAAAATAAACATTACTGTTTAACTGAAGTACAGGTCATGCTCTGGCCTGGAGATGAGGAGCTGTCTGCAGGTACAAACTGTCCCTGGTTATTGGTGAAGTGCATTCCTAGAAACTATGCCGGTAAATGGCAGGGTGGAAAAAGTGGCACTGTTTGACTTTTCATTCACAGTGTCTGTTTCATTAAAAAGAGAGGTGCTGCCTGTGACATGGAAAGGGACAGCTGAGGAGAAAGTGGGTCCATGTGGGAGAGAAACAGTGTGGTAAAAAGTGTCTGAGCAGAGCTTGATGCCAATCTCACATCTCAGCCACTCCTTATTTGTCTGACAGTCTCTCTGAACCCTAGTTTTTTTCCTTCTAATAAATGGGAATATTACTTCCTATCTTTCAGGGTTGTAGGAGAATTAGAGATGATTTTATATATGAAAGCCCAGCACAGATGCTAAATACGTTGTAGTTAATGATTGTTTATTCCTGAGTACTACAGTGGTAGTTATCATTGAGCACCTATAGATGGCTGTGGTTTTGATTGTCTGCAAAGAAAATTACTTACATAGAATCTTCCCCTTTAGATTGATGAAGTAAATTCTGATTTGTCAAAAGTATGGGCAGGGCAAGGGAGGGAAAAATAGAAACATTGATTCATGGTGTGAAGTATTTGTAGCAAATATAGAACAAAGGGTATCTGCTTTGTTGTTGTTGTTGTTTTTTTTTTTTTTTTTTTTGACAGGCAGAGTGGATAGTGAGAGAGACAGACAGAAAGGTCTTCCTTTTTGCCGTTGGTTCACCCTCCAATGGCCACTGCGGCCAGCGCATCTCGCTGATTCGAAGCCAGGAGCCAGGTGCTTCTCCTGGTCTCCCATGCAGGTGCAGGGCCCAAGCACTTGGGCCATCCTCCACTGCCTTCCCGGGCCACAGCAGAGAGCTAGCCTGGAAGAGGGGAAACCGGGATAGAATCCGGCACCCCAACCGGGACTAGAACCCGGTGTGCCGGCGCCGCAAGGCGGAGGATTAGCCTGTTAAGCCACGGCGCCGGCCAGGGTATCTGCTTTGTAAAGCTAGAAAGAAACCAGCAATACAGAGAAAGTATCCTAGAATGGGAGGAGGAGAAGAATTGACAAGTTCAAATTTTAAGCCAGAATATTGTGATGCTAGAAAGCAGAAATACTAAGGGCTTATAGTGTCTTGTTTAGGAGTCCTATCCCTTCCTTGTCCATAATTAGCTGTGTGTAGCTTTTCCCAATGGAATGCAGACTCTCTCCTTTTCAGTTTTCCAAAACAGGTTGGAAACCTTTATCTTTCCAGTGATAATGCACCTGCACAAAGTGGCTAAACTCTACTGTAAAGACTGCCCCCCTGTGGCTGACTTGAGATCCCTCAATTTATCAAGCTCTTGGAAGGATTATTTATCATATCCTGGAAACTTTGAAGCGGTTGGTGTAAGAAGGGAATAGCAAGTCAGCCTGGAGTTTTCGGGAGGAAATTAAAATAGGTCCAGTATGTATGTATTATGTTCCTTTAAGATATTTGCTTCCATTGTTAGTTTAGGAACGTGAAAATAGATTGTATAATTTAGTTTATGAAATAGATTAATTTTTTGCAAATTTGGGAAGTTTGAAGACTCCTTTTTTTAAAAAAAAATTAATTATCATTTGAAAGTCAGAATTACAGGGAGGGAAGGAGAGAGAGACAGAGAAATCCTCTGTCTACTGGTTTACCCCCCAAATGGCTGCAATGGCTATGGCTGGGCATGGTCGAAACCAGGAGCTTCTTCTGGGTCTCCTATGTGGGTGGCAGTGGCCCAAACATTTGGGCCATCCTCTGCTGCTTTTCCCAGGCTGTTAGCGGGGAGCTGCATCAGCAGTGGAGCAGCCTAGATACACACTGGTGTCCATATGGAATGCCAGTATTGCAGGCAGTGACTTTACCTGTGATACCACAATGCAGGCCCCAAGACTCCTATCATAGGAAGAAAGTTTACTATAAAAGAGAAATTGAAACACCAAAGGCTTAAATAAGTTGAATTCTCTTACATATAGAAGACCAGTAGGCAGTTCTGCTTTGATGGCTTCATAGTCGTTAAAAATCTGGACTCTTAGTTTATGCTCTGCCAGAATCTGGATTTCAGCTGGGCTAAGATATATACTTCATCTCATACACCACCTTCACACTTCTTGCCAACAGGAAGGGAGCAAGTAGGGGAGGGGAGCATAACCCAAAAGTTGTACTTATCACTTCTGCTCAGAAAGCAGGTGCAAGTCCTCACGGGAGACCCGGAAGAAGCTCCTGGCTTCAGATTGGCTCAGCTGCGGCCATTTGGGGAATGAACCACTGAATGGAAGACTTCTCTCTCTCTGCCTCTGCCCCTCTGTACCTCTGCCTTTAAAAAAAAAAATGGGTGCAAGAGGTGCAGAGAGATGGGAAATGTAGTCATTATTCTCCATGGCCATGCCCCCATCTGAAAACTGGGGGCTCTGTTACTACAGGAGAAAAGCAAAAAATAAATACTAGGGTTCATCTGTGAGTTTGTGTCATACTCCGAAAAATACCTTTCTACATTAATTTTTTTTTCATAAATGCCTAGAGAAGTTCTTTTTTTAAAATTTAGTTTATTTATTTGAAAGGCAGAGTGACAGATTCAGAGAGTTTCTTTTTTTTTTTTTTGACAGGCAGAGTTAGTGAGAGAGAGAGACAGAGAGAAAGGTCTTCCTTCTGTTGGTTCACCCCCCAAATGGCTGCTACGGCCGGCGCGCTGCACCGATCCAAAGCCAGGAGCCAGGTGCTTCCTCCTGGTCTTCCATGCGGATGCAGGGACCCAAGCACTTGGGCCATCCTCCACTGCCTTCCCCGGGCCACAGCAGAGAGCTGGACTGGAAGAGGAGCAACTGGGACAGAATCCGGCGCCCCAACCGGGACTAGAACCTGGAGTGCCGGCCCCGCAGGCAGAGGATTAGCCTAGTGAGCTGCGGCACTGGCCCGAGAACTTCTTGATTAATAAGGATTTCTGTATCCGCATCTCTAGGGAGGTGACTTCACCTCAACTCAGTCTGTGGCTCCCAGAAGCTCTCTACGCCCTCCAAAGTTAGAATAAAGAGATGCAGATGTAGGTATAGGTAATAGGGTTGTTTCCACCAAGCCAGGTGAGCTGATGTGATTTCCCTTCTCCATTCTAGGGTAACTTGCTTGTTTCCATTAGTTTTGTTACCCTTTTGTTTCTTCCTTCTTTCCTTTCCTTCTTCCTTAAACATAGGTAGAAGTAGAGAAAATAGTGTAGCAATCCCACAGCCCCTTACCCAGTTTCATCATTTGCTAAACGCTTATTCTTTTTCCTGGAATGTTTTAAAGCAGATCCCAGATGCTTTGTGGGTTCATCCAAGATTAGCTTATGTTTGACTTGAGTCTGGGGTTTAATATCAGGGTCCTCTGCCCTGGACAGATGCTGAAGATTGGCCTTTTTTTCTCCTTGCCTGCTTTCCCCATGTCCATGTGAATTATCATTTCTCAGTTAATAATGACAGTGTTGCGGTTAGCCCAGAAAAAACTGTCATGTTAGCTGGCATTAAACTTACTCTCATTTTGCTTCATGATTTTGTGAGATAAATATTGTGTGGGTTTCGTAGAAGAGGAGGCTAATGCTAAAATTTAGAGAGGTTAAATAACCAGCTCCTAGCTGGTAGAACTAACCTGGAAAACAGATCTATTTACTTATATGAACCTATGCTTTTTCCTCAGTGTTCCACTGTGATTTGTATAAGTTGCTTAGGGGACCGTTTTCTTTACATCATCCATGTTTTCTAAGCACATGAAAAATGCATTCTACTCTATTCACAGTCTTTGGAAAGAGGCTGCATTTGATTTAGTAATTATTGAATTAAAACATCCCATTCAGGGCTGGCGCTATGGTATAATGGGTAAAGCTGCCACCTGTAGTACTGGCATCCCATATGGGCACCAGTTTGAGTGCCAGCTGCTCCTCTTCCTATCCAGCTCTCCGCTATGGCCTGGGAAAGCAGCAGAAGATGGCCCAAGTCCTTGGGCCCCTGCACCCATGGGGGAGACCTGGAAGAAGCTCCTGGCCCCTGGCTTCAGATTGACGAAGCTCCAGCCACTGCAGCCATGTGGGGAGTGAACCAGCAGATGGAAGACTTCTCTCTCTCTCTCTGCCTCAGTCTCTCTGTAACTTTGCCTTTCAAATAAATAAACGAATCTTAAAAAAAAAATCCCGTTCATCAGCTGCATATGACTTATTGTTTTGTTCCACCTACTAAATAATCCTGTTATTTTTAAAAATATTTTTAAAATATTCCATCCACTGGTTCACTCCCCAAGTGGCTACAGTGACTGGATCTGAGCCCATCTGAAGCCAGGAGCCAGGAATTTCTTCCAGGTCTCACATGCAGGTGCAAGGGGTCAAGCACTTGGAACATCTTCTACTGCTTTCCCAGGCTATAAGCAGAAAGCTGGATTGGATTTGGAATGCTGGTGCCACAGGTGGAGGCTTAGCCTACTATGCCACAATGGCAAATTCTGTTATTTTTTAATACAGAAAAATTCTAAAATTTTGGTAAAATAAAATAATCAATACCCACATATCCCCACTCCGAATTAACGTGTACATAATTTACTTCACATCTTTTTCCTCCAAATAAAACGTCACTGATGAGGTTGAAGTCCACCTTGTTCTTGCCAGAAATGTTATCATGAATTTGATCGGTAGCCTTCCAGTCCATACTTTTATTATATAAATAAGACACTGAATGGAGCCAGCACTGTGGCACAGTGGGTTAAGTCACTCCCTGCAGTGCCAGCATCCCATATGGGTGGTAGTTTGAGGCCCTAATGCTCCACTTCGATCCAGCTCCTTGCTTTAAAAAGAATAAAAAAATACACTGAAAACATGTGATGTTCTTTTTGTTTTGAAGAGTTACTTGAAAGATATCTATATATATATATATATATGTAAGTTTTTATGTAACTCCCTTTTCAGTCAACCTAATTTTTTAAAAAGATTTATTTATTTACTTGAGAGGCAGAGTTAGAGAGAGAGGGAGAGACAGAGAGAGAGAGCTTCCATCTGCTGACTCACTCCCCAAATGGCCATAATAGCTGGAGCTGAGTTGATCTGAAGCCAGGAACCAAGAGCTTCTTCTGGGTCTCCTACACAGGTGCAAAGGCCCAAGCACTTGGGCCATCTTCTACTGCTTTTCTAGACTGCCAGCAGGTAGGTATTTGGATTGAAAGAGGAGCATCCAGGACTTGAACCAGTGCCCAATGTGGTGCCAGCATTACAAGTGGATGCTTAACTTACACTACAGTGCCGGCCCCTCAACCTATGTTCTCTCAAAGTCAGTTTGTGCTGATATGTAATGACAATGCTGCTGTAGGCTTTTTTTTTTTTGAATATTTATTTTATTTTAAAGGCAGAGTTACAGAGAGGCAGAGAGAGAAAGAGAGGTCTTCCCATCCACTGGTTCACTACCTACCCAAATGGTCACAACGGCTGGAGCTGAGCCGATCTGAAGCCAGGAGTTTCTTCCTGGTCTCCCATGTGGGTGCAGGGGCCAAAGCACTTGGTCCATCTTCCGCTGCTTTCCCAAGGACATTAGCAGGGAGCTAGATCGAATGTGGAGCAGCCGAGACTTGAACCGGTGTCCATATGGGATGTCAGCACTGCAGGCGGCTGCTTTACCAGCTATGCCACAGCGCCAGCCCCAGGCATTCTTGTTTATATTCCCTTGCGCATGTATCTGAAATTTCTCTGGGCTATAGTCCTAAAAGTAGAATTCCTACAATAATAGGGTATGTGAATTACCAACTTTTAGTAGATAGCTTCCTAGCAGCAGTGATGATGAGCCCTTGTTTCCCCGTATCTTCTAGTTAATTCTCAGTGTTGACTTTTTTTTTTTTTTTTTTTTTTTTAATTTTTGATAGGCAGAGTGGACAGTGAGATAGAGAGAGACAGAGAGAAAGGTCTTCCTTTGCTGTTGGTTCACCCTCCAGTGGCCGCTGCGGCCGGCGCGCTGCAGCCGGCGCACCGCACTGATCTGAAGGCAGGAGCCAGGTGCTTCTCCTGGTCTCCCGTGGGGTGCAGGGCCCAAGGACTTGGGCCATCCTCCACTGCACTCCCGGGCCACAGCAGAGAGCTGGCCTGGAAGAGGGGCAAGTGTTGACTTTTTAAATACTCTTTTTGTCAATCTCATGAGTGAAAAGTACTTCCTGTTTTAGCTTTTTCGTCTTTAGGAAGCAGATTTCATTTTTTATAAAAGTCTTTTTATCTAATTTCTGCTGAAAGGTTCTTTGAATGAAATAAAGAGCTGGGGAGCAGGAAACACTGTCGTAATTTGGCATTAATTGAATAGTTTATTTTCTTCTAACTTAACATGCTCTTGTTTACTTTAACAGCTTCATAATATTTTGTTACTTGAAAGAGTTCACTTTCAGAATTCAGAATTTCTAACTTTCTGTATTTGGATAACAGAGTTCTTGTTTTTGTCTTTTGAAATCTGATTAAATATTATTGCTTAAACTTTATTTTCAATTTAAATGTCTACCTTCAAAAAGAGGAAAGATTAGGAAGAGATACAGGAAAAGTTTTTTTTTTTAATTTATTTGGAAGTTTTATATATATATATATATATATATATAGAGAGAGAGAGAGAGAGAGAGAGAGAGAGAGAGAGAGAAAGAGAGACCTTTCATCTGCTAGTTCACTCCCCAGATGGCTGCCATGGCCAGGATTGTGCCAAACTGAAGCCAGGAGCTTCATCCAGGTCTCTCCACATGGGCGGGAGGGGCCTAAACACTTGGGCATCTGTTGCTGCTTTCCCAAACTATTAGCAGGCAGCTGGATTGGAAGTAGAGCAGCCATGACATGAACCGGTGTCCATGTGCTATGCCGGTGTTGCAGGCAGTGACTTTACAAGCTATGCCACAATGCCAGCTCTGGGAAAAGATTTTAACCTTTCTTAAAAATCAGTTAGAAAGGCTGATGCTGTGATTTAATAGGCTAAGCCTCTGCCTGCAGCACCTGCATCTCATATGGGAGCTGGTTCGTGTCCTGCCTGCTCCTCTTCCTATCCAGCTCTCTGCCATGGCCTGAGAAAGCAGTGGAAGATGGCCCAAGTGCTTGTACCCACTTGGGAGACTTGGAAGAAGCTCCTGGCTTCAGATCAGCCCAGCTTCCACTGTTGTGGCCATTTAGGGAGTGAATCATCGAATGGAAGACTCTCTGTCTCTTTCTCTGTAACTCTGCCTCTCAAATAAGTAAATAAATCTTAAAAAAAAATTAGAAGAGGTGTCACAAGGTATGCTAAATGATAAATGATATGAGTTCTACAGTTGAAAAGGAGAAATGGTCATTTCAGATGAGGATAATACAGAAGAGGTTATTAAAGAGATACTCTGATAATGCATCTAGTGAAATTTATACTTCATATATGTGAGAAGGTTATTGCACAGTTTTTCATAATGTGATGTTTAAAACAACCTGAATATCTAAGTAGTAGTGAAATGTTTACACAGATTGTATTCTACTCACTCTAATATACTAATATTTTGTCACATAAAAATGTTTCTGAAAAATCGTATTGGAAAATGCTTATAGTAGGATATTAAATAAAAGACATTATGAAACTGTATGTATAGTATTTAATCCCAGTTGTGTGTTTTACATTAGAAAGAATGAAAAGTAAATACATTAAAAATGTTGAGGTTATTTTCTTGATGAGTAGAACTTTTTTTTTTTTTTTTTTTTTTTTGACAGGCAGAGTGGATAGTGAGAGAGAGAGGGAGAGAGAGAGAGAAAGGTCTTCCTTTTTGCCGTTGGTTCACCCTCCAATGGCCGCTGCGGCCAGCTCATCGCGCTGATCCGAAGCCAGGAGCCAGGTGCTTCTCCTGGTCTCCCATGCAGGTGCAGGGCCCAAGCACTTGGGCCATCCTCCACTGCCTTCCTGGGCCATAGCAGAGAGCTGGCCTGGAAGAGGGGCAACCGGGATAGAATCCGGCACCCCAACCAGGACTAGAACCCGGTGTGCCAGCACCGCAAGGCGGAGGATTAGCCTGTTAAGCCACGGTGCTGGCCTAATGAGTAGAACTTTTTCTTTATGTTTCTTCATTTCCCCAATGTTCTATTTAAAAATACACATATTACTTTATAATCAAAGCAAGTTATGAAAAGAAGCCAAGGTTAAGACAGTTTTTAACCTTCATTAACTTGCAAATTAAGGAATATAGTGGTGGCTTTTCAGTTGTCTGGTTAGCCTTTCTACCTGGTGGGCTTCATCTCTGTATTTTGTCCAGGCCTTTGCTTTGTTCTTTGCTAGAACAGAGACAAAGAGGTCTTGGGACTAGAGAAACAGCACTGCTGGACTCTCCTCTGTTTTGAACAGGTTGTTGGGGTACCAGTTGGATCTACTCTACCTTCGACAGTGAAACAGGCTGTGGCAATCAGTGGTGGCCAAATCCTCGTGGCCAAGGCCAGCTCTTCTGTTGCCAAAGCTGTTGGTCCAAAGCAAGTTGTGACCCAAGGAGTTGCCAAAGCAATTGTGAGTGGAGGTGGAGGAACCATCGTTGCTCAGCCAGTGCAGGCCTTAACCAAGGCTCAGGTCACTACTGCTGGCCCTCAGAAAAGTGGGTCCCAGGGCTCAGGTAAGGATCTGACTGGAGGCCCTTTCAGCAGCAGCACCATCCAAGATTTCCTTTGCCAGTGGTTTTATTTGATATTTGGTTTTATTCAGGAAAGCCTAATAGGTTGACTCCATACATGTATGTATAAAAATGTTTGTTATTCTTTTTTTATGGAATACTTTACATAGAGATCTAGTAGTTGGCTAAATGTATATGTAACATATGTAAAGTATATACATTTACTGTAGCATATATATTTAATATGTAGTGAACATATGTAAAATCAGGAATGATAAAAATAGTGCTTCTTGATATTGTTTTTGAGTCCAAAAACAATAAAATTCTCATTTTATCCCCGTCCCTACCTGCAGATGTGGTGTTTTTTTTTTTTTTTTTTTTTTTTTTTTTTGACAGGCAGAGTGGACAGTGAGAGAGAGACAGAGAGAGAGGTCTTCCTTTTGCCGTTGGTTCACCCTCCAATGGCCGCCACGGCTGGTGCGCTGCGGCCGGCGCACCGCACTGATCCGATGGCAGGAGCCAGGTGCTTCTCCTGGTCTCCCATGGGGTGCAGGGCCCAAGCACTTGGGCCATCCTCCACTGCCCTCCCTGGCCACAGCAGAGAGCTGGCCTGGAAGAGGGGCAACCGGGACAGGATCGGTGCCCTGACCGGGACTAGAACCTGGTGTGCCGGCGCCGCAAGGCAGAGGATTAGCCTAGTGAGCCGCGGCGCCGGCCATGCAAATGTGTATTAGACTTAAGATCTTGGCATGGCATTTGCCAGCTGTCATTTGGGATACTGTCTAGTACATTCTCTCCCAGATAGGCATTTGGACACCTTGAGTATATTTTAGGGACTCCAGACATTAGATGTTTACTTATTTTTGAAGGTCTTGATCAGGTGATCAGGCTAAAGAATTGTTGCAGTGAGTCAGAAGGAGAGATGGTAGTAGATACCCAAAGTCACGATTTCAGAAGTGGTGCAATTGCTGGTGATGATAAATGTCGTTAAGACAGTAAAAATGAGTGTCTGCCATGAATTGAAAGAAATGATCTTAGGATTTTGGAAAATCAAGTAGCTGAGAAGCTACAGTGTTGTCACTGAGGATGGCAGTCATTAGCATAAATAGTAAGTTGAGTCACAAGTCAGTCTTTTGCCACTGAGGGGGAAGTAACTGGATAGTCAGTAAATGATAGCCAGAGAGAGGAAACAGGCAGTGTAGGCCACCTTAGGAGGGGCCAAGATTTTTTTTTTTTTAAATGATCTGAAAGCCACAGTCCTGGCCCTGTGATACCACAATCAGAGAAGGAACAGACGCTGGCTGTGAGAGCTGTGGGGGAGGAGTTAAACCTTCGAGGGACTGAGGCGGAATTCCTACATGCAGGTTAAAAATGTTAGAGTCTGATCACAGCAGGAATTCCTAGAGGGCAGGGTGAAGGAGTTTGGGAAGAGGGAGTGAATGAGGAGATGATTCAGATCAGGAATTTGGAGATGGGAGTCCAGGTGGGTGTGGATACCTGGGGAGGTCTGCCTTCCCAGCAGTGTTGGAGATACAGAGTGAGTGAGGTGGGATCAGTGCAGATGATGGAGAGGGGTAGCACTCAGTTTTAGTGCTGTGGTCCCTTTTCTTTGGGGTGGCTCCCAGGGCTGCTGCTTCCCACAGCTTTACACAGTGAAGTGGGCATGGGGAGAAGGACCACTCCTACAGTCTTAAGAGGACTGAGAGCCTTTCCCTGTCACTGTTACTCACCCAGTTGATTCTTTGGGCTTCATGGCATGGAGATTTAGTAAAAGGTAACTGCAGAAAATTTGATATTTAAGTCTCCTAAGACTCGTGTTCAGGGATTTACACCGTGTGGATTAAAAAAAAAAAAAATTTTTTTTTTGTTTTAGATGAAACTTGTAAAGAGATGAATTACAGTTTCAAAATGTGTGTGCCAGCCATTGGCTTAGCATTTCTTACTCTTAGGAAAGTGAGGGGAGCTAGAAGTCTTGTTTCAAATCCATAAATTATCATACTGGAAATGGACTAAAGGGACTTGAAGCAAGTGGGAGAAAGTGTGTCATCATCAAGTCTAAATCATAGTACTTGAGAGAGTAAAAGGAATCTTTTTTTTTGACAGGCAGAGTGGACAGTGAGAGAGAGAGAGACAGAGAGAAAGGTCTTCCTTTGCTGTTGGTTCACCCTCCAATGGCCGCCATGGCCGGCATGCTGCAGCCAGCGCACCGCGCTGATCCAAAGGCAGAAGCCAGGTGCTTCTCCTGGTCTCCTATGGGGTGTAGGGCCCAAGCACTTGGGCCATCCTCCACTGCACTCCTGGGCCACAGCAGAGAACTGGACTGGAAGAGGGGCAACTGGGACAGAATCCGGCGCCCCGACCAGGACTAGAACCCGGTGTGCCGGCGCCACAAGGTGGAGGATTAGCCTAGTGAGCTGCAGCGCCAGCCAGGAATCATGTTTTTTTAAAGATTTATTATGATCATTTATTTATGATCATCCCATTTATATATGGAAATAAATCAGTTTGTGGCAGGCTCTTCTGGTGTAAAAACAGTTTTTAATTAGCAAGGTATTTAAGAATGCCAGCCTTTAAAGTACTGTGTGTTCATGTTTTTATATAAGTATTTTATTACTCTGTATTTAATTTTATTGAGAGTGTTGCCTTAATTCCATTAACTGACTGTTTTTCCTCCTCTTTTTTTCCTTCTTCACGATTTTAGTAATGGCAACATTGCAGCTACCAGCCACCAACTTAGCCAACCTGGCAAATTTGCCTCCAGGCACTAAACTCTACCTTACAACAAACAGCAAGAACCCTTCTGGAAAAGGAAAACTACTGCTGATCCCTCAGGGAGCCATCCTGCGCGCTACCAACAATGCCAGTTAGTCCATCATTAAATCATTTGATTCTTGGTCTCGGGGTATGTTTATTTCATCCACCTGAGGGCAGTTCTTACCTGATGGAGGAAGCATTTCTGTAACTAGTGGTGTAATGGTAACACCTAATTTTGCTAGAAGAGGGTTTAAATCATCGCAGTCTTAGGAGATGGAGGTATTATTCTGGGTTACTTTATTCATCCCTGGAGAAGTAGGGCTGCTGAGATTGTTTTGGGAAGAAGCTGTCTACCTGAAGGGTAAAGAAGGAGTTCTTCCTTTCACTGATACCTGAAAACTGTCTGGTGATTCCTGAAGGAAGATTAATCTACTTCCAGGAGCTAGAAGTATATTTCATCTTCAAGGGGGTGGGAATACGACTGGAATCAAGTGTCCCTGCTTGCCATTGTTTAGATGTACTTTCTACATTTGCAAAGTTTGGAAATAGAGAAATAAAGTTTCCCTATCAGTATGTACATCTGAAAGCCCCAAGGAAATTAAGTAGCTTCTCTAGAGCTAGCAGACAGTGAGGGTGATGTTGAAAAGGTAAAGAATTTCCCTCAGAGTCAGAAGTAGAAGGTATGGCAGTTAGGTTCGCTAGGAATTCAACAGTCTCATCAAAACACAGCAGGCAAGCCCATTGCCATTTCTTTTACTCAGTGTGATGATCATTTCTACTCTCTTATCCTAATGTTTTTTTTCCTCATATAAGCAATGGTGTAAAAAAATTAGATATGTAAGAAAAGAACAGTATAAAATATTCCAAAATTCATTCATAAAGCTACTTGGATTTTTAGGATATCCTCAGAATCAAGATAAAGCACTGGGAAAGAATTTGTTCCAGTAACAATCACAGCCATTAAGATGAGGAAGGAGTTGAACTCTAATATTTATAAAGTGGCTGTTTATAATCCAGGTAGTTTATATACATTGTCTTAGCAAAAATAGTTTAAAAGGGCCATAGGCTTTGAAGTGGAATTTGAAATGCAAACAAGAATTATGCCCTAGGATGTTTATAAATGTCTGATTTTTCCCAGGCCAAGAAAAACAGAAAGTACTATAAAATTACACTGAATTCCAGCAGTTTCACTGAAATTGGTTCAGATGCCAGAAAGTTTTGAACTACCTGAGCAAATCCAAGTGTTGATGAAAACATAGCTCTTAAATATCAGTATCAGGATCTCATACAAGTAATTCAAAACACTTATCAAAAATAAATCCTTCATTGTACTTGGGGCTAAAAGACAGTCAGTCATCATTCAGTTGAAAACACAGGTCGAGGGGCCAGCACTGTGGCATAGAAGGTTAAGCCTCTGCCTGTAGTGCTGGCATCCCATATGGGCTCTGGTTCAAGTCCTGACTGCTCCACTTCCAATCCAGCTCTCTGCCAATGTGCCTGGGAAAGGAACAGAAGATGGCCCAAGGACTTGGGCCCCTACAGCCACAAAGGAAACCCAGAAGAGGCTCCTGGCTCCAGCTGGGCCCAGCCCCAGCCATTACAGCCATTTGGGGAGTGAACCAAATCTCTTCAGATCTCTTCCTCTCTGTGAATCTCTGCTTTTCAAAAAAAAAAAAAAAAAAAAAAAGATCTTTTTTAAAAAAGGAAAAGAAAATACAGGTCGAGTATCCCTTACCTGAAATGCTTTGAACCAGAAGTGTTTTCAGATTGGGGGTATTTACATGGGCTTTCCTTGCTGAACTTCTCTAATCTGAAAATCCAGAATCTTAAGCTTTTTTAAAATTACTTTATTTTTTTAAGAATTATTTATTTATTTGAAAGGCAGAGTTACAGGGAGGCAGATGCAGAGAGAGAGAGGGAGGGAGGGAGGGAGGTAGTCTGTCTGTCTTCCATCTACTGGTTCCCTCTCCAAATGGCCACAATGGCCAGAACTAGGCCAATTTGAAGCCAGGAGCCAGAAGCTTCTTCTGGGTGTACCACCTGGGTGCAGGGGCCCAAAGATTTGGGCCATTATCTACAGCTTTCCCTGGCCATAGCAGAGAGCTGGATCAGAAATGAAGCAGCTGGGACTTGAACTGTTGCCCACATGGGATGCCAGTACTGCAGGTGGCGACTTTACCTGCTACACCGCGGTTCTGGCCCCTACACTTTTTTTTTTTTTTTTTTAAACAAGGTTTATTTTATTTATTTGAAAGTGTTATGGGGGGTGGGGAAGATATGAGATCTTCCATCTACTGGTTTACTCCTTAATTAGCCACAATGGACAGAGCTACACCAGGCTGAAACCAGGAGCTTCTTCTGGATCTCTCCTGTGGCTGCAGGAGCCCAAGGACTTGGGCCATCATTTGCTGCTTTCCCAGGCACATTATCCAGGGCTCAAACTAGTGCCCATGCGGAATGCTGGTGTTGCAGGCAGAAGCTTAACCTGTTATGCCACAATGCCAACCCCTCGGCATCTGAAACTTTTTGACAGTCATGTCAGTGCTCAAAAACTTTCTCATTTCAGATTTCAGATTTTTGGATTAGGGATGCTCAGTCTGTCAATAGGTTTTGGTCTTGTCATCATACTAGTATGTCATCATACTAGGAAATTCTCTTCCTCTTATCACAGAATCTAGATTATAGAAGAGAAGCGGAAAGCAGGAAAGGAGAAGGAAGGGGCTATAAGGGAATCATCTCTCTAGGCTCAATTTGGTTGTTTTCTGCTGAACATTTGCCCAGTACTTTCACGATGCTGTTGTAATTTGTATTTTTAGACCTGCAGTCTAGCTCAGCTGCTGCTGGTGCTGCTGGTGCTGCTGGTGCTGGTGCTGCTGGAGGAGGCGGTGGTACTGGAGGAGGCGGTGGAAGTGGTGGGGGAGGAGCAGCAGGAGGAGGAGGAGCGGGAGGAACCCAGAGCAGTGGCGGCCCTGGCGGGATATCCCAGCACCTGACGTACACGTCTTACATCCTCAAGCAGACGCCCCAGGTCTGGTCCTTGGTGACTGATCTCTAAATCACTTAGCTACTTGATAACTGCTTTTATTTATAGTTGATTTACTTTTCTGGGATCAGGGGTCAGTGGTTTAAATATTGTTATGGGCTTGTTTTGAGAGAAGAGGAAATCGATTCAGAAAGACTTAAGTAACTTATCCAAGATTAAGCTTATAGTAGAGTTTGGGTTTTAATCCAGATCTTTCTGCTTCAAAGAAAGATTTCTAAATCTATGGTATATGTCCCTAAATCTGTGAAGTAATAAACACTATTTATGTATTGTTGAAAGTTTGCATTCAAAAACAAGTGACCAAAGAGAGAGTATCAAATTGTGGTATTTGGAGTTAGGCTAGAGTTAGTTAGTAACAGATTTCTACTTTTTTTCCCTGGTCACTGAAATCTTGACTCTCCTGTGAGGAAGGTATTACAATGTAAGTTCCCAATGTTAATACTGAGAAGCATGGAGAGTTACCAGTCTGAATGATTAAACTGGCTTTGAGGAGTAGATTATAAAACTTGAGTTTTCGATAGCCTACTCTGTAAGTACTATGTAGAATTTCATAACTGGAAGTAGAAAAGTTACTTTGAGTTTCAGAATTCAAGGAGAGAGCATTGTTGCTCTCTCCTTGGAATCTTACGAATTAGAGGATGACAGGAAGTTATATGAGTTTAACAAATTGATTAGTCCCTTAATTTTGTTTTTCTAACTCAGGGCACATTTTTGGTTGGCCAGCCATCACCCCAGACATCTGGAAAACAACTGACCACCGGGTCAGTGGTGCAAGGAACCCTGGGAGTCAACACATCCTCTACACAGGGACAACAAACACTCAAAGTCATCTCTGGACAGAAAACTACTTTGTTTACACAGGTAAATACACAATCCAAAATATGTGGTGATTGAAGCATTTATTTACCTATTTATAATTTCACTCTTTAAACAAAGAAGTAAAAATTACATTAGAAAGTGAACGGTAAAATAGTATAGGAAGATTAGAACAGATCTTGATGTTTGGGAAAACATAAGTACAATAAAGAAAATAAGAGAAAAGAAAAAAAGAAAAGAAAAAAAAAATAGAGAAAATAAGGCAGGGATTATTCAGCCATGCAGACAGTAAAACTAAGAAGCTTGAAAATTACACTATTTCTGAGGGGGAAGAAACACATCCTATTTCCTTAGAATAAACAGATTTCCTTGATTTCTCTGAGGGAACTTCATCTAGGAGACCTTGTGTAATAGGCAGTTTCAGCCACAGTGTCCATACTGTAGGTGCCAGTGGTGGGTTTGATGTATGTTCTACAGCATCCTTTAGTATAAACCAAAGAACAGTGACAGAGTTTTTTTATTTGTTTAAAGATTTTATTTATGAGGCCGGCGCTGTGGCATAGTGGGCTAAGCCTCTGCCTGCGGCACCAACATCCCACATGTGCATGGGTTCATGTCCTCTCTGATCCTCTTCTGATCCAGCTCTCTCCTGATGGTCTGGGAAAGCAGTGGAAGGTGGCCCAAGTGCTTGGGCCCCTGCACCCATATGGGAGACCCAGAAGAAGCTCCTGGCTCTCTGTAACTTGCAGAATTACAGACAAAGGTCTTCTATGTGCTGGTTCACTCCCCAAATGGCTGCAACAGCAGGAACTGGGCCGATCCGAAGCCAGGAGCTTCTTCCTGGTCTCCCACGCGCGAACAGAGGCCCAAGCACTTGGGCCATCTTCCACTGCTTTCTCAGACCATCAGCAGAGAGCTGGATCAGAAGAGGAGCAGATAGGACACGAACTGGTGCCCATATAGGATGCTGGTGCCATAGGCAGAGGCTTAACCCACTAAACCACAGTGCTGGCCCCCTGACAGGGAGTTTTAATTGGGTATGAGATGTCAGAATCTTATATAGGAGGATTCTATAGCTAGATCTCCAAAAATTTAACAAACAAACCAAAGATACTGAAGGGTTTCTACAATATGATACCATTCATCAAAAGCAATATTTGTGGTGCCAGCACTGTGGCATAGCAGGTTAAGCCTCCACCTGCTGATGTCAGTGTCCCCTGTGGGTGCCAATTTGAGTCCCAGCTGCTCCACATGCTATGCGCCATGCTAATGCGCCTGGGAAGGCAGTGGAAGATGGCCCAAGTGCTTGGGCGTCCGCCACCCACTTAGAAGCTCCTGGCTCCTGGCTTCAGCCTGGCCCAGGCCTGCCATTGCAGCCATTTGGGGAGTGAGCCAACAGATAGAAGATCTTGCTCTGTCTCTGTCTCCTTCTGTCTCCATAACTCTGCCTTTCAAATAAATAAATAAATGGTTTTTTTTAAAAAAAAACTTTTAAAATATCTGTATTTAAATGTCAGCATTTCTCAAAACATGGAGTGAATGTTAAGTTTTTGTCAAATACTTTCCCTGTGTCTATTGAGTTGACCATACGGTTCTCCGTGTTTCGTTTGTTTGTTTGTTTGTTTTATTTATTTTTTTGACAGGCAGAGTGGACAGTGAGAGAGAGAGACAGAGAGAAAGGTCTTCCTTTTGCCGTTGGTTCACCCTCCAATGGCCGCCTCAGCTGGCGCGCTGCGGCCGGCGCACCGTGCTGATCCGATGGCAGGAGCCAGGTGCTTCTCCTGGTCTCCCATGGGGTGCAGGTCCCAAGGACTTGGGCCATCCTCCACTGCACTCCCTGGCCACAGCAGAGAGCTGGCCTGGAAGAGGGGCAACCGGGACAGAATCCGGCGCCCCGACCGGGACTAGAACCCGGTGTGCCGGCGCCGCAAGGCAGAGGATTAGCCTAGTGAGCTGTGGCGCCGGCCCATGTTTCATTTGTTAATATGATGAATTACGTTTATTTGTTAATTGTTAAACCAATCGTGCATTCCTGGAATAAATCCCACATAGTTATTGTATGATTGATTACCCTTGGTTAATATATTGTTGAATTGTCTCATACAGTCATGATTTGGTATCATGATAATAATGTTGGCCTCATAAAATTAACTGGAAAGCTTCCATTCTTTTCTGGAAGAGTTTGCATAGAATTTTTATTACTTCTTCCTTAACCGCTTAGTAGAATATACCAGTAAGAATATACCAGTAAAGCCATATTAGGGAGCCGGCACTGTGGCATGGTGGGTGAGGCCACCACCTGCAGTGCTGGCATCCCATATGGGTGCAGGTTTGAGTCCTGGTTACTCCTCTTCCAATCCAGCTCTCTTCTGTTGCCTGGGAAAGCAGTGGAAGATGGCTCAAGTCTTTGGGCCCCTTTGCCCACGTGAAAAGACCTGGAGGAAGCTCCAGGCTCCTGGCTTTGGATTGGTGCAACTCCTGCAGTGGCGGCCAACTAGGGAGTAAACTAGCAGATGGAAGACCTCACACTCGCTCTCTCCCTCTCCCTCTCTCTGTAGTTCTGATTTTCAAATAGATAAATAAATCTTGAAAGAAAAAAAAAAAGAGAAACCATATCGGCCTGAAGTTTTCCTAATAGAGAAGGTATCTTGCCAACATTTTAAATTCATTTAAAGATAAGAGATAGTTCTGGTTGTTTTTTTCTTCCTGAGGAAGGCATGATAGTTTGTGTCTTTTAAGGAATTTTTCCATTCAACTAAACAGATTACTGGCATAAGGTATTCCGAGTCCCCTTTTGATGTCCTTGAAATCTTTAGTGATGTCCTGTACCAACCCAACCTCCCACTCTCTATAGCTCATCCCCTGCTTTCCATTTTTGGTTTTGGTGATTGTCTTCTCTTTTTTCCTTTGTCATTCTAGCTAGAGGTTCATCAGTTCATTTATCTTTGCAACTTTCCAGCGTTTGGTATGCTTCAGTACTAATTTCCCTTTGTTCAGATATCCTTGGCTAGCTCATATAAATCCTAGGCACTACACTTCACTTCAGGCCATTCTTTCAACTCTTAGCAGATCTCTTCCCTGCTTGTGTTGCAGCCCGTGGCAACTTCCTCCTTGCCATTCTCCAAGGGTTGGTTACTGTTGTTTCTTCCTCCTTGGAAAGACTGTCTTTATTTTTTTCTTTTTAAAGATTTATTTATTTACTTATTTGAGAGGTAGAGTTACAGAGAGAGGGAGGGAGAGACAGAAAGGTCTTCCACCTGATGGTTCACTCCCCAGCTGGCCACAACAGCTGGAGCTAGGCTGATCTGAAGCCAGGAGCTTCTTCAGGGTCTACCATGTGGGTGCAGGGGCCCAAGCACTTGGGCCATCTTCCACTGCTTTCCCAGGCCATAGCAGAGAGCTGGAACGGAAGAGGAGCCTCCGGGATATGAACCAGCACCCATATGGGATGCCGGCACTGCGTGCAGAGGCTTAGCCCACTACGCCAGTGCTGGCCCGGTAAAGACTGTCTTTAGAGTTCAGGTTACTTTTAAAGACTTTGTTCTGTTGTTTGTCAGTTACCTGTCCACCATCGGGTGCCTCCACTAGCTTATGAGCACAACCAATAGAGTAGTGTCTTTAACTTTTTATCTTTTCTCTTTTTTTGATTTTTTCCTTTTTTGATATGGTGCTGGGAGAAGTATTGCTGCTTGTGCTTTAGTCCACAGTTTTTTAAAAAAAATATTTATTTGAGAAACAAGGAGAGAGAAATCTACCACCCACTGGTTCATTCCCTAAATGCTCACAACAGCTGGGGCTAGCGCAGCCTGAAGCCAGGAGTCTGAGATACTTTCCAGGTTTCCCACATGGGCAGCACGGACCCAACTACTTGAGCCATCCCCAAATGAATGCCTCTCACTGACGGAAGCTGGAGTCAGGAGCCAGAGTCGGGTATTGAGCCTAGGTATCCAGTATGAGATGCAGGTGTCTCAGTTGGCATCTGAACTGCTAGGCCAAAGGCCCACCCTAGTTTACCACTCTCAACCCTGAACAGAGAAGTTTCTCTAAAGTTTTACTCATTTATTTGAAAGGCAGAGTAACAGGGAGAGACAGAGAAAAAGTGAACCATCTACTGGTTCACTCCCTGAATCCCGTAACTGGGTCTGGTCCATGCTGATGCCAGGAACTAGGAACTCAATGTGAACCTCCCATGTGGGTGGCAGGAACCCAAGTGCTTGAGCCACCAACTGCTGCCTCCCAGGCACATTAGAAGGAGTGGAGGCAGCACTTTCTTAAGAGATATGGGCATCCAAAGTGTCAGCTTAATCTCCTATTCTACAACACCCACCCTGAGAAATGCTTTTTTAGTGATTAAAGTAAAGGTGCTTGTGGGAAGGCATTTGGCAGAGCAGTTAAGCTGTCTCTTGGGTTGCCAGCGCCCCATATCCAAGTGCTTGGTTTGAGTCCCAGCTCCTCTGCTTCCAGACCAGCTTTCTGGGAGGCAGCAAATGATGGTTTGAGCCCTGTCACTCACGTGGGAAACTCAGATGGAGTTCAGGGCTCCTGGCTGTGGCCTAGCCCAGCTCTATCTATTATAAGTGAGCCAGTGGAAGATTTCTGTCTCTGTCTCTGGTCTTTCTCTGTGCCTCCAAATAAGAATGGAATAAATAATACTTTTGTTTGTTTGTTTGTTTTGTTTTGTTTTTTCCAGCAGACACACTTTCTTAAATTTTTTTTATTTTTTTTAAGATTTTTACTTTTTTCGGGAGGTAGTTACAGAGACATAGAAAGGTCTTCCATCCACTGGCTCCCTCCCCAAATGGCCACAAGGGCAGGAGCCAGGAGCTTCTTCCGGGTCTCCCACATGGGGCAGGGGTCCAGGCACTTGGGCCATCTTCCACTGCTTTCCCAGGCCACAGCAGAGAGCAGGGTCGGAAGAGGAGCAGCTGGGACTTGAACTGGCGCCTACATGGGATGCCGGCGCCTCAGGCAGAGGCTTAGCCTGCTCCACCACAGCCCGGCACCCACACCTTCTTCACCCGGCTTTCGCCGTCTCCCCAAGGGAGTTTTCTGAGCCCACCTTGACCCGACAGGCGACAGCATGTCCAGCCGCATTCCGTGAACTGACAAGTGCCCACTGCCGGCTGGACGCCGGGCAAAGCAGATAAAGGAGTACACTCCAGGCCGTCCTGGGCCTCCCGGACCACGGCTCCCACGCCCACGTCGCCCCTCTGATGGGCTCACGCCCAGCCCAGCGCCGGCAGAGCGATGTGACAGGTGCTTGCTGGGGCGGCACCGCAGCCTGGAGACGGCAGGGCCGGGGGAAGCGGGAACCACGAGGGGACTGGCGGAGGGAAGCAGGCCTGCCCGACACTGAGCGAGCCGCACAGGGAGGGGTCTGCCAGGCAAGTGGACGGCCAGCGGGCGAGAGGCCACCGGCACAGGCGGGACACGGACCCGCGTCCAGAGGCAAAGAGCAAGAGAGCGCGCCCACCCACCCCGAGCTGGTTTCCTCCCCAAGAGCCCCTGCAGCTGGGGCTGAGCCAGGCCCAAGCTGAGAAGGGAGGCCCCTGGGTCCCCCGCGCGGACGGCAGAGACCCAGGTATCCGAGCCACGCCTGCTACCCCAGGGTGCACGCTAGCAGCCTGGCACCAGCTGGGAGGTGGGGGCCTCACAGGCCACGGCGGGGCCCCAGGCGGTGCTCGCGCGAACCCATCCTGCTTCCCGAGCCACACCCGGCGCCTGCACGCAGGAGCAGCCGCTGAACCCCAACTCTTCCCGCCCCCAGCGCGGCCCCGCGGGGCAGCCCCCGGGGCTGGACCCCCGGCCACAGCCTCCCATGCCCGCGTCCAGCCAAGGCCCGGCGCCTTCTCGGCCTCAGGCACCGCTGGGGAGACCCAGGTCTGACCGGAGGGCGCACAGCGTGGGCACTGGCGCTCCCGGGCCGAGCCGCTCTCCCGGCGCCGGTGCAGACGGTCGCACCCTACGCCCACGCGAGGACAGGCTCATCTCGAGACGGCCGCAGCCCCCAGAGCCCCGGCAACAGCCTATAATACATTTTTTAAAATAAAAAGTTCTACTTTACCAAAAAAGAAATTAAGGTCCATGTACCATGAAGGTAAAATAGTGTAAATTTGCATTGAACCATGGTAGCAGAATATATAAGGTATAAAAGCTATTAGGAATATGAAGATAATAAATAAAACTACAGTTAAGGGGAGATTTTATTTTGACTCTCAGAATTTAGCTAATCACATGGATAAATCCTGTTAGAAAAAAAGGATCTGAATTGGAATAACACTGTGAACAGGCTTAATTATGTAAAAATTTCAGTCACATTTTACTTTTTTGCCTATGGAATGTGAACAAATTTATACTCAGCCCCCAAAAGAATCTTGGCATATTCCAAAAGTATCATCCATTACCTCATTATCTTAGCCAGTAAAAAACTCAAATCAATAATAACCAAAAAACACTTTGAAATGAAAATACTCTAAATTCACCAAGAAAGCAAAATAAATTATGGATTTAGATTGGAACACAATTACTAGTTTTGTTAGTTAGGGTTCTCCAGAAAAGCAGAACCAGTAGGATAGAGGAGATTTACCATAGCAGTTGGCTCATACAGTTCTGAAGACCGAGAAGTCCAAGTTGGAGAACCATCAAAGCTGGTGGTATGCCTGAGGCTGAGGCTAAAGATCTGAGAACTGGCAGGGCTGGGAGTGAGGGGCACACAGTCATAAATTCTGGAGTCAGAGTTCCCAGGTCAGGGGCTGTGATGTCTAAGGACAAGAAAAGATGAAAGTTTCAGCTTAAGGAGACAGAGGGAATTCTCCCTTCTCCTTTTTGTTCTAGTGGAGCTCTCAACAGATTGGATGATGCCTGCCCACTTTGGGGAGGGTGCTCTTCTCCTGATTGAAATGCTAATCTGTTCTGGAAATACATGTTTACCAGCTATTTGGGCATCTCTTAACACACTAAAGTTGACATAAAATTAACTATCACAGAACATCGTTTTGAAGCTGTGGAAGCAACTCAAAACCAAGCTCTAAAAAAGATAAAACTTTAAATACTTTTTTCATTATTTCCCACATCTTTTATTAAGGCATCATTTCTGTGATCAAAAAGAGATCTTAAGTGTACTACTGCTCAGTGAGTTTTGACCAGTATATATGTTCATGCAAACACTGTTGCAATCAAAATAACAGTATTTCTTGACACTCTAAGCATTCCCTTTATTTTACCCTATTACCATTTTTCTATTTCTTTCACAATAGATTAAGTCATTGTCTATTTTTAAAGTTCTGTACAGTATGTACTCTATTGTGTCATTCTGTTCATCATGCTTCTGAGATTTACCCATATGTGTATCAGTAGCTTTTTTTAAAGATTAATTTGAGAGACCAGCACTGTGGTACAGTAGGTTAATCCTCTGCCTATGGCACTGTCATCCCATATGGGCGCCGGTTCGAATCCTGGCTGCTCCTCTTCCGATCCAGCTCTCTGCTATGGCCTGGGAAAGCAGTAGAAGATGGCCCGAGTCCTTGGGCCCCTGCACCCACATGGGAGACCAGGAGGAGGCCTCGGATCAGTGCAGCTCCGGCCGCTGCGGCCATTTGTGGAGTGAACCAACAGAAGGAAGACCTTTCTCTCTGTCTCTCCCTCTCGCTGTCTGTAACTCTACTTCTCAAATAAAAATAAATAAAATCTTAAAAAGATTAATTTATTTGAAAGGAAGTGTAACAAAGAGCTTCCATCTGATGTTTCACTCCCAAAAAGGTCACAACAGCCAGGACTGGTTTAGGCTGAAGCCGAGAACCAGGAAATCCATCCTGGTCTTCCACATGAGTGGCAGGAACTCGAGTACTTGACCCCATCGTATACTGTTTCCCAGGCACCTAAGCAAGGAGCTGCATTGGAAACAGAGTAGCCAGGACTCAAACCACTTTAAAAAAAATTTTTTTTTTAATTTTAATTTTATTTTATTTATTTATTTGAAAGTCAGAGTTCCAGAGAGAGAGAGAGGTCTCCCATCCGATGGTTCACTCCCCAGATGGCCACAGCGGCCAGAGCTGCGCCGATCCAAAGCCAGGAAATTTTTCTGGGTCTCCCATACGGGTGCAGGGGCCCATGGACTTGAGCCATCTTCTACTGCTTTCTCAGGCCATAGCAGAGAGCTGGATCAGAAGTGGAGCAGCCAGGTCTCGAATCGGTGCCCATATGGGATGCCAGTGCTTCAGGCCAGGGCTTTAACCCTCTGCTCCACAGCGCCGGCCCCTCAAACCACTTCTTAAAAGAGATGTGCCCAACCCAAGTGGTAGTTTAATGCAATAATAATAATAACTTGGAAGAGTTACAGAGAAACGTGGAGAGACATAGATATTCCATCCACTGATTCCCCAAATGGCTGCAATGGCTGGAGCTGGGCCCATCTGAAACCAGGAGCCAAAATCCTTTTCTGGGTCTCCCATGTGGGTGCAGGGCCCAAGCACTTGAGCCATCCTCCACTGTCTTCCCAGGTCACCAGCAGGGAGCTGAATTGCAAGTGGAGCAGCTAGGACTCTGGTCCAATCCACTAAGCCACAGCGCTAGCCCCTAAATGTATGCTTGTAAGAAGTGGACAAACAACTTGATAAAGTGGCTGTAACTTTCCCATATGTCATGTGGGACAGTTCCAGTTGCTCTACATCTTTACCAGCATGGAAGAACATCATTCTTTGCCATTTTAGCAATTTTTGTGAGTGTGAAATGATATTATAGTTTTAATTTTCAAAGACTCCAAAGCAGATTATGCCATGGCTGTTATTTCTGGTCTGTGATCATGGCTTCTTTACTTACTGTGTGACTGTGGTAAAAGTTGCTGAGCTTCATTTCCTCTAAGACAGAATTAAAATCCATCCTGTAAAGGTGATGAAGAGATTGACTTGGGAGTGCCACAGATACATACACATGCTTTCTACTGTTCCTGGAGCTGAGTAATGCACACTTAGAGACCGACAGATGACACTTACTGTGGAATATGTTAATTTCTATATTTTTCGCAAATATTTTATTGCAACATAGTCCTACCTATTTCATACTGTAATAGCAGAGTTGAGAAATTGCACTAAAGATTGTGTGGTGCGGAGCTGGCACTGTGGCGTAGTGGGTAAAGCCGCCTCCTGCAGTGCTGACATCCCATGTGGGCTCCGGTTCGAGTCCTGGCTTCTCCACTTCCGATCCAGCTCTCTGCTATGGGCTGGGAAAGCAGTAGAAGATGGTCCAAAGTCCTTGGGCCCCTGCAGCTGCGTGGGAGACCCAGAAGAAGCTCTTGGCTCCTAACTTTGGATAGGCACAGTTCCGGCTGTTGCAGCCAATTGGAGAGTGAACCAGTAGATGGAAGACCGACCGACCTCTCTGCATCTCCTCTGTGTAACTCTGACTTTCAAGTAAATAAATAAATCTTAAAAAAAGTTTCTGTGGTGTGCAAAGCCAAAACTGCTTATGACATTTACAAAAGAGTTTGCAGAGATTTGATTTAGACTGCTATGACAGTTGTTGGGTGGTTCTCTAGTACTAAAATGCCACGCCTGCATCTAGCCAAGAACACTATTAACTTGCCCTCCTCTTAAATCTGGTCCTGTCTGGATTTGAATTTCATGTTTAAACATTATATATACATTTGAGAGCACTGTGGATTCAACTGCTTTAAAAACAAATGGCCTGTTTCTTTGAAGACCCTGCTGCCAAGTAGTAATTTTCAGTGCATTCGTATACTTGCTCTGTATGAGTATTGGGGTAAAGGAACATGAGTAGGTTAAAGATCATGGAATTTAGAGCTTGTTAGAAAGGTGCATGAATGCCTAACACCTCATATAGTTTTGATTAATAAAAATTTCTTGGATAACCTCTGGTTTTTGGGACATAACTTGAATGTAGATGAGGAATACATTAGGCCTGTTATTAGCTTCTGTCCGTTTTGTTTCTGCAGGCAGCTCCTGGGGGACAGGCATCTCTAATGAAAATATCTGATAGTTCCTTGAAGTCTGTGCCCGCTGCCTCACAACTCTCCAAGCCTGGAACCACGATGCTCAGAGTAGCAGGAGGAGTCATCACAGCTGCTGCATCCCCAGCCATGGCCCTTTCAGCAAATGGTCCTGCTCAGCAGGCAAGTTCTAGCATAACCGTTGAAAATCATCATGAAACATGAAAGAAGGCCTTTTTAAAAAAACTGAAATGTTGCTCCTTTTTAAAAATTGGAAAATTTACATAGTGTAAAATCCACCATTTTATAATGTATACCTCAGTGGTTTGTATTGTATTCACAGAGTGGCGCAGCTATCATTATCATCATCTAGAGACCCCATACCATTAGCAGTCATTCCCCAGTTCTCTCTTCTGTCAGCCATAGGCAACCACTCATCTTTCTTTGTGAATTTGCTTATTCTGAACATTTCATATAAATATACAGCAGGTGGCCTTTTATGTCTGATTTCTTTTTCTTTGAATTACATTTTCAAGGTTTTGTCCATGTTGTAACAATCATTAATAATGCCAATCCTTTTTACAACTGAATGTTAGTTGGATTTATAGATATACCACAGTTTGTTTATCCATTTATTAGTTGATAGACATCTAGGTTATTTTCTACTTTTTGGCTTATGAATAATGCTTCTAGGAATATGTATATACAAGTCTCTGTATAAACATATGTTTTCATTTCACTTGGCTGTGTACCTAAGAATGAAGTTTCTGAATCGTGTGGTAACTCTTTGTTTAGCATTTGAGGAACTACCAAGCTCTTCCCAAATGACTGCACAGTTTAGATTTCCATCAGCCATGTACAAATTTCCCTCCTCCTTCTGGATATGCAGTGGTATCTTGTTATGGGTGTTGTTTGTTTTAAGGAATCATTGTTAAATGTGTGGCATATTTTCTGAATTTGTGGACTGTGGTCTCATTTTTTAATGTAGTTTTCTTTTTTATGTTTGTGGTTTCTCTTTTCCTTTAATCTTTACTTTCACTTTTAAAGTTTTATTTGATCTTCCATCCAAGCAAGATGTGGGCTATGTTGAAGCCAGGAGCTCAGAACTCAATCCGGATCTCCAACATGGGTAGCAGAGACCCAGATACTTGAGCTTCCTAGTATGTATGTTAGCAGGGAACTATCAGAAGCAGAAGAACTGATACCAGACCAGGCACTGGAATCCCAGGCGGCATCTTAACTACTGTGCCAGATACCCGCCCTCTCTTTGTGGTTTTGGTTTGCAGTTCCCTAATAGCTGATGATACTGAGCATCTTTTTTTTTTTTTTTTTTTTTTTTTTGACAGGCAGAGTGGACAGTGAGAGAGAGACAGAGAGAAAGGTCTTCCTTTGCCATTGGTTCACCCTCCAATGGCCGCCGCAGCCGGCGCGCTGCGGCCAGTGTACCGCGCTGATCTGATGGCAGGAGCCAGGTGCTTCTCCTGGTCTCCCATGGGGTGCAGGGCCCAAGGACTTGGGCCATCCTCCACTGCACTCCCTGGCCACAGCAGAGAGCTGGCCTGGAAGAGGGGCAACCGGGACAGGATCGGTGCCCCAACCGGGACTAGAACCTGGTGTGCCGGCACCGCAAGGCGAAGGATTAGCCTATTGAGCCGCGGCGCCGGCCGATACTGAGCATCTTTCCATGTCCTTATTGGCCATTTGCATATCTTTGAAGAAACGTCCATTCAGATCCTTTGCCCATTTTCACTGGACTCTTTATTATTGAATTGTAGGAGATCTTATAACAGTTTGTAAAAATTTTCTCCTACTGTGAGTTGTCATTTCACTTTTTTGATGGTATCCTTTGAAACAGAAGATTTTTTTTTTTTTAATTATTTATTTATTTGAAGGAGTTAGAGAGAGGGAAAGACAGAGAAAGATTTTGTATCCACTGGTTCACTCTCAAAATGGCTGCAGTGGCCAGGGCTGGGCCAGGCCAAAGCCAGAAGCCAGGAGCCAGAGCTTCATCTGGGTCTCCCACATGTGTGCAGGGGCCCAACGTATCTTCAGCTGCTTTTTAGGCACATTAGCAGAGAGCAGGATTGGAAGTGGAACAGCCAGGTCTTGAATTGGGATGGTGGCGCTGTAGATGGCAGCTTAACCCATTGTGCCAAAGTGCTGGCCCCAAAACACAAAAGTTTTTTTGTTTTTTTTTTTTTTAATATTTTATTTATTTATTTGAGAAGCAGAGTTACAGACAGAGAGAGAGGCAGAGACAAAGGTCTTCCATACACTGATTCACTCCCCAAACCACAATGGCTGAAGCTGGGCCAATCTGAAGCCAGGAGCCAGGAGCTCTTCAGTAGGGACCCAAGCACTTGGCTATCTTCCACTGCTTTCCCAGGCCATAAACAGAGAGCTGGATCAGAAGAGCAGCAGCCAGAACATGAACTAGTACTCATATGGGATGCCAGCACTGCAGGCAGAGCCTTAACCCATTACACCACAGCGCTGGCCCCAAAAGTTTTAACTTTAATGAAGTCCAATTTACTTCTTTTTCTTTTATTGTTCTCATGGTGTCATATCTAAGAATACAAGATCATAACATTTAAGCCTACATTTTCTTCTGAGATTTGTATAGTTTTATATCTTACATGTAGGGCTTTGGTTCATTTTTCATTAATTTTTGCTCATGATATAAGTTGGAGGCCACACTAATTATGTATGTAACCAGTTAGTCCAGCAGCATTTGTTGAAGGTTATTTCCCCTCTGGGTCATCTTGGAGCTCAGGGAATTTTATGATCTGACTTTGCTTATTTCTGAAGCTTCATTTCCTAACTGCTTTGGTCACCAGTCATACACTTTGCAAATCCTTGAACACACCATGATTTTTCACGCCCTTCTGGCTTTCTGTACCCTCTCTGCCAAGAAACACTCTTAACATTTCTCTCTTTCTCTAGAAGATTCTGAAGCTCTTCCCTGTACCCTTCGTTCCCCTCTAGAGACAGAAGCAGTGACTTTGTTCTCAGCTGCACACTTTGGGGACTGTTTCCTCCTTGATGGCTTTTGTCTCTGAGCCCTAGCATTTCAGACTATGCCTGCCATGTGGTAGATGTTTGTTGAATGAAGTGACAGACTTAAAACCATTTATGTGAGTTCTCAATACAGGCCATTTTATCTCATTTTTACATTCGGAGAATCTGTCTTCCTACTTTTTTAGTGTTGACACAGCCTTTTATAAAGTGAGACAATAGGTGGTAAATTTTTTTTTAATTGGTTACCTTATGAATATTTCTTTGTATGTAAATTTTTTAACTTTCCTAGTTCATAAAATCTAAAAGCATAGAAACCACTGAATTAGAAAAACGGTCATTTTTAAATGGTATGACATTTAGTAGATAGGTAATAACAGCTAAGAGGTAATATCACTGAGTGTGCTATGTGGGAGTCATTGTTCTAATTACATTACACTGCTTTCTTACTGTCTTTATTTGTGGCCTCGTGGGTGAGCAGGCGGAAGGAACAGCTCCAGGTTCGTCAGCTTCTATCAGTTCTGTAATGAAAACATCTGGGCAGCAGCAGGTGTGTGTGAGCCAGGCGACTGTGGGAACCTGCAAGGCTGCCACCCCCACCGTCGTCAGTGCCACATCCCTGGTGTCTACACCAAACCCCATCTCTGGGAAAGCCACAGTATCCGGTCAGTTGTATCATGATATTATTTTTCTCTCTTTTTCTCTTTGAGTTAGAGTATTTTCGGAGGATATTACATAATATTTGGTATAATTATTAACAAATAATTAACCTAGCAACATTTTTTCATAAAGCTGCTTTTTAGGTAAATTATTGTTGTTTAAAAGATTCATTTATTTATTTGAAAGAATTACAGAGAGGAGGGAGAGACGAGAGAGATCTTCTTGTGGTTCACTCCCCAAGTGGCTACAGCAGCCAGGCCATAGCCAAGAGCCAGGAGCTTTTTCTGGGTCTCCCAAGTGGATACGGGGGCCCAAGCACTTGGCCCGTCCTCTGCTGCTTTCCCAAGCCCCTTCGCAGTAAGCTGGATGGGAAGTAGAGCAGCTGAGACTTCAGATGGCACCCATATGAGATGCCGGCACTGCAGATAGTGGCTTAACCCCCTGTGCCACAGCACTAGCCTCAAATTGTTATTTATAATTATATAAAGTTTTAAGCTGGAGACCTCAAATTTATCATTTAAAAGTTATTTCTCAGAGGCAGGCGTTCTACATATCAGTCAAGATGCTGCTTGGGATGCTTGTATCCAATACCAGAGTGCTTGGGTTGGAGTCACCGCTCCTCTGCTTCTGACTTCAGCTTCCTGCGAACGTGCACCCTGGGAGGCAGCAGGTGACAGCTCAAGTATTTGAGTCCCTGCAACCCATATGGGATCCCCAGAATGAGTTCCCAGGTTCTGGGTTTGGCCTGGCCCAAACTCTGCTGCTTCAGGCATTAGGGGAGTGAACCGGTGTATGAAAAATCTCTCTGTGTGTCTGTGTCTCTGCCTTTCAAATAAATAATTTTTTAATTGTTAGTAATTTTTCAGTGATACAATAAACTGTGGCCACTGGCACCCTATTGCTGTTGTCATAATTTGTGGACAGCTGAGAGTCTGTTCTCCGTAGGAAACAAACAACTCCCTCCTTTCCTTCCTTCTTCCCTCCCTCCATTTCTTCTTTCTTCCCTTCCCTTTACCTTCTTCCTTAACAGTTTTGAATGGAATTCATAAAATATAACCATATGTTTCTTTGCTTTCAAAAGATATATATGAACTTTGATGACTCCAAATCATGATCTTTTTAAAAAAGTTTTTTTTTTTTTATTTGAAAGCCAGAGCAACAGACTGGGAGGGACAGAGATCTTCCATCCATTGTCTCCACAGGGCTGGGCCAGGCAGAAACCAGGATCCAGGAACTCCATCCTGATCTCCCATATGGCTGGCAGCAGCTCAAGTACTTGGGCCATTTTCTGCTGCCTTCCCAGGCACATTAGCAGAGAGCTAGATAGGAAGTAGAGCAGCTAGAACTTGAACTGATGCTGTGATACGGGATGCCAACATTGTAAGCAGTGGCTTAACTTTACACTGTGCCTTGAGGCCAGCCCCCTCAAGTCATGATTTTTTTTTTTTTTTTAAGATTTTATTTATTTATTTGAGAGGCAGAGTTACAAGGAGAGGCAGAGACAGGCAGAAAGATCTTCCATCCACTGTTTGACTCCCCAAATGGTTGCAACGGCAGGAGCTAGCCCACTCCAAAGCCAGGAGCTTCTTCTGGTCTCCCACATGGTTGCAGGGGCCCAAGCAGTTGGGCTATCTTCCCAGGCCATAAGCAGAGAGCTGGATCAGAAGAGGAGCAGTGAGGACATGAACTGGTGTCTGTATGGGATGCTGGTGCTGCAGACAGAGGTTTAGCCTAATACACTACACTGCCTGCCCCAAGTCATGGTGTGGTTTTTTTTGTTGTTGGTTTTTGTTTTTTTTGTTTTTTTTTTTTGACAGGCAGAGTGGACAGTGAGAGAGAGACAGAGAGAAAGGTCTTGCTTTTGCCGTTGGTTCACCCTCCAATGGCCGCCGCAGTAGCAAGCTGCGGCCGGCGCACCGCGCTGTTCCGATGGCAGGAGCCAGGTGCTTCTCCTGGTCTCCCATGGGGTGCAGGGCCCAAACACTTGGGCCATCCTCCACTGCACTCCCTGGCCACAGCAGAGAGCTGGCCTGGAAGAGGGGCAACCAGGACAGGATCGGTGCCCCGACCGGGACTAGAACCCGGTGTGCCGGCACCGCAAGGCGGAGGATTAGCCTGTTGAGCCACGGCGCCAGCCAAGTCATGGTTTTTAACATGGTAGTGTTAGAGAGTGATATCCTTGGTCCGGCAAGATACACATGGCAGGCACTTCAAAGAGGTCATGAAAATGGAATTAAAAGATAAGTTCAGGGGCCGGTACTGTGGCATAGCAGGTAAAGCCACTGCCTGCAGTGCCAGCATCCCATATGGGTGCCGGTTCAAGTCCCAGCTGCTCCACTTCTGATCCAGCTCTCTGCTATGGCCTGGGAAAGCAGTAGAAAATGGCTCAAGTCTTTGGGTTCCTGAACCTGCGTGGGAGACATGGAGGAAGCTCCTGGCTCCTGACTTTGGATCAGCCCAGCTCTGGCCATTGTGACCATTTGGGGAGTGAACCAGCAGATGGAAGACTTCTCTCTCTGTCTCTTTGTCTCTGCCTCTCTGTAACTCTCTGCCTTTCAAATAAATAAATAATAATCTTTATTTAAAAATAAAAGGTTCATGGATTTTGAAATCATTTTTCTTTTTGTTTGTTTTGAGAAATAGACAGTTGGAGAGA
Organism: Lepus europaeus; assembly: GCF_033115175.1. Classification (NCBI taxonomy): domain Eukaryota; kingdom Metazoa; phylum Chordata; class Mammalia; order Lagomorpha; family Leporidae; genus Lepus; species Lepus europaeus. The sequence goes on from NC_084828.1 coordinate 93,445,633, forward strand.
ATACTCCCATCTGCTGGTTAACTCCCCAGATCATAATGGCCCCAGGCTGGTGGCCAAAGCCCAAAAATGCAGGTCTCCCATATGAGTGGCAGGGACACTACTACCTGAGCCATCACAACTACCTTCCTGGGTACACATTAGCAGCAAGCTGAAATTGGGAGTAGAGCCAAGACTGGGACCTGGTGCTACTGTATGGGATGCATGTTTTAATTGCATTTTCCATGAACTTTTTGAAGTACCCTCATGTGATAGCTTTGCTCCCACACTAAATGCCCCCATAAAAGTGTGCCTTTTACTTCTTTGAATAATAGCATAAGTCTTGAGGCCAGATTGCCTTAGTTGAAGTTACTTGCTTCAGTTTCCTGCCTATAAAATGAAGTTGGTAATTGTCGTATTGCCCTCACAAAGTTGAAAGGTTTCAGCGTATAGATGTATAGAACACTGGCTGGCATATAAAGGCCATTGTATAAATAAATGCTGCCATAATCTTGTCAATGTCACCATTTTTTTTTGTTGTTCCTTAATCCTTATTTGCAATTCTAAAATTCAAAATACTGGGAAAACCAAAGGTTTTATATTCCATAACTAATTTTAGCACACAACAGCTTATTTATACCACCTAATATAAATATTTCTGTAATTTTGCCACAGAAATACTGATGTGTTGGATTACATCATGCTGTCCCAGATATGAGGGGGACTGATATAATATGTATGGTTTTGTTTTTGTTTTTCTACAATTCAGTATAGACAGATACTTCTGTAAAATGCTGCAGAGTGTCACAGCAATGTCAAACTGTCCCATAGTTTTCTAAACATTCTTAATTTCTGTGTTATCTTGTTGCAAATTGATAGCAACCAGTTCATCAGCTGGCACTGGTCTACAGAAAAAACTGAGTATCACTAAGAGAAAGCCACACACACACACACACACACGTACATATATCTTTCTTTGAGAGACCATGGATGTTGTTATCACTGCATTCTGTACATGGCTCCAAAACAGCCCTTGTATCTTGTGTGCTTTCTGGATGGAGAACAGAAGATTAAGGCTGATAATATTTTTGCCGTCATTCCCAGCTCCCATTTTCTAGTACAGGGAGGTCTTGTTTCTACTGAATGTTTTGTTGGCAGCCTTTTGTTAGGCCTTGAGTAGTAATTGTAGAGACATGAGGAATTGTTATTATAATTATTGAGTGCCTTCCCCTGCTGCTTTTTTTTAATCAATTTTTTATTGCAATAAATGAAATTTCCTTGCTGTGAATTCTGGTTTCCTAAAATGCTGTTGATGAAGCTTTCTATATAATTTCATGAAAGAATTAAGCTATTCCCTACTGATTACCAGCACTTTAAAGTTTTTTTGTGCAATTATAAACTTTGAAATAGGGTCATCATTGTGATGGAAACAGAGTGAGCAAGGGAGAGAGAAAAACAGATGAGGCAGAATGTGTAGGCCTTTATAGGTGATTTTAAGAACTCAACTTTTTCTAGGGCTGGGCAGGGGAGCCAGTGAAGAGTTTAAGCTATGGAGTAGCATGTTTTGCTTTGAAAAGGAATGGCATCCATGGATACAAACTGTGGGGTGCCAAGTGGTAGCTTGGAGTGGACTACAAAAGAAACTCAGTGATGTGTCAGGAAACTTCCAGCGGACTGAAAGGAAGCAGAACAAAGTGAGAAGAAAAGATCCAAGAAATAAAAACAAAAAACTTCCCAGATTTCAGGGCATGAACTTCCACATTCAAAAAATAGTATCCAAACACAGCAAATGGAAACGACCTACCTCCGGGTGCTATTTGTTCAGGAAATCACGTCACTGGGGACAAGTGCTCTTAAACGCTGTCCGAAAAAGAGATAGAAATTTCCAGAAATTACATTATCTTTGAACTTTTCAGTAGCAGTGCAAGAAGCTAAGCACACTGTTTTTTGGGGGAGGAACACTTTTGTCATTCTAGAAAAACAATCAGCAAATCTACAGAGCATACTGAATTGTAAAATACTGCAGTGGGAGTTCACAGGCTGTAGTGAACTGCAGGGTATTCAGAGAGCTTGAGGCAAGGGGAAGTTTGTGTTGTTTTGTGTTTTAAGATTATTTGAAAGGCAAAGTGACAGAGAGACAGAGAGATCTTCCATCTGCTGGTTCACTCCCCAAATGGCCCTAACAGGCCATAGCCAGAAACCACGAACTCCCTTCTGGTTTCCCCATGGGACACAGGGGCCCAAGTACTTGGGTCATCACCCACTGCCTTCCCAGGTGCGTTAACAGGGAGCTGGATTGAAAGTGGAACAGCCAAGATTCAAACTGGCATTCCAGGATTCCAGGATGCCAGTGTCACAAGGAGCAGTTTAACCTGCTGCATGCCACACTAGCCCCAAGGGGAGATTTTTAAAGGCAGACCCAGGCTTACATCAGATATTGTGAAGCAGTAATCTTTGTCCACAATGATTAATAACCAGGGTGACAGTAGTTCTAGTTGAACAGACAGTTGCTGGGCAGATGTCTGTAGAGATGCTTTTTATATTTAAAAAAAAAAAAAAAAGTGGCCTTTCTACAAGCATGCGATTCTGTCATTTGTGATAGTTACTGTCAGCCAGTCATGCATGAGAATGCCCTTCGTAACCTCCCAGCTTTATGTAATTTTTATTAGGATTAACCAAGAGAGTGACAACTTTCATACTTTTTTTTTTTTTCCAAGATTTATTTATTTAATTGAAAGGTCGAGTTACAGAAAGGGAGAGGCAGAGGCAGAGAGAGATCTATCCATTGGTTCACTCCCCAGATGGTCACAACAGCTGGGTCTGGGCCAGGCAGGATCCAGAAGTCAGGAGCCAGAAACTGCTTCTGGACTTCCCACGTGGGTGCAGGGGCCCAAGCACTTGGACTATCTTCCACGGTTTTCCCAGGCACGTTAGCAGAGAGCTGTATTCGAAGTGGAGCAGCCAGGACTCGGACTGGCACCCACATGGGATGATGGTGTCTCAGGCAGAGCCTTTACCCGCTATGCCACATCACCAGCCCTTTTCACACTTTCAAGTTAGAATTCTTTAGTCAGAGAAATCATTACTGAATGAGGGTAGAAAGATTTTTTTGACGGGCAGAGTTTCAAATGTGTTTCCTGTGCACCCTATCCAAAGATACTACTGAATTGTATGTGTTACAAAAAGTAAAGAAGTGTAAATCAAGAAAAAAGAAAGCAGAATATCTGATGTAGAAGGAAGGTAAAGGGAGTTCCCAGGGTAACAGGGAAAGGACAGTCATACGATAAGAACTTTGTGGCAGGCCTAGAAAGCAAGGTCAGAGCAGGTCAGAGATACCTCATCTAAAACAAGCCTGTGGGCGGCGCTGTGGCATAGCAGGGAAAGCTGCCACCCATGCAGGCATCCCATATGGGCACCGATTCGAGTCCCAGCTGCTCCACTTCCGATCCAGCTCTCTGCTATGGCCTGGGAAAGCAGTAGAGAATGGCCCAAGTCCTTGGGCCCCTGCATCTGTGTGGGAGACCTGGAAGAAGCTCCTGGCTCCTGGCTTTGGATGGGCGCAGCTCCGTCTGGCCAACTGGGGAATGAACCAGCGGGTGGAAGACCTCTCTCTCTCTCTGCCTCTCCTCTCTCTCTCTCTGTAACTCTGACTTTCAAATAAATAAATAAATATTTTTTTAAAAATCCTGTAAGTTGTGTGGGAGAAAGAAAACTAAGCAAATGAAAGGAGGGAAGTTGCTTACCTCAGAAGATAAAATATAATCATACTATACTGCTTTACAGAGAACAATTCTGGATTATACAGAAAACACAATGTAAGTGCCTTAAAAGGCTCATCTACTCTAGTAAGTCAGAGATAAATGGATCAAGGCCTGCAACATCAGTATTCTTTTAAGCCTTTTATACTTTTATGTACAATTGAATAGCATATAATATTCTGAGAAAAAGAATTTTTAAAATATGAAAAAACCAGTTGCTCTGTTTCCCAAAGGCATGTCTCAGCAAATACTTAACTAACTTGACTGATTTAATATTCCCCTGTTCCAAGGAAAGATCTTGTTTACTTAAGTTCATGTTCTAATAACTTAAATAAAATTTTAAAATTTAAAAAGTCGTGTTATAGAAAATATTTCTTATGAACCAATTGCTTTCCAGGGTTAGGGTTAGGGTTAGGGTTACCTAACCTGTCTCAAGGTACCTGCTGTTTTAATAGTTGTTACGTTTTAACATGTTTCTATTGTTGATATCATATGTGCTCTTCCACAGTGGGACCCTTTGTGATTTTGTTATTGGCCCTCTGCCTAGACTAGTTTTGTAATACAAATCGAAGTTTGGAATAACCTTTAAAATAAAGTGAGAGAGACTGACCCTTTATATATATATATATATATATATATATATATATATATATATATATATATATATAAAAGAATAGCATCTGATGTTTGAAATATAAGGACCACGCAGAGGTAGGAAATTGTAAGGTAAAATGTGAATTCACATTGAAGTGTTGGATATGTAGCAACAGTGTGGAGGTACAGACAGGTTGGGACCAGAGTAAAATGAGCCCTGAATGCTTTGAGCTAGTTTCAGAAGTATTCCTTGGGGAGCCAGGATAAATTTTTAAATAGTAGAGTGACAGTTTTCTATATCAAAATACAAAATTTTGTATCATTATATCACAGCTATGTGCGGAACAAATTGTCATAGAAAACACATGGAGGCCGGCGCCGTGGCTCAAGCTAATCCTCCACCTAGCAGCACCGGCACACCAGGTTCTAGTCCCGGTTGGGGCGCCGGATTCTGTCCCGGTTGCCCTCTTCCAGGCCAGCTCTCTGCTCTGGCCTGGGAGTGCAGAGGAGGATGGTCCAAGTGCTTGGGCCCTGCACCCCATGGGAGCCCAGGAGAAGCACCTGGCTCCTGCCTTCGGATCAGCGCCAGTGCGCCGGCCGCAGTGCGCCAGCTGGGGCGGCCATTGGAGGGTGAACCAACGGCAAAGGAAGACCTTTCTCTCTGTCTCTCTCTCTCTCACTGTCCACTCTGCCTGTCAAAAAAAAAAAAAACACATGGAAAAGAACTATCTCAAAATGTTAATATTGATTAGCTTTGCAGTAGGACTTTGGGTGATGTTTTCCTCTTTGAGTTCTACTTTTTCCTCAATTTCTGTGTCACTTTTATTATTGTGGGTTTAGAACACTTTTTTTTTATAGTGTTACATATTGTTTATTTTAGCTTTTTAAACAAGATTTATGTATTTGAAAGGCAGAGCAACAGAGAGATGGTATACAGAGAGAAATAGTTTTCAAATGGCCACAATGGCAAAGGACTAGGCCAGGCCAAAGCCAGGAGCCAGGAACTCCATCCAGGTGTCCCAAATGGGTGGCAGGGGTCCAGTTACCTTTGCCATCTTCTGCTGCTCTCCCAGGAATACTAGCAGGGAGCTAGATTGGAAGCAGAGCTGCCAGGAATCAAACCAGCTATCCACTATGGTAGCTTAACCTGAAGAAACACAACACCAGCCCCTCTAAGGACATTTTAAAAATAAATCATGTTGTCACATCAGTGATCCATTGTGAAATCTACAGCTCTTCTTGCCTCGTGCTTCCAGGTCTTTATTTATTAAAAAGGTCAATGTTTAGGAACTTCCTCCTGTGAGAAAATATGAGTATCAAAGTGGGCAGAAAACTTTCAGAAAGCATCTGATCTTCAACCTGGTCTTGTCTTCCAACTTCGTCTAGGGTTGTTAAAGATTCACTCCAGCCAGTCCAATCCCCAGCAGGCTGTCCTGACGATTCCTAGCCAGCTCAAACCACTCAGTGTAAACACATCTGGAGGCGTGCAGACTATTCTGATGCCTGTGAATAAAGGTGAGTCCTCATCCACGGGCCTGCCATGCTGTGGTCATCCCTAGGTCCATCTGGGGAGGAAATGCCATCTTCTGTCTAGTGCGTGCTCTTACCTGTAAATCCTGCCCCTCAGCACTGTGGTGCTTTAAGACGCGTTGAACCCTGTGCTACCAGTTCCAGGGCAGAAAGTCCATTGATTTCTAAATAGCCACTTATTTCTGAAGTTGAGTCGAGGGGAAACAGTTTAAGCACTGATAAGAGTTTGGGTTCATTGGATTTTATTTTCTTAGTTTAGTGACAGTCTCCTGTTTACACAGTTCAGGATACAACTCTGTTACCCTAGTATTAAGACTAATAGCGCAGAGCATCAGATCTGTTTTTAAAAAGAACCTTTCTGTTCCTGCTCTGCGGTTGTATGGGTACTGTCAGTCTAATCTAGGGCTGTCACTTGGGGGATAGATTTTCCTCGTTAGAAATAATTTCTTTATTTGTTACATCCCCCTCCTTTTTTTTCCCCCTTCAGTGGTTCAGTCATTTTCTACCAACAAATCACCTACCATTCTGCCTGTAGCTGCGCCAACTCCAGTCATCCCCAGCTCTGCTCCAGCAGCTGTGGCAAAAGGTATGTAGTATCCCACAGTACTTTTGTCTAGTTTTGTGCAGGACACTGCTGTAGTCTGAGTTCTTTGAATTTTCAACATCCATCCATCAATCCCTTGGCAAATATCTACTGAACACCTGTATTGTAAACTTGACAGTGAGAGAAATACACTGACATATAAAACATCATTTCTGCCTTCCGAGAATGTATAATCAGGTTGATGACAGCAGTAGCAATGATTGATAAAAACAAGATTGGTGATATGGAAAATGCTGAAATATTATAGTCTAGGATTTCTGATCAGGGTTGTCAGGAGAAGTGGAGGAGGGTAGGACTTTGTACAGGACATGGATTATAACCTGGACTTCAAAGGAGTGGGACTTTTTTTTAAGATTTTTTTATTTATTTGAAAGAGTTACACAGAGAAGAGGAGGCAGAGAGAGAGGTCTTCCATCTGCTGGTTTACTCCCCAATTGGCCACAATGGCCGGAGCTGCACCAATCCGAAGCCAGGAGCTTCTTCTGGATCTCCCACGTGGGTGCAGGGGCCCAAGGACTTCGGCCATCTTCTACTGCTTTCCCAGGTCATAACAGAGAGCTGGATTGGAAGTGGAGTAGCCAGGACTTGAACCAGCACCCATATGGGATGCCTGCACTGCAGGCCGTGGCTTTACCTGCAGCGCCACAGCACCTGCCCCGAGGAGTGGAACTTTTTTAGCTGTGGGAGGTAAAGGGTTTTGTCAGATAAAGGGAGCGGTGGAGGCAAACTCAGGGCTTGTTGGGGAAGTAGACCAATTAGAGGGATTGATTTCAGAAGTATAGTTGTGTGGTACGGAGCTCTAGGCAGGGGCCAGGTTTCTGTCTGGGGGAGATCTTCCTGACCACATATCAAGATCACGCAGGATGTTAATCCTGCACCTGCAGTGCCAGCATTCCATATGGGTGCTGGTTTGAGTCCCAGCTGCTCCTCTTATGATCCAGCTCTCTGCTGTGACCTGGGAAAGCAGTAGAGAATGGCCCAGGTCCTTGGGCCCCTGTACCCACGTGGGAGACCCAGAAGAAGCTCTAGCCGTTGTGGCCAATTGGGGAGTGAACCAGTGCATGGGAGATCTCTCTGTCTCTCTGCCTCTCCTTCTCTCTCCGTGTAACTCTGACTTTCAAATAAATAAATGATTTTTTTTAAAAAAAGAAAGATCGATTCCATCTACTGGTTCACTCCCCAAGTGACCACAATTGCCCTGGCTAAGCCAGGCCTAAGCCAGGAACCAGGCACTTCATCTGGTTCTCACATGGGTGGCAGGGACCCAAGCACTTAGGCCATCTTCTGCTGCTTTTCCCAGGCTGTTAGCAGGGAGCTGGATCAGAAGTAGAACAACTGGGACTCGAAGCAGCACCTAATAGGGATGCTGGCTTTTCATGCAGTGGCTTTACCCACTATGCCACAACACCAGCCCCTACCCCAAGATATCATCTGGGGGACCTGGAACCAATCCCTTATAAATACCATAGGACAAATGTATTAAAAACCTGATGTGATCAGCTTGGAAATTTCCAAATACTATGGATCTGATTTTGTTTTTTTCCTTGAGTCTCAGAACACTAAGACAATGCTACAAGTTGATAAATTTAGCTGGAGAGAAGATAAGGAAAAGGTCATAACTAAATTTAGAACAAGCTGGCCTAGTATTTTAGTATGGCATTATTCAGGGATTGAAGGGTACAGTATCCACATAGCATCATGTGTAGCCCTTTAAGAAATATCTAAAACACCATTTTATTGTCCCCCGCCTTGTCTTGTGCATGGAGTTGCACCCACCCCAGCTAACAGCTCTTCCCTTGTCTGCTGACTGTGTGAGGGGTGGTGATTGGAGCCATCTCAGCCTCGTGGCTCCGTCCCTGCTGCAGCTGGAGTGGCAGTTTCTCACTGAGCTTCAGTGGAGCTTTGTTACTGCTGCACGTGTCTTTCCCCCGGAACTCTGACAGCTCTCTCTTTGTTGCTCTTCCCTTGTAGTGAAGACTGAACCCGAAACACCTGGGCCCAGCTGCCTCTCACAGGAGGGTCAGACAGCAGTGAAAACAGAAGAAAGTTCTGAGCTGGGAAACTATGTCATTAAGTAATTACTTCAGTCCTTCCTAAAGGAGTTCTGCTTTAGGTGTTTGTGTGGTGCTTTGTAAAATCCCTGCCTGTGACAGCCAAGTGTGTGTGGAATTGAGCCCCTGGAGGGGGCACCGTCTGCCCTTCTGCATTGAGCAAGTGCATTGCTGCAAGGCTGAGGAGGAGGCTCCATTGTATAAGGAGGTGTCCACGCAGCTACTTCATAGGCCATGCACGCTCACTGCCTTAAAAATGCCTCCGGGTATTTGCCAGTTTCCAAGTCAGAAAATCCCCTCTGGCAAGTACTTTGAACTGTCTAAACTGCTAAACACAGTGAATGGAAGTAGCTTCTGTAGCAACAGCTGGAGGTATGAAGTACCCCAGCCTTGACACAGGTACTCATGTGCTAGCGTTCCCTGCTGTAGCAGTGATCCCACTGCAGAAAGATTGCCTGGCTATTTAGTTTTCACATAGATAACATCAGATGTCTTATATTTGCATGCTTTGCCATTCCTAGGGTCTCATCTATTTAGCCTTGACGTTTTCTTTTTAAGCATAGAACACTCTTGCTTTATAAAGAGGGCTCTCAGGAAGGAAAGGCATAACCAGTACAATGGTTTTAAATTATAGTTCCCTCAAAAAGGAGAAATACATAAACAGATCAATGTGTGTGTGTGTGTGTGTACACTTTAAAAGCGTGTGGAAGATCAAATTAAAAATAATAAGTTTATTTTGGTGCAAAAATTTGAAGTTCATGCATATAGGGTATCTTCAAGAAGTTTGTGAAAAATGTATTATGAAAAAATCTACACATAGCTTTGGGTTTCAGGGGGCCAAAATAAACATCTTTTAATTTCACTTTTCATAAACTTTTTGAAGCACCTTTGTATGGCTAGAAACTGCTATGTGTATTTAATTTATGACCTTAATTTTCTTTTATCCTCAGGATAGACCATTTAGAGACTATCCAGCAACTCTTAACAGCAATAGTAAAGAAGATTCCATTAATCACTGCAAAAAGTAAGACAATTATACTGGATATGTGGATACATTGTTTTGAAAGCTGGGAACTACTTAGGATAGTGAGTGGACTGAAATCACCTAGTATTGTAAATCGGTACTGATGTAGCTTTTACTTTACGAGGTGTTAGCTGGAGACACAGCTCATTTGTGAGGGTTTTTGAATTTACAGTCTCTTAGTCATCCAGTTAAGCTTTCATTGTTTTTGCTGTGTTTGATCTGTAGGAGTATTTTACATTTATTTTTGCATGTAAATCATACATTTTGTATATAATTAAAACTGCGTTGGTTTTTAAAAGTTTTTTAGTAAGGAAACAGTTAGCATCTCCCTGCAGTGTACCAGACCCAAGGCAGACTTGCCTTTTTCACTGTCTACTTGATAAATGTCTCTTGTGTGATAAGTTTTGTCATTCTCCATTGTGCAGAGGAGAAAACCAAGGATAAGTAAGGTTAAATAACTTGCTCAGGATCACGCAGCTGTGGGTCCTGAGGCAGGATGCAACCCAACTCTTATTGTTTCCCGACTGTTAGTCAGTATCACTCGCTTGGTGGAAATGCATGATTTGCAGGACCTCCCAAACTGAAGTCTGCCGGGTCAGTGTTAGTAAGGTTGAATAATTTGGGCCAGAATCAACAGCCCTTCCAGTGGGTGCTTTGGCGTGTGTTCCTGGGCAAGGTGACCAGGGATGCTTACAGGGAAGGTGGGAAGCAGATAATCCTGTCACGTGCATGCATGGGGACATAAAAATAACAGGCCAGGTACAGACCACCCTGCTAGTTATTTCCAACTGTAGTAGCAGAGGAATGATCCTCGTTCCTTCTCAGCTGAAGTGTAAGAGGTCATCTTGAGGTAACTCTGAAATTTCAGTGACCGTTTTCTAGCCCAACAGAATGAGATTCAGAAACACCTCTGTGTCTCTCTCCCATTTAGTTACAGAATATGAGAGCTAAGAGACTGTTCAGAAACCACCTTTCCCCACTTTCATTGTGCAGCTGAGAAACCTAAAGCCCAGCCAGGAGCTGGGGCTCGCTCCAGGCCACCTCGGGCGTTAGTGGCCAGGCCCGGCTCCTGGTAGAGTTGTGTTTCCATTGATTTCCGTGGCTTCGTGCAGTAGATCGCCTTCTCTGCTAAAGAAGTCAGCTTCCCAAGGAAGGGTGCTGGTTTGAGGCCACACAAGTGAGTTGTCTCTCTCCTAAGGAGAAGCCTTTCTGGGTTCTGCTGCATCTGAACGGCACGGTGGGAAACATGCCCAGTGGAGGTCTGAGGGAGCTGTAGGCCGTGCGTCCCAGCAGCTCTCTTCAGGGTGCCGGGTGTGTGCATTCTAGGTGAAGATGCCAGCTGCTTTTCTGCGAAATCCGTGGAGCAGTATTACAGCTGGAACATCGGCAAAAGGAGAGCTGCTGAGGTAAGGCCCCAGCAGTAGGCCTTGTGGGGAGAAAGCCGGAACACCTGTGCCTCCCGGCCCCCCCGAACCTGCACTGTGGAAAGGTGGGGACGCTTGGCAGCACAGGGTGCTAAAATACTGGTGGTAGAATATTTCCCTTAGTTAAAAACCTCAATCTTCCGGGCCAGGGCCGCGGCTCACTAGGCTAATCCTCCGCCTGTGGCACCGGCACACCGGGTTCTAGTCCCGGTTGCCCCTCTTCCAGGCCAGCTCTCTGCTGTGGCCCAGGAAGGCTGTGGAGCATGGCCCAAGTCCTTGGGCCCCCTGCACCCGCATGGGAGACCAGGAGGAGGCTCCTGGCTTCGGATCGGCGCAACACCGACCGTAGCGGCCATTTTGGGGGGTGAACCAACGGAAGGAAGACCTTTCTCTCTGTCTCTCTCTCACTCACTGTCCAACTCTGCCTGTAAAAAAAAAAAAACCTTACTCCAGATCCCTAGCTTTTGCAAGGCCTGTCTTCTTAATCGTGCATTGATAGAAATATGCCTTGCATTTTCAAAAGTTTTTTAAATGATTTTTTAAAAATTGTTAAAATAAACTTAAGTATCTGTGGAGTACTTACAGTGTAGCAGTAAGCATTGTCAGGTACAGTGAGGTTATGGGATGGGGAAGTAGCACGCACACAGGCCTGCCTGGGAGCCAGGAAAAGTCAGTGTGTTTGGTTTGGGGAAGGAGAAGAAGTGGGATATTAGGTAAAAAGCCTTTTTAAAGACCAAACCTAGTCGTCTCCATTTTACTTTATGCGCCTATAGCAACTCTTTGACTTTGTTGTGGTTGTTTTTTAAAGACTGGGACTATCACAGATTTTTTTTCCTTAGGAAAAATTCTAATAAGTTAGCACAGTGATTTGCAGTTGTGTGATTTGCTTCTGTATGCAGCTGTTAAGTTGAAGGACTGATTGTGGTCCAAAAAACCTTTTTTTAAGTGGCAAAGAGCATTGACAATGCGAAAAGTCTTACAAGAAATACTGGAGAAGAATCTGAGATTTCACCACCTGACTCCTCTTAAAACCAAGCACATTGCTCACTGGTGTCGCTGCCATGGCTACACCCCACCAGACCCTGAGAGCCTGAGGCACGATGGGGACTCCATTGAGGACGTGCTGACCCAGATCGACAGTGAGCCTGGTGAGCTTGGGTAGAGTGCTCTGAGCAGCCCTGACAGCCTGGTGGGCATTTGCTGTTGAGCACATTCGGGTCCCCATTGCTCTTTCCTTCTGTGGAGGTGGAGGGACTTGGGAACTTGGAGGAGCTGCCATGGAGAATAGGAGCCTCACCCCCACCCTCAGGACTGCATAGTTCCCACAGAAGTGTTTGCACCCACATACTTCAAGTGTTGTAACCATGGCAGGAATGTTCTGGTTTGTGCATCCAGTAGGCACACACCACCTCAGCACTGTTTCTTCTTTCAAGGCTCCTAAGCCGCCTCCTTTCCTCCACATAGAAGTGGCTTCCCCTTCTTTTGTGACCTTGGGAATCCCCCTAGGCAGGTCTGCCCTGATTCTGGGACACAGGGCTGTGTCTTCTGTGATTGCCTCTAGACCTAGCTAGGAGGTACGCCAGCTTGTGTTGGAGGCACATGTGAACAGCTAACAGTTTTGCAGGTAAAGGCTTTGAGTGTCTTAGGATAAACAGACAGCTAGTGCATGGTGGCAGGGGTAAGGGGTTTTTTAGGGAAAGGTAACATCTGTGTTGCCTTGGAGAATGTGAAAGGTTGTCTTCTCCCCGCCTCTCAGTATGAAGGAACCTGGAGCACAGAGCTGGGGCCTTGTGAGACGGGCTAAGTCCTGTTCACAAGAGCTTCTAGAGCCCCCCTGCAGGGTGACCCTTCCTGTCTCTGATCTGAAGCTGGTCTTCGTGTCATTAGCATGAGGGTCTGCCTGACTTTACAGAGCAGAGGCTTTGCTGGTCCCGGATGTAAAGCACAGTCCTCCACATACACCAGGCTCTGTGGATTTGTTAGAGCCCAGTCAAGAAAACAGAGAGGCCAGGAGCTGAGCACTCTGCCACCGTCTTGCTAGGTGCTGTTATGCCCTCCTCATGCCCTGTCGGGGGAGCAGCTGCTCCCGCTCTGCAGTGCGCACTCTGCTGGGCTCTGAGTCCCTTTACTGGAGACTTGGTGCACGGTGCGCCCTGGAGTGTCCACAGTGCTTCTCTCTGAGCAGCAGGAAGATGGGTAATTCTGACTGTGACTTCTGAGTTTGGCAGACTTGAAAGATGAAGAAAAGTCAGTTAGCATTGGTACTCAGGAGGTGGGGTATGGCTGTCTTTTGGTGATGGAAGCCAGAATTGTGTGCTCTCTGGTCTTAGATGTCAGTCTCCTCACATTTATCACACAGGATGGAAGATACCTGTCTTGGCCCTTCTGTGCTTCATGAAGTCCTAGTTCTCATCATTGTAGATCCATAGCCTTTTAGAACTGGGTAGCAAGAAGGTGAGCTCCCTAGATACTTCAGCAGAGCCCTTGCTCAGACTTCCAGTCTATGGAGAATAGCTTCCCGTGGTCACCACGGCTGTCCTGAGACTGCTGACCTCTCATTTAGAGTGCCCGTCGTCATTCTCCTCTGCTGACAACCTCTGCCGCAAACTGGAGGACCTGCAGCAGTTTCAGAAAAGAGAGCCGGAGAATGAGGAGGAGGTGGACATCCTTACCCTCTCCGAGCCGCTGAAGACGAACATCAAAAAGGAGCACGAGGAGAAACAAGAAGAAATGAAATTCTACCTGCCACCAACGCCGGGGTCTGAGTTCATTGCCGACGTCGCACAGAAGGTAGGGGCAGAGGCCTGTGCTGGCGCTCAGTCACTTACCAGGTGTGGGCGCTGGCCTGCTAAACCCGGATGTGCTCTCGGGCTCCCAGCTGCCGCGTCAAGACCCTGGGGCATGTGAAAAGGCTGCTTGCCGCACACAGACGTGAAGCAGCACCGGCTAGGCGGTAGCCAGTTGGTTACTTTTCATCTCCTTTGCTGTTTTCTGTGTGGGCAAAGCCCTTTTCCCTCACAAGGCATTTCGCAGTCTTTCCTTGATGTTGCCCTAGCTCCCCTGTGCCCTGCCCGCAGTGTCCACGTGGCTTACACCACCCTGCTACTCAGGAGGGAATGATTCATCCACTCCTGAGAAAACCCAGCGGCACCTGTGCCACCGCCACCAGCTGCTCAGGACCCAAGTGCCCGAAGTGAAAGAGAGTTTGCTGTCCCTCGCAGGCTGAGCTGAAAAGGGCAGCGCGTGCATCGCCCACACCTCCTGCACACAGGCCTCCAGTCTGAGCCAGTCTTCCCAAGTGGGGGCCTGCTGTCAGGATTCACGGCACATCCCAGCCAGTTCCTCTCACGGAGGAGATCTGGGCGTAAACAGAGTTGAGCAGCATTGTAAATAGCCAGAAGCAAGGGAAGACAAGCAGCCATCTCTTTTTGGTGGAGCTTCCCTGCGCGTTTTGTCTGCAGTGTTTGTGGGGCCCCTCCACTAACCAGGCATGTCTGTGGGTATGGAGAAGTCGGCCTGTTGGGTGAGAGGCTGTTCGCCACGGGGCCTAGTAGCGTTGTTCTGCTTCTCCAGATTGGGATCGTCCTGCAGCCTGTGGAGCTCCACAAGAACGTGTACGCCTCGGTGCTGGAGGACATGATCTTGAAGGTGGGTGCCCCCTGGCAGCAGAGGGACCTCCAGCTGCTGCCGTGGCCGTCAGAACTGAGGGCCGGGATGGTGGGAGCACAGGGTGTTATGAGTAAGGGACAAGTACCGAGAAAAGGAACAGAGGTGACTCGTTTTTAAATTTCTCATCTTACTCAGGCTTTAAATTTTCTTTTTTCCCTTCTGATTTCTTGAGAAAGAGAATGAGCCCCTCCTGTGCCTAAAATAGCCGAATCTAGACTGGGACCAGAGCCAGGGGCCAGAAACTCCATGCAGGTGCCCCACGTGTGTGGCAGGAACCCGTTTACCTAAGCCATCACCTTCCACTAGGGTGCACGTTAGAAGGGAGCTGGAGCCAGGAGTCAAACCCCGGGCACTCTAATGTTGGAGGCAGGCATTTAACTATTATGCTACATGTTCACTCCCTCTACTGTTTTTTTTTTGTTGTTTTTTTTTTTAAAGATTTATTTGAAAGAATTATAGAGAAGAAGAGACAGAGAGATCTTCCATCCTCTGGTTCACTCTCCAAATGGCCAGGGCTGGGTCAGACTGAAGCCAGGAGCCAGGACCCTGGAGCTTCTTCTGGGTCTCCCACATGGGTGCAGGGGCCCAAACAGTTGGGCCATCTTCTGCTACTTCCTAGGTGCATTAGTAGGGATCCGTATCAGAAGGGGAGCAGCCACGACTTAAACCAGCATCCATGTGGGATGCCAGTGGCTTAACCCAGTGTACCACAGTGTACCCACAGTGTCCCTCCCCCTCCAACACACACAATTTTTAAACATACTACCTATTTCTTCTGAGTATGGAGTCATCTGTGAGAGTTTTTTGCTCATGTCACTCAAGATGTTTTTTGGTGCCATTTCAGGTGCTCTGTAAGAATTGTTCTGTAGTGAATGTCCGTGCTCTCACTGTGGTAGGAAATTGCAGACAGCCACAACTGTGCCATGCCTTGGCAAGGGGCAGAAAAAGGCACCCATTCCTTACCCAGCCTGGTTTTTTTCCCTAGTAGATCTCTTCCCCCCATGTCAGGGATGCCTCTGTAACAACTCTCGCCTATTTTCCTTAAGAACCTGTCTGGTTAATGAAAACCACAAGTCCTCATTTCTCAGAATCGGTAGCCTCCATTTTTTTGTAGTCTGTTATTCCAGATCTTCCATTTTTGATGTTTAGATGCAGCTTTGAAAACACAGAGTGCGGGATGGGCTCACATGCACCCTTCCAGCTAGCAGTGAGTCGGCTGTGCTGAGAATAACAGCCTCTTTCCTCGCAGGCTACAGAGCAGCTGGTGAACGACATCCTGAGGCAGGCTCTGGCGGTTGGATACCAGACAGCATCTCACAACAGGTACTGTGACCACAGGAGTCGGTGATGCGAGTTACAGATGTGAGGTTACGGATTATTTTCTCAGTTTAATCGCCCATGAAGATGTATTTAAATCAGTCCAGCAGGAGGTGGATCAGTGCTCAGAGTCAGATGACGCAAGGGTTTGCTATGCTTCTGAGAACTGCTTGGTTGTGAAAGCTCAGCTTTGCCCAGAGGTCTGGACCGTCTGGTCATTACTTGACACACAGGGCTGGCTATTTGTTTTCTGTTTGTTTTTTTTGTTGTTGTTGTTTTTCTTTTTTAAGATTTTTAAAAGCAGAGCGACAGAAAAACACCCAGAGCTCTTCTGTCTGCTTGTTCACTTTCCAGGTGGCCCCAGTAGCCAGAACTGGGCCAGGCCAAAGCCAGAAGTCATCTGGGTCTCCCACGTGGGTGACAGGGCCCCAGGCCCTTGGCCCATCTTCCATTGCCTTCCCAGGCACTACATAGTAGGGAGCTGGATTGGAAGTGGAGCAGCTGGGACTTGAACCAGCACTCTGATAGGGGATGCTGGCATCCCAAGCCGTGGCTTCACCTGCTACTCCTCAACGCCGACCTCTAGGACTCTTGTTGCAGGGTTGAATAGATACGAGCTCTTTGCTGCAAAAGATGGTACTGGTGACAAGAGCCGAGCATTACAGATAGTGCCTAATTTTTTCATGGCTTAACTGTAACTCCCTGTTTAGAAATCAGGAAAGTAGTCTTTGAAAACTAACCTTCCCTGGCTTTCCAGAAAATATGACAGAACCAAGATTCAGACTCAGGGTTCATTAGCTCCGCAGCCTCCAGGTTCACCCCTGCTCTGCTGACTCCTCCTTTTTGGCTAGAACACTGAATTTTTACTCTTTTCCCAGGCTCCGAAAGAAGGCTAGGTAAGCCACACCTTGCTTCTCTTTCAAAGAAAATATTTTATTTCATTATGCTAATGCTGTCACAAGTTTATAAAATTGTAACAAAGTACATGAGGACGTGAACAGGCCTAAATCAGAACTCACCAGGATGTAACACACATAGAAGTCTTTAGAAAAAGGAAGAGACACAAAGGGGTCCGGTTGCGCTGCTGGTTGTCCTGCTTGAAGTCCGAGACGGGGTGTGTGCTTCTTGGGGCCAGCTCGCCTCTGTGGGCCCCACAGTGGAGGTGGAGACAGACCTGGGGCCCCTAGATGACAACAGTCACCATTCACCTGGCCTGACTCCATCTTCCCCATCTCTGCAGGACACAGGAAGTAGTAGGGGCCCAGAATTCCATGGTGCTTTGACTCAGCAAGAATTAGAAGCCAACCATATCCTGGTCTGCTAGCCACTTCTCTCTTTCCTGATCCTTTTCCTGTCTGACTGGGAAGTTACATTTGACTGACAGGGCAGGCTAAATCTCACCAGCTTTGAAAGGAACTACTGGAAGGGAGAGACAGAGACAGGGCCAGAGGCACGGCGAGTGTGCCCTGTCCTCCCTGACACATGTGGCCACGAGGCCTGTGCCAAGATGGCCCCCTTGGTAAACTGAATGAAGAGAGACCCAGTAACACTCTGTTTTTTTGAACCAGGATTCCCAAAGAAATCACCGTGAGTAATATTCACCAGGCCATTTGCAACATCCCTTTCCTGGACTTCCTCACGAACAAACACATGGGCATCCTGCACGACGACCAGTGAATGGGCGAAGAGGCCCTGACGAAGCTCCAGAGCCTGTGGCTGTGAAGACTTCTGAGCGGGGGAGGAGGCTGCTTTCCTTTGCCTCAGAAAATCATGGCCACCAAAC
Source organism: Lepus europaeus (assembly GCF_033115175.1). NCBI lineage: Eukaryota > Metazoa > Chordata > Mammalia > Lagomorpha > Leporidae > Lepus > Lepus europaeus. Next base: position 93,463,363 of record NC_084828.1, read on the forward strand.
CACTGCCTCTCCCCGATTCACGTAACACCAGTGCCGGTGCCAGGTGCAATCCTTTTAGGACAGAGGTTTGTTCCAGATTCTGGAGTGGAGCTGTGAATGGACACACGCTCTGTAGCTTGCATTTCTCCACTCCGCAAAGGTTCCAGGAGGGCATCGCAGAGGTGGGCCAGGCGGTATTAGGCCCTCTGCTCTGGGTGGACTCGAGGGGGCACCTTGGCCCTGGCTCCCAGGGACGTGAGTCTGGCAGGCTAGAACTGGACCCTTTCTGTGGGCTGGGTTACGGGCGCCCCCGGCAGTTTCCCTGAAGAAGGAGGGACTTCAGCCCTCAGCCAGGGGGTCACCACTCCTGCCTGGCCTCGGCCTGGAGGCACTGCACTTTTAGCCCAGGTGAGTCAGCTGTGGGAAGAGGTGCCGTGTGCAGAGAGAGCCAGCGGGGCCCAGGAGGCCGCAGCCTGAGCTGGATTCTTTTTTCTGGGCGCACAGGAGCATTAGTGGCAGCAAGCATCAGAGCACTGTCACAGGGACCGATCCCAGCGCAGGCCCAGGAAGGACAAGGACTGACTGGGACCCACACAGCCCTTCCTGCATTACGGCAGCGTCTGTAGGGCCTGGGGACTTGGCCAAATCATGCGCCCAGCAGAGAGCCGACCGCCGGCATTTGTGTGGTCTGCTGGAGCTTCTGGCACCAGGTGGAGTGGCTGTGGGGAGCCGCCCTGGACAGGCTCTGCTGGGACCGTTGGTTCTCTGTGGATTTAGCAGCTGTTCTGTCTGAAGGAGTCCTTCCTGAGAAGAGAAGTGTGACAGAAACACCTGTGAGTGCCTTAACATTAGCTGGAGAAAGAATCGCCCAGGCCCGGAGACAGGGCTGCAGCGCTCGGAAGGCGCGAGCCCGGCTGGGAGGTAGGGAGGAGGGGGGTCGGCGGTGCCCTGGACGGTGTCCTGTTCCTTCGGAGACGCTGCGTGTGTGGACGGCGGAGGACGGACTTACTCCCAATTAGAAATCTGCGTGCACTCTGCCCGGGGAAAACGTGAGGCCTGTGGGTGAAAGAAGCGGCCACGTGACGGAATCCGAGCTGCAGTTCTGCCTTGAGCGCTGCAGAAGCAGAGTTCTGCTCGCTGGGGCACAGGACGGCCTGGCTTAGTAAGTAGTGCAGTAGTCGGGCTCCTGTGTGGCGTGCGGAGTTACCTGGCGAGTGCTGGGAGCCCAGGTGGCCGGTGTGGTCCGCGAGAGAACAAATTCGTTTATGACAGGCATGGAAGCCTAAAGAAGTTACCTTTTTGGGAAAAAATATTAAGTGATTTTAACAGTCTGTGTGTTAATGTTTCAGATGTATTTGTATCAACTATAACAATTGTGTAACAAATGTCTACAATAAATCTTTTAGTATTTGTGCCTTGGAAGCACTATAAGCACCATACCTCACTCTTCTGCATAAGGGAGGTCAGAGATGGGGGCGGGGTGCAGGTAAGGAGCTCCTACTTGATCCTTTAAATTCTTTCCAGGATGGATCTGCAGCCATGCAGGATAAAGGATTACAGTTACATAAATATCTGTTTTAAAAAAAAAAACTGGAAGGTACATGTTTACTCAGGACATAATTATCCCTGACAGCTTGGGCAAGGCAGACTGCATAATCCCGCCCAGCTACCTCAGAGCCAAGGCAGAGGGAAACAGCCCCTGCGTTAGAGAACCACGCCAGCAGGTCTGGCTGTGCCGAGGCCTGGAGGAAGGTGCTCCCAGGACACGGTCCTTATGCTGGGGCCATCTGCTAGCCTGTGGCTGGAGTCAGAAAAGCAGCAGAGACGAGCTGCCAAGAGGCTCTGCAAGTCTTGGCTCTTAGAAGGCGAGAATTCCTGAGGAGGCAATGCACACAGTGCACGGAGGGCGAGCCGGGGAGAGCTGAACAGTCCTGGGCATGAGAAGAGGGCCGGGCCTAGGCTTCCCTCGCTGAGCGGTAGCTGACTGGGGAGGGCTTGCCGGACACTGCAGAGCCAAGGCCACAGTCACGGGCAGCTGCGGTGGGGACTTGCATGGAAGGACCCGCGTGAGTGGTACCGGCAGGCAGCTCTGGGATCTTCTTGACCTTGGTGAGCGGGTTTGAAGTCCTGAAGTTTGCCGTGGAGCAAAGAGGCGGGACGTTGGTCTCAATGACCGTGAGCCCCCGTTGACTCGTGGAAGGGCCCTGGGGGGTGCACCCCATGGCTGGTGGAGGCCACTACTGCAGTGGTGGTTGTGGTTGTGAAGTGGTGCGCATTTCCTTTTGTCTGAAGTTAGCTAACAGATTGAACTTTTTAAAGACGTTTCCCTTACAGAATACAAAAATGCTTATTACTTCCTAGAACTTTAAGTATAATAAAATATAAGTTACCCTAGGCCCCTTCTCAGTGGTCACTACTTCCAAGGCAATGCTGGGGATGGGTAGCAGCACGTACCTGACACTTGTCTTGCTCCTCGTGTCCCTCACTGTGCTGTTCAGCCTTGCTCAGACGTGAAGTTAGTGGGAGGGGTCTCTTCATAAGCCAGATCTAACGAATGACACCTGCTAGGGGATGCTATGAGGAGCTGTGGGGCCTTGTGGAAAGGTGGCTGAGCAGGGGTCAGGCTCATCTGATGGTGCAGGGGCCTCCATGGCTGCTGTAGCACCGGGCAATGAGATGGCAGAGCCCCCTCTGTCCCTGGGCCCAGGCATGCATGAGCTCCCCAGGGACGCAGGTTCTGGGGGAGAAGGGGCACTGCCAGCTGCCGTGTGAGTGCGGCGGGCCTGGTGAGGGGCTGTGAACACCGGGCAGCAGGCTGGAGGCCGTGGGTGGCTGCAGATGGGAACAGAGCGAGCCCGGCAGGGAGGGGCAAGGCAGGCGGGCCCCACACCAGCCTGAGCATGTGCCTGTCAACACGCACACTCCTGCCAGCCAGCCTCCCCGTAGTGGGGCGGGGGGGAGCCCCAGACCAGCTTCCCAAACAGCTCCTGGCTGAGGGCACAAGAGGAACACAGCATGGCGACTGGTGGGTTCTGGGAAGCACTAGGTGTGGGGGAGGCTGTGGCCGCGCTCCAGCCAAGTCCAGGTGGCCAGGAGACAGGATGAAAGCAAAAGCACAAGATGCTCCTGTTTGTTGCTCACCAGCTAAATCAAGAAACTGAAACAGTACACTTTTACATTTCCCACAGACACGTACACCAGTGGCGACTGAGATAGCAGAGCCCTTTAAAGAGGGAGCCTCTGGGTCTGTCTCAGCAGAGCTAGCACCTGAGGGGAGGCTGCAGGCCAGCCCCAGCTGCCTCCTGCCAGGGGCCCGGAGCCTCAGTGCTGCCACCTGCTGGCCAGAGAGCAGGGGCGCTCCAAGGGCAACCATTCAGTTTCCCTTACCAAAAACCGATCCGGGCTGGCACTTCCGCAGCCTGGGCACACTTACAAGACAAGACAAGTTGCTCCCGGCCGGCAGGCATGAGAGCAGGGCAGGCGCGAGGGTCAGAGCCCTTCAGGGAAGAAGTTGGATGCTTCCTCCTTCCCCGAAAGTTTCCAGTTCCCAGCCAGAGTGCTGCAGGTGCAGTCATCCGGTACGGGGGAGTCCCAGGACGCGGGGGTCAGCCTCAAACCCGAGGCACTCAGCGCTGGAGATGATGAAACCTGAGGGTCATCTTAGCTGTGAGGAGATGTCTGCAGTCCGAGCCCTGGCGGACACCTGTTTCCTCCGAAAACCTGTTACCCAGCAGCACCAGGGGCCACCTGCAGGTGCTAAGACTTCTTTCAGCCTACACGTGGGGTCATGTGTAGTCAGATGCGAGGTGAGCAGCTCGGGTTCCCGTAGGTTCTAGAATTAAAGCCATCATGCATCCTGGGAGAGTCACCGAGGATGGGCCCTGGTGGGCTTCTCGGGGGCCTGGCACGTCTATGGTCCTCAGCCCCCCGGGCCAGTGCAGTTCCCGGCGAGGCAGACCCTCGGACTGCTCACACTGAAGCCTTGCGGGACGGCCACGCGGCAGTTAGACACCCCTGCGAAGCCTTCCTCGGCCTTCTGGGAGGAGGAGAGGGAGCGGGAGGCCAGGTGGTGCCGCTGGCAGCCGTGGGTCCTGACCCCACTCCTGGGCACCGCACTCACACATTGAGAATCCGGGGCGCTGACGCCTGGAAGATGGCTGAGGGGTTGGGGGTGAACTTTTTCCTCACCTCCGGGACCTGAAAGATGAAGCGGCCGCGTGTGAGTGCGCTCGCTCCTCCACTCCACTCTGGCCTTCAGGGGGTGGGGGAGGGGAGCCAGGAAGTGCGACTTACGGCCTAGAGCGAGCAGTGGCACCGCATCAGGTCACACACACGTCCACCCTGCTCCCTGGCCGGGGAAGCTGCACCGTCCCCACCGCCCTTGCATTTTCTCTTCCCCCCTGCACGGCGCCCAAGTGCTTGCAAGGGCCGTTCACTGGCGCTCAGTGGTCAAGCTTGGTGACCCTGCCCACCAGAAATGCCGGCACTACAGGGGCGCCCACCCGGCTAGTGGGCGGCTCATTTTCTGTGTGTGAGGTAGGAGTGACTGGCTGGGCACTGCTGTGCCTGGCCATGACGCCAGCTGACCCCATCACGTCGGCGCCGCGCCCTGACACTCAGGCTCACCTGGAAGCCGGCCCCGGGGCCGCCGTCCCACTCCGACGTGTGGGTTGTGATGACTCTGGCTGGCTTTGCCTTGGTGGATCTCGAGGGCTTCACTCCAGTCCAAGCCTGGAATTCCTGTCTGCAACAGAGGAGTCCCAGCTCTGCCCGGTGCAGCTGCCCCTTCCCGATCCCTCTGGGCCACTGCCCCATGCCTTGGGCTTGCTCTGGAGTGCCACAGCCCTGTCCACTGCTGTGCCCTGCTTCAGCTTCACAAAGCAGGACTGGCCGAGCCAGCACACTGCGCAGACAGCCCGGCTCACGGAGAGCGCAGGCCTGTGGTGCGCAGCCCAGCCGGCCCTGCACCTCTGAGTGCGGCCCCGGAAGTCCGGGCTGCTCCAGCCCCTGAGGACGCAGGAGAGGCCGCAGGTGAGCAAACGCCCAGGGCAGAGCTCGGTCAGCACCTGAGGCTCCTTTCACCCAAAACCCCCAGCCCCTCGCAGGTGCCATGCCTTGAAGGCAGAGAAGCCCCACGGCTGTTTTACCAGCCCCCCCCCAACAAACGTTCCAGCAGCTGCCAGCCCCCCAAAGCCCAGAACCAGTGAAGGACAGACTCCTGCAGGCCGGTCACTGGGGGCCACTTAGGAGAGGTGGTGGCCTGAACGGTGCCCGGCTCAGGGAAGATTCTCCACACCTGGCTCTGAACGGAAGAATTAAGGTTCAATATCCCCTGCAGGTTTTTTTTTTTCTTTTTTCTTTTTTCGTAGTGATGACCCCAAAAAACACCAAGCTGCTGGCTCTGTGCATGCCCGCACCCCAGGGGGAGGCCCCACCAGCTCCCAGCTCCGTGTGGCAGGAGCAATTTCTCTGGCTGTAAAGACAGCTTCCATTGCTCTGAACAGAGACCTCTAATCCCACCAGCTCCCCGGCCCGCCAGCAAGCCGAGGAAGGCAGAGCGCCGTGTCCACGGGAGCAGCTGGCCGAGGCCCGTTGGGAAAGTGTCCCCGGGTGTGCTGGGTTCCCCTGCCCACCGGCAGCCTGGGCAGGACACCCTGTGCGCCGGCTGAGAGTCAGGCCAGGAGGTCAACAAAGCTGCCCACCTTCCCACCTCTGCAGCAGCCCAGCCGGGGGTGGGGCACCGGGAAGGGCAGCCGGCAGGAGGGCTGGGCCAGGCTGGAGCAGGTGACTTCTGTTAAAGCCAGCTGCCGGCACCATCTGCCGCTCTGCTTCTCCGGGGAAGCAGGTCCTCCCCTGGGCATGCCCTTCTGTGGCCACCCCGCCTCTCATGCCTCGGTGAGTGGCTGCAGGGGCCCAGGGCAGGAAGTGGCGGGGACTGGGGCTGGCGCTGGAGCCAGGCCAGGCCGGCAGCAATGTGGATAGGGTCGGGGCATCCAATATGGAGTCAGTAGGACCTGGTGGCTGCCAGGAGAGGAGGAAGGCAGGCGGGCGGCTCAGGCCAACGAGATGAATGAGAAAGCCGGGCCCAGGTGCACCTTCCGCATGGTCTCCGATGCATGGGCCAGCGTTGTCCACCTCCCACTGAGGAGCAGGGGGCTACGCAGGGCAGCGCAGCAAAGCCCTGGGCTGAGGCTCGGGGCCTGGGTTCTCGGCGCCTTCAGTCCAATTCCCTGCTGACTCCGACACAGGTGCTGCTGCTCCTCCATGTGCACTGGGGGACCGAGAGCCGCCGTGGGGCGGGGCCGTCTTGGGGAGCTTGTTACAGTCAGCCCTTTTTAGCTAAAGCCCCAGCCAGGAGGAAGGAGGGAGACGGCTAGGGAGCCAGGGCCTTGTCTTCTGAGTGGGAAGCACTGGCACCCAAGCCTGAAAGAATTCGGGCTGGGGGTGGGGGCGCCAGGAGCCTGGCAGGCAGAGGGCCGGGGCCGGCTGCGGGCCGGACCCGCTGTGCCCACCCAGCCAGGCAGGCAAGGCGAGTCTGTTCTCAGAAGCCGGGGAAGGCAGGGCTGCTGCAGTGGCGCGGTGGAGGCCCAGGGCTCTATGGGCTCTCAGTCTAGGGCCCTGGGCAGCGGGGGCCACCCATCTACTCGGATATCTTTGAAGTCCTTGGAGCTACTCATCTTCTTTGCTTTCTGATTTCCTTAAGCACTCTGCTGAGTGATGTGCATTTTGCAAGGTGCAGAGCAGAATGCCATTGCTCAGGCCAGGTCCCAGCCAAGTTGAGCGCGGCCCTGCGGTGCTGCGGGGCTGGGAGTGAGGGGGGCAGGGCTTTGGGCAGCCAAGCTCTTGGCATTGCTGCTGTATTCCTGCTTTCCGGATGGGAAGGTCACAGAGGCTGCGTGGCCCGCCCAGGTCTACCCCCGAGCAAGTGTGAGCTCCCGTGGGTCCCAGTTCTGCCCATCAGCACTTTTTCCTGCTGGCGTCGGCACACAGTTCAAGCAGCTGAGAGGTTCCGAGGAGGCTGCACCTTAGGGGCTAACCCGTGGGGGTTACAAACTTGGCCGCAGAGGGCAGACAGACTGGAGTTCTCTCCCTTCTCTGCCAGCCAGAGCTGGGAGCCCTTGTGCCAGCAGCTCCATGTCCTCATCTGTAGCGATCCCGGAGCCTGGGATCTGATCCAGGGGAGCGCTGAGCCCGGCAGGTGCTGCCGCACAGAAGGCAGAAGGCGCCTTGCTGGCCCCCGGAGCGGGGCAGAAGGTCCTCACAGGGCTCCAGCACGGGGAAGGGACACTGAACGCCCGGCCCGTGCTAGGACATCCCCGGCAGGGAGCTCAGCGTGCCCCGGGAGGCTTCCATGACCAGCCTGGGCTACCCTGCCTGAGCTGACGCAGCCTCCTGCAGACACCACCCCAGACTGCTTGCCTCTCCGGCCCTCTGCCTGCTCAGCTTATTGGCAAAGTGACCCCAGCTAGGGCCTGGGCGCCGGGCTCAGGGGCTGCCCTGCCCCTGCCATTCCCAATTGAGTTTTCGCAGCTCAGCTTGAGTGCATGTCAGCAAATGGAAAATCCATCCTGCAACCACTGTCCCCTCTAGGCTCTTTCAGAAGTGCCTGGCTATGAAGGAAGCTGGGCCATGGAACGTTCTAGTGTTTTGGATGCAGTGGATAAACTTGTCAAAAATCTCCCAGCTGCACACTTGGAATGGATGCGTTTTGGAATGAAGCCTTGATTAGGGAGGAAAGTTCATACTTTTTGGCCCCTCAATTCCACAGATAGGAATTTATCCCGAAGAAATTACGATAGGAGCAAAGACTTGGCTGCAAGGATGCTCATCACACAAGTTAATTACTTCTTTAAAATTGCTTTTAAAAACGGGTCATACATGTTCATGTTCAAAAACACAAAGGCAACGAGCCAGCGCTGTGGTGCAGAAGTTAAAGCTGCCATCTGCGACACCCCCATCCCATATGGGCGCGGGTTCGAGTCCCAGCTGCTCCACTTCTGATCCAGCTCCCTGCTATGGCCGGGGAAAGCAGTAGAAGATGGCTCAAGTCCTTTTGCCCCTGCCACCCACAAAGGAAACTAGATGGAGTTCCAGGTTTCTGGCTTCAGCCTGCCCCAGCCCTAGCCATTGCAGCCATTTAGGGGGTGAACCAGCAGATGGAAGATCTCTCTTTCAAGTAAGTCAGTTTAAAAAGAAAGAGTAAAGAGCTAAAGCTCTGTTGAGCCCCGGCGGCATCCAACCCTCCCCAAGCTCTTGTCCCCAAAGGCCTGCTTTCCTCAGCCGTCATCAGGGGACCCTGAGCTACTGGCACATCTGTGTGACTCCGCGGTGACACACGCGCGCTGCTGCATGTGTGTGCCTTTAAGACCCTCCCCATCAGCCCAGGAAGCGCCTCACCCCATGGCATCCTGTGGCAGCGCTGGCATTCACCAGCCCCCTACCAGGCACCTCTGGCCCTGAGCCCCCGGCTTCCAGGAGAGCTGTAGGGGAAGTTCCTGGAAGTGAAACGGCTGCATGCGGGGAGCAGCGGCCTCGGAAGCACCCCGAACGTCTAGTGATATGGCTGTAGGTAAATATTTGGAGATACAGATGTATAGTCACGGGATAAGAGATTCAAAAATCCTGCACACTTACTAGAACATGTACTAACACGGACATGTCCACAGTGGGTGCAAACACTCATGCGCACGGTGAGAACCCAGCCATGCACCTGCACCCCAACGCCGGCAAGGCATTCCGAAGAACTAGTCTGGGGAGCGCTTGGGGACTCTTCTATTCTCTATGGTGCTTTCCGGTTGTTCCGCACGGAACGTGAACGCCTTCTAAAAGAACGGAAAGCTCAGGTGTCCGGGAGCGGCCCGCAGCCCCGTGCTCTGCGCGCAGACCCCGGGCACCCAGCCGGTGGGACCCAGCGCTCGTCCTTGCCACCAGCGCCCCGCGGCGGCTCTGACCAGAGGGAGCCCGGGGTTGGCTCCGCGCCCCGCTCCGGCCGCGAAAGGGAAGCGGTTCCCAACTCGGTGCAAGGCAGGCCCGTGTGACCGCGCTGCCCGAGACAAGACCCGAGCGGGCTGTGGGCGAGCAAGCGAGCCCCCCGTCGGCGGAGGTGCTCGCTCACCTGGAGGCGGGCTGGAAGCGACTAGGGCGACGCCGGCTGTCGGGGCGGCGCGGGGCTCCTCCCACCGCCCCCTCACTAGCGGCTCCAGCCCTCAGCTTCTTCCCACCTCGGGGTCCGCACGCCCCCGGCCCCGGCCCGATACCTGTAGGACGTGGTGGCCGCGGCAGCCGCGTCCCCGTCGCCGATGGGCAGCACGTAGACTCCCCGGGCGCCGGGCGCGGAGGACTTGCCCCTGCGGCCGCCCGGCCCGGCCCCGCGCCCCTGCGCCGCATCTTTGGGCCCCGCGGGCGCCGTCCACACGCCGAAGTCCCGCTGGTACTGAGTGAGCGGCACGTCCCGGCCGGGGTCCCGGGCGCCTGCGGGAGTCGGGCCCCTGCGCGCGGCGGCGGCGGCGGCCACCGGGCTCGGCTCTTCGCTCTCGAGGTCCGAGTAGCCGTGCAGGGTGAGAGGCACCGCCACGTCGGAGCGGTCCAGCTGGTTCCAGCGGCGCGCCAGACAGCACAGGCGGCTGATGCAGGGCCACGCCATGCCGGCCCGGGCGCCCGCCGCGCCGCGCCGCGCCGCTCCCCGCGCGCCCGGCCGCGCCTCCCCCGCCGCGGCCCCGCCCCCGCGGCCCTCCCCGCGCCGCCGCAGCGCCGCCCCCCGGCAGGGCGTGGGGATCCCACGAGCTGGAGGCCGCGGGGGCGAGGCGGTGCGGCCGCCCGGCGTGTCCAGGTGCAAGAAGGTTGCATTCCTGGGCCCACGGTTCCCTCAGCGTGGTTCTAGACCTCAGCCCGGGCCTCGCGGGGCCCAGGGGTAGGCCCTCAGCCGGCAGGCAGGTCCGGTGTGCACGCGTCCGTGCTGCGCTGTCCCCGGGCCCTCGGCGGGCACCAGGGAGCTGTCACACGGGAGGCTCGCGCCACGCTCCCACACAACACGTGTTAGCGTCGGCCTGTGAGCAGCTGCTTGCCTTTGTGGCGCTGGATCTGTGAAAAGCGATCCAATTTTCAAGAAGGATTGGCAGTGACCCCAGTGGGCCTTTCCCTGAGTTCCGAAGTCCTTCGGGTAAGGCATGGCCACCGGGGCTGTCGCTTTATAAAGCTGCCACAAAATCCGGCCTCTGGGTTCTGGAGTGCCGCCGCCGGGCAGGTGTTCCTGCCCTAACACAGCTTGGGAAGGCTTCCCGGGAATCTGACAGCTGCCCTCGGTGTGCACTGCGGATCAATGACTAAAAGCACTACGGAAGCTGCACGGGTTCCCCCGGGCACCACGGCAAGGCTGTGCTTGGCAGGCAAGCAGCCTGCACCTCAGAGAGGACTGCAGCACAGCCCGGGCCACTCAGAACGCAGATTCATCTCCCAAAACGCAGCCTGCCTCGCTTTGCATCCTAGCAGGCCACGGCCCCAGAGCCACGTGCACCGGGTGAGGACACTGGAGGACGACACACCAGCCCTCGGGGCTCAGGGCAAGCTGTTTGTCTGTGGACTGTGTGTGCCAGGCCCTGGGCTAGCCACCCTGGCACCTACCACAGCAGTGTGCTCAGGGTGATGCTGGGTGCCTTCTGAGGGGCAGAGGCTGGGCCAGACATGGAAGGGAGAGCAGTGGAAGAGGGGCAAAGAGGCCAAGGGGGATGGGGTAGGGCTCCTACTGCGGAGGGCCTTGGCCGTACCAGGGAGTTGACAGATGCTCCACGGTGCCACATGGAGCAGAATGCGGACACCTCAAGGACCAGGTGGTCCTCAACAGTCTAGGGGTGGAGTGATGAGGGGATGCACTGAGGCACAGACACTGGCAGTGGGGAGGTGGGAGAGGCACCTAGAACAGCTCTCCCAGGTTTCTGACTCCAACAATTTGGTGCCATTCCTCAAGCCAGGAGTGATGGCTGAGCTGCCTGTGCAGGGGGCAGCCAGCGCCAGGAGGCATCAAAATACTTATTCCGAGCTCAGAGATGTTCAGTGGGGGCCACCCGCACCTGGTGACTGCAGCCTCAGGAAGTGTGCAGCGGAGGGTGACAGCCAGCGGTGCAATCCTGGGGATCCCTCAAGGAAAAGGCTGGGGAGGAGGTGGCACAGCCCAGGTGGCTCCCAGACCAGGAGCACATGGCCCTGCAAGCAGTGATCAGCAGTCAGGGCAAAGGTCACAGTGGGAAAATAAAACAGCCCGCTGGGCGGTGGGGAGTGAGGCCCCTTGCCCAAGCCGTGGATCGCAAGGCTCAGCTTGACCTCCCCAAGGCCACTCACAGAGGATGGTTCTGGGCTGGCCACAGGCTTCCGCACGGCAGGAGTTTATGGCTGGGGGAGATCCTGCTTCCCTACCTACTACAAAGCAGGGGCAGAAGAGCAATGCAGACCTGCCCACAGCAAGATGTCTGAACAGCCAGCCTCCCAGCCCGTCTCTGAAAACATCTCGCTGCATGCCACATGGCTGTTAGCACAATGCATTCGAGTGTCGCTGTCTAGCTTCTGGCCCTGGGCAGTGCCACCACCTCCCCCGTGTTCTCTGCCAAACGAGGCTGGGTTAAGAGCATTCTCTCTCCTGCAAGAGGAACTGCTTTAGAGCAGAACCCTCTCCTTGAGAGAGTGCCTTGTCCTTCACAGCAGACAAGACACGGAGCAGGGAGCTGCCGCGTTCCGGACAACTCCAAGGTGCTGGGCACGTGTGGCCGCCCAGTCCCTGAGCCCCGGGCGAGGTGGGCGTGGCTCCCACTCCTTTTCAGGAAGCCTGCTGCTCAGACTGCCCAGCAGGGGGCGGCGGGGGGGCAAACGGGCCAGAAAGGGCTGGCACGGGGCCCTCACTCCTGCCCGGCACAAAGGCCCAACATTTGGGATAACATTTTGAGGCTATCAAAAGGTTGAAAACTCTCCTGCAAATTCTTTCAGGACAAAGAAATTCTCAGGCTGCATGTCCTAGAAGTACCTCTCAATCACAGGCAGCAAGAGTTCCACTTCCGGCAGACTGATGGTGACCACTGTTTGCTCTTTCAATCCGCTCTTCAACTACAAGTGTGTTTTTATACATAAGATGCAATTCGGCTCTGAATTTATCTAAGTCACTGCCTTCTACCTCTTAATTTAGCTACAATTTTAACCTAGAAAGCAAAACCTTAAAATAGCTTTTCGTATATGCCACTCACTGCCAGAAAGCATTACCTTTCCTGGGGAAACTTAGAAGCGCTGCGGCTGCTATTTCAGACCGTGCCAGAGAGAGGGTACTCTCGGCTCTCAACTCAACCAAGCAAGGCAGGCAGGGACCGCGGGAAGTGCAGCGCACAGGTGCCTGAGGGCCACGGCGTTCTCAGCCGGCCAGTGCCCAACAGGCGTGCCAGGCCCGCACTCCAACCACGTCAGATGCTCCAAACACAGGGGCCAGAGCAGCCGCGCGCTCGCAAAGAGCAGCACACACCCTGCATTTACAAACTAGAGATATAAATCTTTATTTCACTTTGTCGTGATTCCCTAAGAAGACATGTATGGGGAGCGGGGAAAAACACGGGACAGGACGCTGGGGAGGCTGGACTGCTGGGCGTCATCCATCGGGGTCACACCGGGCTCAGGGGCAGGCAGCGCGGGCCAGATGCACCGTCCTGTCCGGCCCCAGCTTTACTTAGAGCCACCGCCTTTTCTGGGGCCATTAGTCCTCATTTCGTGCCAGATTTTCACCAGAGGCTCCCTGTTCTTCCAAATGAGTTCATGACCGTAAGTAATGTACCATCTGGAGAAAAGAAAAACAAAGCAGGTCGCATGCGGAACCAGGATGACACACGGGGAGCACCATGACAACACTGAGTTGACTTTTTCTATATCAAATGTCGCTGCCATCTACTAGGACGCTTGTAAGTCCGCTGAGTAGCTTCTGAACGCAGTGAATGACAGCCTCAGCCCAGGCTGTGTGTCAGAGGGGAGGAGGCCGGCTGAGAGGTGAGCGCCCCACACATGCGCACTTTGCCCTGAAGTAGCCTTTCAGCACTGTGGACGTGGGGACTACGCCCGAGAGGACGTGAACTGCCCAGGGTGCTCACAGCTTCTAAGTGACCACTCAGGGACAGGCTGCCTCTAAACCCTCTCTCTCTCTCTCTCTGGGAAGCTCCTAGTGCCGGCGGGCTGCAGCAGCCCACACCGCCCGTCATCCTTCACCTGGCCACACTTGGGGCGGCCAGCGGACCCCCCCACTCTGCCCAGCTCCGTTCTCCTGGCAACAACGCCTCACAGTGGCCTGAAGCAAAGCACTGGGGAGGCTGAGGCACTCCGGGTTGCTACTTCTAATTGCTCGGGTACATAGGAATCCCCGGCTCAGTATGGCACTGGGGCCCATGCCGCAAGCACTGTGCTAGCCAGCAGCACGTGGTGGGTATTCTGTGAGCTGGGTCCCCTGTGAGAGGCCGCCAGTAGCTGAGGGGCACCTCTCCGCCCCAGGGTGGGGGCTTGAAAGCTTTGCTTGTGGAAGGGTTTGGTCTCCAGGTTTCATGTTCCCTGGCGCAGAGAACAGATTCTGCTGACCTTTGCATCTTGTAGACACCTGACTGAAAAACGCTCAGAGCTGGCTCAGATTGTTCTGATGTTCTTTTAAATGTTCTGAACATCTATCTTCTATTATAAAGGGCTTGATTTGTACCAGTCAATACAGTTAGAATCTGATTATGAAAATACAGTCAACACTAACATTCTGAAAAATAAAACAAAAAACAAATAATCAGGAAATTTACAGAAACAAAAAGGGCATTTTTAACAACATGAGAATTCAGGGGCCCGCGCAGTGGTGCAGTGGGATAAAGCCCTGGCCTGCAGCGCTGGCATCCCATATGGGTGCAGCTCGAGTCCTGGCTGCTCCTGTTCCAATCCAGCTCTCTGCTATGGCCTGGAAAAGCAGTAGAAGATGGCCTAAGTGCTCAGGCCCCCACACCCACGTGGGAGACCCAGAAGAAGCTCCTGGCTTCGGACGGCACAGCGCCAGCTGTTGCGGCCATCTGGGGAGTGAACCAGCGAATGGAAGACCTCTTTCTCTGTCTCTACCTCTCTAATTCTTTAAAATAAAAATAAATCTTTAAAAAAATAAGAATTCATTAATAGGCATATAACAAAATAGTTTGGACTAAAGTAAAATTCTCTGGTGAATTTAGAGCAAGGAAAACAATGGATCACCATAATATTCAAATGCAACTGAAAAAAATCAATGAATGAATCTCTTGTCAGGAAATATCCATTAATAAAGTATCTTTTTTATCTGACTCACTCCAAGGGAAGAGTCAAGAACTTTGATCTCACAGGTACCCTGCTCTGAGTACTCCAAGCCCAGACGTAAACGGTGGTCTCACTAAACTGAACTCCATAAAGTGCTCCACAGCACCCAGCTGCCCAGGCGCCCTTTTCCGCCCTAGCAGTGCCGCAGCCCAGGGGGACACACACTGGCTGTGTGACCTGGGACAAGCTGCCGTCTGTAAGTGAAATGAGTAGTGACTGAGCCCTTCGCTTACAGAATTCTCTGCGCTCAGCTGGCTTACCACACAGCAGCTGTTCACTGTGCAACAGGGAGACCACAACGCGTGATCAGGGACACACCATGAAGGAGATGTACAGGTGGGCCTGACAGAGTCTCCACTGACAACAAAATCAGGGAGCTTCAAAAAGATTTTAGATATCTAAACCTAGATGAAAGATGTCAGAAAAGATGAATTCTGGATTTGACGGAGATCTAGTGAAGAGCAAGCTGAAATTAGAAACAGCAGAGAGAAAAGGATTCCTCCACCTTTTAGATCCTTGTGATCCAACTTCCAGAGTGGAAAGGCCATCTGCTTATAGTACAGAGGGATCAGGATCTCCTAGGAGAGGACCCTTAGGAATACATAGGAAGGATCCAGATACATCCAGGTTCCCAAAACAGAAGCCTTTCCATCACCAGTCTTTCTGTGTCTCACAGGTAACACCAGGTCACTTTCTACTATTTATAATGTGCTGCCGTTGGAGCTGGAGCCCACCCATACTACTGGTTAATCATCCCTGAGAATTATAAATGGCATAATGGCATTTACTTCCACCGCCTACTGGGCACAACCGCTTCACTTAGAATAGATTTTCTTACCTTTTTTAGAATTATAAAACTTGAGTTTTCCATTGTCATGAAATAAAGTAAAAGGGCAAAGTCTTAAAACAAAGTCAAAGGGCAAAAAAAGGTAAAATTAAGGGCAAAAGGCAGCATTTACACCAGATGGGCCTTCCGGGACTGTGCCCATCAGACAGACGGGCTCCAGGAGTCCTGGGACGCTGCTCCAGAACTGCTGTGTTTCAGGTAAAGCCCTGTTCTCTGAAGCACAAGTGAAGCTCCTGTAACACAGGTCGCTGTACACAAGCGGCGCGATGGCGGTGATGCAGGGGGCTGTGGCTCTGGGTTTAATCTCTGCTCTGCCACGTAAGAGCTGCTCGGCCTGGGGAAGCTCGCTTCCTCGCCTCCGTTTCCACATGAAACAGTGCACTAAGACAGGTACAACAGCAGGTCACTGCTCAGCACTGTGTGCTCAAGTGGCCCACCTTGGTTTACGGTCCAGGCCTGCAGCACAGCCAGGTGAGGGGCTCCAGCCACTCCACATGGCTGCCCAGCCCTAGGGGGCTGGAGGGCAGCAGTGGCAAGGGAGAGGTGGGCAAGAAAGCCCACAGGTGGGGAAAGGCGATGACAGCACCGAGCAGGGGCCAGGAAGCTTCCTGGAAGCACCGGGATTTGGAGCGACTTAGGTCAGGTGTAACACAAAGGCACAGACTGCACACAGACTGTCCACGAAGCACCATGGCAGGGGCAGGGCTGACACTCAGGCCCGGCCTCATGTGGTGAACAGGGCTGAGGCCAGAGCAACCGCCCTGAGGTTTCCCCGTCTGCTCCTGCTTCCAGAACACGGCTAAGTGCCCCACTCTGCCTTCCAGGGGTGGGGCGGGGTGGACAGAGTCCAGGAAGCAGGTCAGCACCAATTACACTCCAACTTACATTCCAAAGAGAGCTCCCCCAAGATGTGCTGCGTGATCAAAAAATTTCCATCCTAGGATCATTCCCGCTGTATCCATGGCAATGATGGCTTTTAGGGCCTGAAAGGCAGCAAGAGAGAACAGAAGTGGTACAACACTGATTCCTCAGCATTGACATTTCCGACGGAAGGGCGAGGACTCAGGCAACGTAAACACGTCCCTGCTGTCCCGGTATTTCACTCTTGACGATACTTACGTTGCCGGCTGTGAAGGTGAACATGGGGAGGAAGATGATGGCGAGCTTCCCATCAGGGATCTTGGTGCAGACAGCAGCAAGGACGGTCATGATGGCGCCGGACTGCAAAGTGACACAGTGATAAGAACAGGACATGCCACGTGCAACGGCTGAGTGGCTACCAGGGCTAAAGCAGTGGGGCTTTCAGTTTCTACGGCACCCATTTCTAGGGGAGCACAAAGCTGACAAACTCCCAGGTACCAGCGTGTGTGGCAAAGGGGCTCCAGGTCGTCCTGGGACAGTGGAAAGGCCACCACAGGGCCGCTCGGCGGACACCAGTGAGCTGAGTGCTTCCTGGGCTGGGGCGACAGCGTCAGGTGTGCCTCGGGCGTCGCTTCATTTAATGCCCAAGAAACAGCTTCTAAAGCTCCTCCAGCAGAGCTCCCCAGCCAGGGAGCATGAATTTGCCCAAAGAAGGCCATGGGTGTGGGATTTCCTCCAAATACAGGGCTTCACCTTCAAGTTTCATGTGAAATTTGTATTCAGTTTTATAAAGCAACGAAACATTGTCCTTAAAACCTCTGAGAAGTTATCCTGGAGTTGTGCTCTGCCTGCCCACAGCCTCCCTGGGACACACAGAGCCACCTGCTTGCCAGGACCTTCTCCCAATCACCTCATCTACAGAATAAAATTCTAATAAAACCAAAAGCCAGAACCTATGCCAACACAGCAACTATTCTTGTTATATAGATGAACGGTTATCATCAATGTGGAGAGATTTAATTTTCTTGTATGTGTTTTTCTTGGTTGCTACATAGTCTAAGTATATAATGCCTGTGAGCTATCTTCTGGATAAATGATACCAATCTAACTTTTCTTAATGCTAGACATGTTTGCATGTAGAATACTCAAGGACTTGGATCTTAATGCCTACTTTACATGGCCTCTCAGGATAATCACTCAATCAAATACTGGAGTTCCTACTATGCTAGGTGCTAGAGAAACAGAAGTGAGCAGACCTACAGAGTCTGCTTTCACGGCGCCTACAGCAGCACAGGAAAGACAACGCCACACGGTGAGCTGCGGCGGGAAGCGCAGTACGCTAGGGCAGCACACGGAGGGACCTGCGGTTAATAAGCAACAGCACATCTGGCTAGGAAGGTGGCCAGAAAGAGGAGGAGGAGGAGGAGGTGGGAAGCGCACCAGGCAGAAAAACAGCACAACGAGCTGGAAGGCAACGAGCTCAGCATGGCGGAGGAACGCAGAGACGTGAGTGCAGCTGGGGTATGCAGTGCCGTCACAGAACGGGAGAGCGCAGACAGGTGGGCGCTTTAACTTAAGTCTGTCTTCTAGCTAAGTTCACACAGACAAATCTTAGCCAATTCTAAAAAGCAAAACACGTCTGGGGAGGGTACATTCCACGAAATATCTTCCTGCCATTTTTTTTTAAGATTCATTTACTTAGAGGCAGAGTTACAGGAGAGGGAGAGACAAAGGTCTTCCATCTGCTGGTTCACTCCCCACATGGCCATAACAGCTGGAGCTGGGCCAATCTAAACCCAGGAGCTTCTTCTGGTTTTCCCACATGGATGCGGGGACCCAAGCACTTGGGCCATTATCCACTGCTTTCCCAGGCCATAGCAGAGAGCCATATCAGAAGAGCAGCAGCCAGGACATGAACCGGTGCACACATGGGATGCTGGCACCACAGGCAGAGGCCCAACGTACTGCACCACAGTGCTGCCCCAAAATGACTTAAAAAAAAATTTATTATTTTGAAAGAGTTACAGGACATGGGGGGTGAAGAGACAGAGAGAAGGAGAGGGATCTTCCATCTGTTGGTTCACTGCCCAGCCCAGCTGCCCACAACAGCCAGTGCTGGGCCAGGCCAAAGCCAAGAACCAGGAGCTTCATCCAGGTCTCTTACATGGGTGGCAGGGGTCCAAATACTTGGGTCATCTTCTGCTACTTTTCCCAGGCCATCAGTAGGGGGCTGGATCAGAAGTGGAGCAGCCAGGACATGAACCAGTGCCCACATGGGATGCTGGTGTCATAGATGGCAGAGTTACCCACTATGCCACAAGGGCAGGCTTCTGCAAAACGATTTTTAAAAGGAGCCCTATAGGCCGGCGCTGCGGCTCACTAGGCTAATCCTCCGCCTTGCGGCGCCAGCACACCGGGTTCTAGTCCCGGTCGGGGCACCGATCCTGTCCCGGTTGCCCCTCTTCCAGGCCAGCTCTCTGCTATGGCCAGGGAGTGCAGTGGAGGATGGCCCAAGTGCTTGGGCCCTGCACCCCATGGGAGACCAGGAGAAGCACCTGGCTCCTGGCTTCGGATCAGCGCGGTGCGCCGGCTGCAGCGCGCTACCGCGGCGGCCATTGGAGGGTGAACCAACGGCAAAAGGGGGACCTTTCTCTCTGTCTCTCTCTCTCACTGTCCACTCTGCCTGTCAAAAAAAAAAAAAAAAAAAAGGAGCCCTATAAATTAAAAGGGAAAGTCCCTTTGGGGTCAGCACTGTAGTGCAGTAGGTTAAAGCCAAGGCCTGCAGCACCAGCATCCCATATGAGCACCAGTTCGAGTCCTGGCTGCTTCATTTCCAAGCCAGTTCCCTGCTAATGTGCCTGAGAAAGCAGCGGAATATGTCCCAAGTGCTTGAGTCCCTGCACCAATGTGGAAGACCCAGAGGAAGCTCCTGGCTCCTGGCTTTAGCTTGGCCCAGCCTGATTGTTGTGGCCATTTGGGGAGTGAACTAGCTGATGAAGACCTCTCTGTCTCTCCTCCTAACTTCGCCTTTCAAATAAATAAATAAATAAATAAATAAATAAATAACTCTTTTAAAAAATGTTTCTAGGTTTGCATATTAAGAAGTTATTTCTGGAAAATACCATCTACCTCTCTTCATTACTGTTTTTGTGGTTTCTTCTATATGAGCAGGTACTTCAGAATACAGAATTAATGTTTTAGAAATTACCAATCCAGCTCCCTGCTAACATGCCTGGGTAGTAGCTAATAATGGCCCAAGTATTTGAGTCCCTGATATCCATGTGAGACACAAGTGGAATTCCTGGCTCCTGGCCAAGTCTTGACTGTTGCAGCCATTTGAGGAGTGAACTAATGGATGGGCGGTGTCTCTATGACTTTTAAATAACAGATTTAAAAAAAAGGCGGGGTAACTGCTTACGTGGAAACCCACGCACACTTGCACAGCTTCCATCATTCGTTCAACTTTCCCCCTTCTCTGCTCTACATGCTAAACAAGGCACAGCGACCACCCTGGGAGGTGGAAGCTTATTTCCTCACGAAGCGTGCTGGGCCACAGTTCGGGGGGTACAACATGTCACAGTCACATTTATACTATCCTGGAAGGCTTGGTCTTCAGCATCTGCCCCAAACCCACCAGCACACCCTGCATTAGGCAGAGTAGCGGTCAACACTGCAGAATCTGAAGGGAAGAGGGAACAGCAGCCCATCACCTCTGGGCTCCAAGGCGTATGCACAACTTCAATATCTCAGGTTTATTTTCAAATAAAATCTAAAAACTTGAACTCCAGAAGAAATTAAGCTGAAATCTCATTTTCTAAAAGGAAAAAACCAATCAAGTTATACTTTCCCCCAAATGAAGCAAATATAATTTAATTAGTTGATATGAAAACATTAAACTTCTGTGAGGTCTCCTAAACTACTTTTCCATAAGTGATCATTATTCTCCATTTATCAGAGAAAAGTGTCATTAGCTGTGCAATTTCAGGAAAAGCCAGTTTCTTGGCTACAACTGACTGTCTTTATCGTAAATTATTTAAAGAGGTGGATTCATTTTCTTAGACTTTTCTCAATATGACCTTTATACATATTTAAGTATATTTATATGTCTGAATAAATCACAACTTGTTTTCTGACATATGCTTGGGCTTACTACCCTGCAGAGAAATGTTTTCACTTTTCTAGTCAAAGGCTTTTAAGAATCAAATGAAAATGGACCCTTTCTCCTTAGAAAGAAACCACACTCATATATACATTTTAGGGCTATTTTCAGGCAGTCAAGAAACTCTAATCCAAGCATATCCTGCATCCATGCTAAAGATGAAAATCTTGGCCGGCGCCACGGCTCACCAGGCTAATCCTCTGCCTGTAGTGCCGCACCCCAGGTTCTAGTCCCGGTCAGGGCGCCAGATTCTGTCCCGGTTGCTCCTCTTCCAGGCCAGCTCTCTGCTATGGCCCAGGAAGGCAGTGGAGGATGGCCCACGTGCTTGGGCCCTGCACCCGCATGGGAGACCAGGAGAAGCACCTGGCTCCTGGCTTCGGATTGGTGCAGTGCGCCGTCCGTAGCGTCCATTTATGGGGTGAACCAATGGAAGGAAGACCTTTCTCTCTGTCTCTCTCTCTCACTAACTCTGCCTGTCAAAGAAAAAAAAAAAAAAAAAAAGATGAAAATCTTCTGCTCTCCATCAATAATTTTTTTTTAAAGATTTATTTTATTTGAAAGGCAGAGTTACTGAGAGACAGAGAGATCTTCCATTGGCTGCTTCACTTCCCAAATGGCTCCAACAGCCAGGACTGGGCCAGGTCAAAGCCAGGAGACAGGAGCTTCTTCTGGGTCTCCCACATGGGTGCAGGGGCCCAAGGACTTGGGCCATCTTCTGTGGCTTTCCCAATCACATTAGCAGGAAGCTGGATCAGAAGTGGAGCACCCAGGATTCGAACCAGTGTCCGTATAGGATGCCTATGTCACAGGGAGAAGCTTTACCTGGCTCCATCCATCAAAAATGTTTATATATACTGTTATATATTTGTAATTAATAGGCACATATGATTTATAACCTTCAGAACCTATATAATCTTCAAATCTATTAATGATTTTTACTTGTAGATTTTTTGCATCTTAACTTTTTTTTTTTTGACAGGCAGAGTGGATAGTGAGAGAGAGAGACAGAGAGGAAGGTCTTCCTTTTTGCCACTGGTTCACCCTCCAATGGCCGCTGCGGACGGCGCATCTCGCTGATCCGAAGCCAGGAGCCAGGTGCTTCTCCTGGTCTCCCATGCGGGTGCAGGGCCCAAGGACTTGGGCCATCCTCCACTGCCTTCCCGGGCCATAGCAGAGAGCTGGCCTGGAAGAGGGGCAACCGGGATAGAGTCCGGCGCCCCAACCGGGACTAGAACCCGGTGTGCCGGCGCCGCAAGGCGGAGGATTAGCCTGTTAAGCCACAGCGCCGGCCACATCTTAACTTTTAAATGAATTGGCTCTAGGGAGCCTTCTGCTTTCACCAATGAGTATGTACAAAATAGGTCCACTCACACCCCCAAATGCCAGCAAGACAGAAAACCTTCAGACAAGAACTTCTCAGCAAAGGCTAAGTGGAGAGCCTGGTCTCCCACCCTAGCTAGAATCCTGTATCTTTCCCAGTGGGGTGTCAATGGAGAGAGGCAGTCACTGGCACCCCTGGCCCTCCCAGAGTGCTATTAGCAGAGGCCTACTAGGGGGTCTGAACTTCCAGAACCCCTATGTGGTCCTTACTATGCTAACCCCTCTAAACACCTGCATTGCAAATCAGAAATAGATGGTGTTAGCCTCGTTTTATATGGGGAAAACTAGAGTTCAGAGTTCAGTAATGTGTCCTGGAAATCAAAGTAAGTGGCACAGCTGGGATTCAACCTCATTCGAATTCCAAATACCATATTGCCATGCTCTATTCAGCTTCTTATCTAAAAAACAGATGTCTAAGGCTTACCAAAATGGACTCCCTATGGCCAGCACTGTGGTACAATGGGTTAAGCTACCATCTGCAACACTGGCATCCCATATGGGTGCTGGTTCAAGTCCCAGCTGCTCCACTTCTGATCCAGCTCACTGCTAATGTGCCTGGGAAGGCAGAAGAAGATGGCAAAAGTTCTCAGCCCCTTGTCACCCATGTGGGAGACCTGGATGGAGTTCTTCCAGGCTATTGGCTTAGTCTGGCCCAGCCCTGGTTGTGGTGGCCATTTGGAGGGGTCATTTGTGGCCAGTGGATGCAAGATCTCTGCCTGTTAAATAATTAAATATTAAGGGGAAAAAATGGACTCCCAAATCTTTTCAACTAGTGAAGAAAGCCTCCCCACTTTAGAACCCCGAAAATCTTCTAGGGGAACTTTCATCCTCCAGTGTCCATTAGAAGTGTAAGGTTTCTCCCCAGTAATCTAAAAATCTGAGTCCTCTTCTAATTCATCTTTACTGTCTTCACATAATAGGCGCTCAGTTGTTGAATGCTACTGAAACATATAAATTATACCAGACTCAAACTTTATATAGAAAACAAACATTTCAAAGAGAAAAAAAGGGGGCTCATGACAAATCATGTAGGTTGCTGGTACTGTGGCTCAGCAGGTTAAAGCCCCAGCCTGCACTACCGGCATCCCATATAGGTACCAGTTCAAGTCTTGGCTGCTCCACTTCCTATCTAGCTCCCTGCTAATGCGCCTGGGAAAGAAGGGGAGGATGGCCCAAGTCCTTGGGCCCCGCACTCATGTGGGAGACCCAGAAGAAGCTCCTCATTTGTGGCTCTGGGCTGGCCCAGCCGTGGTCATTGTGACCATTCGGAGAGTGAACCAATAGATGGAAAAGACCTCTCTAACACTTGCCTTTCAAATAAGTAAAATAAATCTTTTAAGGGGCCATCAAAGAAGGAGGTACCTTTCTCTGAAGGGAGGAGAGAACTTCCACTCTGATTATGGCCTTGTCTAAGTAAGGTCGGAGTCTGCGGACTCAAGAAGCTTCCATCGCCTTGGCAGCTCATGACAAGAGCCTCCTGTGATCACTGACGTCATAAATAAGAGTGTCAATAATAAGTGTTGTTGTTAAATCAACAGGAGTCACTGTGCACTTGCTCCCCATGTAGGACCTCTGTCCTTAATGTGTTGTACTATGAGAATTAACAGTAAAACCAATCTTCAAATCATACTTTATACTTTGTGTGTCTGTGGGTACAAACTGTTAAAATCTTTATTCAGTAGAGTTGATCTTCTGTATATAGATAATTAAAAATGAATCTTAATGAAAATGAGATGGGAGAAGGAATAGGAGATGGGTAGGAGGGTGGTTATGGGAGGAAGAACTGCTATAACAAAAGTTGTATTTCTGAAATTTATATTTATTAAATAAAAGTTTTCTATTAAAAATAAATAAAATCTTTAAAAAAAAGAAATCAGGTAGGTCACAGGACAATTATAGGCCTCATTAGGAAAATTAAGTATGTACAAAATTAAGGAAGATATAAATTAGGGGATGATTATTTTACATAAGCATTCTTTTCCAAAACTGAAACTTTTCAGAGTTCCTTTAAATATGCAACCCTGAATTTATGTATTAAATGTATTAGTACTTAACTATATAAAATAGTCTTAAAAATTACACAAAGATTTTCAGGTACCAAGAAATCTGCTATTTTACTCTTTTGAAACATATTAAGACTTTTTTTTCTTAAAGCATCTGGAATATAGGCTGATGGCAAGAACCTTAACCATCATGCCCACTGGCTCTGTCCCAGGTTCTAGCAAAGTATAGCGTAGTACCTAGTAATCTAGCCTACACAAGAGCCATTCAGTATTGACTCAGTAGGATACATTATCAGATTCAAACCTCTAATTAGTCAGAATTCTCCAATGGTTGATTAGGCCCTCTCCTGACTTACTCCTTTTGATATGCACTGTATTACAGTAAGAGTATATTTGACCAAAGGTTTCTTTTTTTTAGATTTCTTATTTATTTGAAAGGCAGAATTACAGAGAGAGGGAGAGAGGGAGAGAGGCAGAGAGTGAAAGAGGGAGAGTGGGAGAGAGAAAGGGGGGGCGGGGGGGAGGGGAGCAAGAGTGAGCCGTAATGGCCAGGGCTGGGCCAGGCCTAACCCAGAGTCCAACACTTCTTCTGGGTCTAACACATGGGTGCAGGGACCCAAGCACTTGGGCCATCTCCCACTGCTTTCCCAGGCACATTAGCAGGGAGCTGGGTAGAAAGTGGAGCAGCCAGGTCTTGAACTGGCACCCATATGGGATGCCAGCATTGTAGGCAGAGGCTTAACCTGCTACACCACAATGCCAGCCCCTGATCAAGTTTCCCCTAAAACTTAAAAAGCTTTACAACAAATATATAAATCCTAAATCAGATGCAGATTAGTCAATAGTATTGTTCAATGTTAATTTCCTAGTTTTAATCATTATACTATGATTCTATAAGATGATAGTTAAAAGTAGGGTGAAGTGCATATAGAAACTCTTCATTTTAATTTTACAACTTTTTGTCAGTCTAAAATGAGTTCAAGATTCAATTAAAAAGTAAATAGAATTTTAAATTAGAAATACTTACTGCACCAAGTGATGGTCCATATCTTCCTGTGGCAACTTTACATACATAACTGACAAAATTGGAAATAACACCTGAGAAATAAGTTACATTTCAATAACTTAAGTGAAGTATAAAAATGGTTTCCAACTCTAGCTCCATTCCACATGGGTTAACAGTGTCCAGTTTCTATCTGGGTCACACTAGGGGTGCTAGCATGAGTATTACCCTATCATTTCAGATCTTTCAAAAGGAAAGATGAGGCTGACCCACCTGCATGACTCGCTGAGTGACAGAGAGCCATTCACTTTACCTCTCATTTATCATTTTCCTCATTAGAACACAAACAAAGGACAGCAGTTCCCAAACTCACCAGTTATCTCAGAATCTGCTGGGCTGTCCTCTAGATACACTCAACCAGGATTTCTAGACAATCCTTTAGGTTCCTTTGGCTCCAATGTCACAGGAGCTCAAGGTAGCTCATTTTAAAAACCAATGTCCTACGAGGCAGTAACTAACAGCATCTGAACAGATCCTCTTATCTACAACACAACTAGTGCTGGGGGAAGAACTACACTTATCACATAGGCCAAGGATATTCTTCAACAACCTCGTGTCATGAGAGGCTACGTATCATTATCTTCAAAGAGGTTTCATTATTTCTGCAACATCAAACAGCTGGTAGCAGAAATAGGCTCTGACCTCACAGCTTCTGTCTCCAAAGCTCAGTGCTTTACCACCACAGCACAACGACCAGGTATACTGTTTTAAATATAGAAATTTTAGAAATGAATTTTTATATTTTATGGCTGGAATTAAGTAAATTTGGAAAACAAGAAAGGTAAGTAAAATTTGACAAACTGTCAACTTAGTAGCATGCAGGGGCCTGGAATCGTGCACTACTGCTTCCTAGCTGAAATAAGCACATTATGCCATTGCCAGGACATGACTAGGAAGTGGTTCTATACCAACATATATTCTTGCAAATAAAACATGAAGCAAATCCAATCCTTGACATCCATGTTGGATGGCTATGATCTAAAGCTTTCTGGAAACTGAACACATGGAAGGAAAATGAACTTGCTTAAGATTACTTAATAAAGAGCCAGATGAGCAAGACAGCTGGGAATCTGGGAACCAATCATCCACAAAAGGGCAGGGCCTGAGCTAAAGAAATCAAATGACACAGTTAAGTTCTATATTAACCCTTGACTCCCGTTTATCCTAAGTAATACAAAACTAATCATGCCCAAACAATTCTTTTATGAGGAACTCCGCAAAGTGAGAGCAAGAATGGCAACAGCTCCATCAGTCTGTGGTACACGTCTCTATCTACAACTTGAGAAACAAATACACATATGGGCATTTACTGAGTTTAAACACGGGCTCTAATCATTCCCTTTGTCCCTTCTGCAGATAAGTGAAGTGCTTGCACTCTCAAAGGTCCCGAGGTGAAAGCTTATTACCTGCAGACAGGTACACTGCCATGAATTGTTCTTGACCCAGGATGTTCACTATGCTAGAGGAGAAGCTCCATAAAACATACATATTTGCTGCCATGTGAAATAAGGAGAAATGACTGAATGTTGACAGCAACATTGGAGAACAAAGGACTTCTACGAGAGAAAGAAAAAGTCTTGTAATTGTGACACACACAGCCAGTGAAAGTTACCTATTTTTAGACTTTTCACCATCATGAAAACAATCAAACATGGGAAATGAAAACACAGCTAGTTAAATGTTTAAATAAGATAGGTTAAGACAGGATTTTTTGGCCGGCGCCACGGCTCAATATGCTAATCCTCTGCCTGCGGCGCCGGCACACCGGGTTCTAGTCCTGGTCTAGGCGCCGGATTCTGTCCTGGTTGCCCCTCTTCCAGGCCAGCTCTCTGCTATGGCCCGGGAGTGCAGTGGAGGATGGCCCAAGTACTTGGGCCCTGCACACGAATGGGAGACCAGGAGAAGCACCTGGCTCCTGGCTTTGGATCAGCGCGGTGCACTGGCCGCAGCGTGCCAGTCACGGCGGCCATTGGAGGGTGAACCAACGGCAAAGGAAGACCTTTCTCTCTGTCTCTCTCTCTCTCATTGTCCACTCTGCCTGTCAAAAAAAAAAAAGACAGGATTTTTCAAAGTGGAAAAAGCTATCTTAATGAATCTTTTCTACTTAATAATCAATTACAAAAATTCACAGTTTAACGAAAGTAACTTGTCTTTCTGGCAAAATTCAATTATAAAAAAAGGATGGATGTTATTTCAATGGTAGATACAAAACTGCATATAATACACTAAAGGAAAAACATGTAGTAATCACAGCTCTTAATCCATCAAAAAATATTTAGAGAGGCCAGCATTGTGGCGCAGCAGGTAAAGCTGCTGCCTACAGTGCTGGCATCCCATATGGGAGCCAGTTCTAGTCCTGGCTGCTCCACTTCCGATCCAGCTCTCTGCTGTGGCCTGGGAAAGCAGTGCAGGATGGCCCAAGTGCTTGGGCCCCCGCACTTGTGTGGGAGACCCAGAAGAAGCTCCTGGCTCCTGACTTCAGATCAGCGTAGCTCCAGCTGTTGCAGCCAACTGCGGAGTAAACCAGTGACTGGAAGACCTTTCTCTCTCTCTGCCTCTTCTCTCTCTGTGTAACTCTGCCTTTCAAATAAATAAATCTTTTAAAAAATTTAGAAATCTAAATATTGTCTAAGGTATGTTTTAGGCAACTGGGATATACAACAGTACTTCAAAAAGTTTGTTGAAAACCTAAATTAAAAATTAAGTTTGTACTGATGCCAAAATTTTGAAATTCATGCATGGCTTTTCCCAGAAGACTCATCTTCCATAGGGTTTCTGAAAACTCCATACCATATCGACAGAGGCAAGACTTCTGTCCTCCAACAGCTTCCATCCCGTCATCGAGATCTTGCTGATGGCTACCAACAGTAACTCAGCTTTTTTTTTTTTTTTTTTTTTTACAGCATTTCAATTAACATAAAGCATATTTCTTTCTTATTATTTCTATTTCAAAATAAAATCATGGGACTGCTGCTGTGGTGTAGTAGCTTAAGCCTCCGCCTACGGCACCAGCATCCCATATGGATGCCAGTTGGTTTCCTAGCTGCACCTCTTTCCGATCCAGCTCTCTGCTATGGCCTGGGAAAGCAGTGGAAGATGGCCCAAGTCTTTGGGCCCCTGCACCCATGTCGGAGACCCCGAAGAAGCGCCTGGCTGCTGGCTTCCGATAAGTTCAGTTCCAGCCATTGCAGCCATTTGGGGAGTTAACCAGCAGACTGAAGACCTCTCTGTCAGTCCCTCTCTATAACTTTGCCTCTCAAATAAATAAATCCTTAAAAATAATAATAAAAAAATCACATAAGTTAGACTTACTTGAGGCTGGATTAGATGTGAAATATTTAATCATTGTCCGCTGTAGAGAAGGTACTCTCCATAAACAGAATACAAATACATTTGCAGCTATGATACCTACAAAATAAATTATAATTCAGGAAGGTTAAAAATAAAAGCAAAACCTAATCTAAAGTCCACCTGCATACGATTTTCTGTCATAACTATAGAGGAGTACCGTTTGTTGGGTGGGGAGGAGTGAGCTCAAGAAAGCAAGTAAATACAATGCTTTTAAAGTATCAAAACTGCCAAGGATTGGTAAATTCAGAAATCCCTAGAAAACTATGAATACTCTAGGAGCTTACTTTCTTCACCCAGATTCAAATTTTACTTCTTCAGAACAGTTTACTCTTCTTAATAAATAATCAGATCTATAATTATTGTTTGATTATGGCCAAGCCGGAGAGAAGTCAAGTAAAGAATTAGATTCTTTGGCCAAGGACAGAAAAGTTACTATTACTACTTCTTCCACCAGAAATGGTATGCTTCTTTTTTAAAAAAATTGTTTTAAAGATTTATTTATTTATTTGAAAGGCAGAGTTACAGAGAGGCAGAGGCAGAGGCAGAGAGAGGTCTTCCATCTGCTGGTTCAAGCCCCAAATGGCCGCAACAGCTGGAGTCAAGCCACTCTGAAACCAGGAGCCAAGAGCTTCTTCCAGGAATCCCACGCGGGTGCAGGGGCCCAAGCATTGGGGCCATCTTCTACTGCTTTCCCAGGTCATAACAGAGAGCTGGACTGGAAGTGGAGCAGCCAGGTCTAAAACCAGCACCCATGTGGGATGCCAGCACTGCAGGTGGCAGTTTTACCTGCTATGCCACAGCGCTGGCCCCAGTGGTATGTTTCTTAAAAGCAGGTCAACGTATTTAAGAAAGATACTGATGGTGCTGGCATTGTGGTGCTACAGGGTTAAGCTGCCACCTGCAACAACTGCATCCCACATGGACAGCAGTTCGAGTCCCAGATGCTCTACTTCCAATCCAGCTCCCTACTAATGTGCCTGGGAAAGCAGCGGTAGATGGCCCAAGTACTTGGGCCCCTGCACCCACTTGGGAGACCTGGAAGAAGCTGGCTTCAGCCTTGCCTAGCCTCAGTTATATGGAGATTGAACCAGTGGATGCAAGATCTCTCATCTCTGTCTCTGTGTAACTCTTTCATGTAATTTTAAAAAAGGAAAGAAAGATACTTATTTGATAAGGGTTCAAGGATAACCAGAAGTAATTTTCTAATTTCTTTTGAAATATGTTTACATGTAGGAGATGGGCGAATTTTTCATTTTTTTTGCAAGAGCTAATATTGCTAGAACTATCACTAAATTGTAGTAAATTTATTTTAGGAATAAATCAAGTTATTCTTAGAAACTACAAAATTTTAAGAATATATTCATTTTATGAATTGGACAACTCCTTACAAATACTGAATTAAAGGAATTTAAGCACTTATTCACACATCCGCTGCTGCTCACCTGCTTCTAGGGACGAGCCTGTGCTGTTTCCCAGCTAAGCAGCCTGTTGTTTGGTGTCTGAAGTCCCAGAGTGACCGAGATCAAAATGAATCTATTTGGCTACCTGTGTCTTGGTAGAAAGAGTGCTAGACTGGGAACTCTGGCTTTCAGCTGAATTTAGCCATCAAATCATAGCTTTCAGAGCCTCAGTTTTCTCATTTATAACTGGCTTCCATAGTGGGATTTGCAAGGAAGGAAATACCTACATTTTACTTTTCTCATTAAGAAAAATTGCTACTGTGTTTTATAGGGAAGTATAGTGGTTCATAAGGTACATAATTTGTTAGTAAGTACATATACATTGGGTATGTATATTCTCTTGTTTACTAATGGGATGCCTAATCAAAGATACTTGGTGACTACTGTTCTGGGAATGAGAGATTTCTACTGCACTCTGTTCCAGTGCCAGTAATCTGTCATAGTTGGCCAGAAAGGCTTCCTGCACAGGCCAGCGTTGTGCACTTATGACACTGACATCCCTTATGAGAGTGCCAGTTTGAGTCCTGGCCACTTTGCTTCTTGTCCAGACCCTTCTATTGGGTTTGGGAAAAGAGGAAAAAAAAAAAATGGCCTGAATACTTAGACCCCTGCCACCCTTGTGGGAAACACCATAGAGTGCTGGGCTCCTGGCTTCGGCCTGGACCAGCCCTGGCCATTGCCACCATTTGGGGAGTGAACCAATGTGTGGAAGATCTCTATCTCTCACCTCTCTCTGTCATGCTACCTTTCAAACAAGTAAATAAATCTCTTAAAAGGGTTTCTGGCATTTTGGTTGGAAACTTGGCAGTTATTAGTTATTATTACCTGAGGTTTGATTATCTTTCCCTTTTTCATGTATTTCCCTAGTTATAATCACTTAAGCCAGAGATGCACCCTGCTTGTCTGTGTGCTGGGGTACTTTTGGTTTCTGGGAATCGTACATGCTGTGTGTCACCAGTTTGAGGAATTAGAGTAGTATGGAATCAACAGAACAAGGCAGGGTAGTTGTTGCCATTTTCAGCCTAGCTGGTGGGATCAGAGACCCCATCTAGATCCCTTTGCATTGCACACATACTTAGAGTAAACTCCACAGCCCTGCTGACCTTTCTGCTCAGGTGAACCTGCTCTTTGTGATCGTGGTCATTCTCAGGCCTTAGTGTTAAGCACTGTATATAACCGCCTAGAACTAAGAGCCTAAGCCCTACCCTGGGTAGTAAAGATGTTTAAGTCTCCTAGAGGAGACTAAAGAACTATAGGCAACACTCTCACTACTAGTTACTGCTCACTTGTAGGACAGACCTCCCAAGGTTCTTTTCTTCCATCTGAGAAGGCTCTGCCTTCCTCTCCCCACTTAACCCTGTGCAGGGTTTTAGGCTCCTCCTTGGGAGACAGACAGGATGCTCTTACCCTGCGTGTGGCACCATGTCCCCATCCTTTCAACAACACTGCCTGTCGCCATCTTTGAAAGGCTCTAGATAGTTATTTACCAAATATGGTGTTAGCTGTAAGAGTCCCCACTAGTGAGACATCAGATATCGGGGGAACCAATCAATGAAATACAGTAAAACTCCATTTAGTGTACCAGGAAGAAAGAAAGACAAGTTACTGGTTAAACTTTGACACATTAACAATTGTAAGATGTATCCTGATTTCAGATATTAAAATGAGAAAAATGCCTACGAAGGCAGCAGAGCACATTGGCAAACAGTATGGGTGAAGAAGTCTGGCAGAACTGACTCCGTCCTACCCACGTAATAACCAGATAAGAGGCCTATCCTCTCAGCCTGTTTCCTCATCTATAAAATGAGGATAATAAAATCTACCTAAAAGGTCTGAGTGATGACAAATTGCAAAGGCATGATTAAATGAGGCAGTCACAGTGACAACCAAGCAAATGGAAAATATAGTGGAAAGAGAATGGCCTTTCCAGGTCTCAATCCTAGGTATGCTACTTAGAGACTTTGTGGTCTGTAGCATCTCATCTCTTGTTTCCTCATTAGTAAAATGAGGACAGCAGTTCCTATCTCATAAAGGCTGTAGTGAGGCTTAAATAAAATAGTACACACACTTTGTATGCAGATACTCAAAATACTGGCTCTCTCTCCCCTCCTTCTCTTTCAAGAAATGGAACAGCTGAGGGGCTCTGTTGGCATGTACTTTCAGGAGCGTTGTGACCTTCTTCCTCCTGACTCAGTGACTTCTAGAAAAAGCTCACTTAGCACTCCGGACTCAGGAGGGCTGCCGCTGTCTCAGTGCCTGCCTTCCCCAGGTGCAATATGCTTGATTACACCAGTGAAAAGAAAGGATCGGCCAGCGCCGCGGCTCACTAGGCTAATCCTCTGCCTGCGGCACTGGCACCCCGGGTTCTAGTCCCAGCTGGAGCGCTGAATTCTGTCCCGGTCGCTCCTCTTCCAGGCCAGCTCTCTGCTGTGGCCGGGGAAGGCAATGGAGGATGGCCCAGGTGCTTGGGCCCTGCACCTGCATGGGAGACCAGGAGGAAGCACCTGGCTCCTGGCTTTGGACTGGCACAGTGCAACGGCCGTGGCGGCCATTTGGGGGGTGAACCAGCGGAGGGAGGACCTTTCTCTCTGTCTCTCTCTCACTGTCTAACTCTCTCTGTCAAAAAAAAAAAAAAAAAAGAAAAGAAAAGAAAAGAAAGGATCGCCAGAAACGCTGTCCTTCATAAAAGCCATGAAAAATCTGGCAACATTAATCATTATCAACTTTCTCAGAACTCTGAAAACTAACCAAAGGTTTGCAGCAAATTAGGTTCCATTTAGTTGAGAAAATGGCTGGCTCTCAGGCGAACTAGCAGGTAGCATTTAAGCTTGCCCCAGTCCTACTTGGAGCTCTCCAGCTACAAGGTAGCCTTAAAAACAACAGACATTCCCAGTACAGCTTGGCAACAACCAGAGGCAGCTAGACAAAAAGATGTGGAGTTCTTTCAAAGCCTCATTCCCAAAGAATTGTCACTATTTTACTTGTTGATTTCCAGAAGACTCACTTGTAAGGCTGTCTATATTTAACCTAACTGGTATCTCCCCAATTGCAAATCTCCTTTGCCTAGTATATACTAACTTTTCCAGGTAAGTGTTTTGAGACTGCCTAAGGAAGCAGATAACATTTAGGGCAAAAGAAACTAACCAAAAATATTAAGAGGAAAAGTAAGGAATGAGATTCCCAGCGGTTTTGAAAATATATAATACATTATATCATATAATAATATATATATATCATATAATAATACATGATATAAGGCAGGCGCCGCGGCTCAACAGGCTAATCCTCCGCCTGTGGTGCAGGCACACTGTGTTCTAGTCCCAGTCGGGGCGCCAGATTCTGTGTCGGTTGCTCTTCTTCCTGTCCAGCTCTCTGCTGTGGCCTGGGAGTGCAGTGGAGGATGGCCCAAGTGCTTGGGCCCTGCACCTGCATGGGAGACCAGGAGAAGCACCTGGCTCCTGCCATCAGATCAGCATGGTGCGCCGGTTGCAGTGGCCCTTGGGTGGTAAACCAACGGCAAAGGAAGACCTTTCTCTGTCTCTCTCACTGTCCACTCTGCCGGTCAAAAAAAAAAAAAAAGATATACAGAAGTCCTTCAAAAAACCCTGAGGGAAATGGAATTAAAAGCTAAGTTTATTTTGATGCAAAGAAAAATTCTGAAATCCATACAGGCAAGGGGTCCTCAAAATCTTCATGAAAAATACATATTATGAAAAAAAACTAGGTATAGATTACAAATATTTTTGCATCAAAATAAACTTAGCTTTCGGTGACAACAGCAATCCAACTGCAGTAATGAACAGATGAACAACAAGAACATGGAAGTCCTAACAACCAGACCTAACAGACACCTACAGAATTCTCCAACCACTACCAGCATATACATTCTTTCAAATGCACATGGAACATATTCCAATGGCTGTTCAGCCAGAAAACAAGTCTCAATAAATTTAATAACAGTGAAAT
Organism: Lepus europaeus; assembly: GCF_033115175.1. Lineage (NCBI taxonomy): Eukaryota > Metazoa > Chordata > Mammalia > Lagomorpha > Leporidae > Lepus > Lepus europaeus. The sequence goes on from NC_084828.1 coordinate 93,496,763, forward strand.
TATATGAAATATGATCTCTGATACAAAGGATGAAAATTACAAATGACTTACAGAAGTAAATTTGGAAAATTCACAAATACATGTAAATTAACACAATTCTAAATCACAAAACAGGCCAGGGAAGAGATCACAGGGGGAATTAGGAAACTGAGATCAAGACAATACAGGATATCAAAACTTACAGAAGGCAGCAAAAGCAGTGCTATGAATGCTTACATTAAAAAAGAACAGGGGCTGGCGCTGTGGTGCAGCGGGTTAACATCCTGCCTGAAGCACCCACCCTAATGCAGTATATCGCACTGTAACTAACTACATCTGCAAAGATCTACTTCAAATAAAGTTAACCTTGTGTGGTTCTGGGTGAACATGAATTTGGAGTGAGGGTGACACTATTATTACTACAACTGATGGATTCTACCAATGTAAAGGAGATTTCGTATCAATCCTTGTCAAATTCTCCCAAAAAACAGAACAAGAGGTAACATTTTTAGACCTTTGGATACAGCCAGTATTATCTTGATATCAAAACCAAAGATATCACAAGAAAATTATCAATATCCCATTATAAATATACATGTAAAAACCCTCAGGGGCTGGCCTTGTGGTGTGGCAGGTAAGCCATTTTCTTTCTGCTTAATGGCCTGGGAAAGCAGTGGAAGATGTCCCAAGTCCTTGGGCCCCTGCCACCCATGTGGGAGACCTCGAAGAAGCTCTTGACTCCTACTTTCGGCCTGGCCTAGTCCCAGCTGTTGTAGCCATCTGGGGAATGAGCCAGTGGATGAAAGATCTCTTTCTGTCTCTCCCTCTCTCGAACTCTGACTTCCAAAATAAATAAATCTTTTAAAAAAATTATTATTATTTTTGACAGGCAGAGTTAGACAGTGAGAGAGAGAGAGAGAGAGAAAGATCTTCCTTTTCCATTGTCTCACCCCCCCAAATGGACGCTACAGCCAGCGTTGCGCCGATCCAAAGCCAGGAGCCAGATGCTTCCGCCTGGTCTCCCATACAGGTGCAGGGCCCAAGCACTTGGGTCATCCTCCACTGCCTTCCCCGGCCACAGCAGAGAGCTGGACTGGAAGAGGAGCGACCGGGACAGAATTCAGCGCTCCAGCTGGGACTAGAACCCGGGGTGCCAGTGCTGCAGGCAGAGGATTAGCCAAGTGAGCCAAGGCACCGGCCTCAAAATAAATAAATTAAAAAAAAAAAAAAATCCTCAGGAAGATAGCATATGAAAAGATTATAAATCGTGACCAAGTGAAATTTATCACAGGAATGCAAGGTTGGTTCCATACAGGAAATTAGTCAATGTAACACTTCATATTAACAAAATTAGAGGACTCAACAATTCTCAGTTCCAAATGCAACACAATGCTACAGTAACCGAGACAGTGTGGTACTGGTTTAAGGACATTTAGATAATGGAACAGAACTGAGAGTTCAGAAATATACCCTTACAATTATGGTCAACTGATTTTTGACTAATGTACCAAGGAAATTAAATGAAGAAAGAATAGTCTTTTCAACAAATGGTACTGGGAAAAGTAAAAGAATGAACTTCTACCTCATAACAAATATAAACATTAACTAAAAATTATTCAAAGGCCTAAATCTAAGAACTGAAACCATCATAAAGCTTACAGAAGAAAATACAGGTATAAATATGTGACCTTGAATTAAGCAACTGAATTTCCTTGATGACACTTAAAGCAACAAGCAATAAAAGAAAAGAAAAACACAACTGGGCATCAACAAAATTAAAATGCTTGCCCTTCAAAGAACACCATCAAGAAAGTAGTAAGGGGGCCAGCACTGTGGTATAATGGGTAAAGCTAACACTTGCAGTGGCAGCACCCCCTATGGGTGCCAGTTCGAGTCCCAGCTGCTCCACTTGCTATCCAGCTCTCTGCTATAGCCTGGGAAAGCAGTAGAAGATGGCCCAAGTCCTAGGGCCCCACCCAAGTGGGAGACCTGGAAGAACTCCTGGCTCCTGGCTTTGGATTGGCTTAGCTCCGGCTGCTGTGGCCATTTGGGGCGTGAACCAGTGGATGGAAGATCAATTATCTATCCCTCTCTCTGCCTCTCTGTAACTCTGCCTTTCAAATCAATAAAAAGAAAGAAAGGGGGGGGGGAGGGAGAGAGGGAGAGAGGGGGAGAGAGAGAGAGAGAGAAAGAGAGAGAAAGAAAGAAAGAAAGAAAGAAAGAAAGAAAGAAAGAAAGAAAGAAAGAAAGAAGGAAGGAAGGAAGGAAGGAAGGAAGGAAGGAAGGAAGGAAGGAAGGAAGGAAGGAAGGAAGGAAAGAAAGAAAGAAAGAAAGAAAGAAAGAAAGAAAGAAAGAAAGAAAGAAAGAAAGAAAGAAAAGAGAAGAGAAGAGAAGAGAAGAGAAGAGAAAAAAGAAAAAAGAGAGAGAGAAAGAAAGAGACAGAAAGGAAGGAAGGGGAGGGGAGGGGAGAGAGGGAGGACAGGACAGGACAGGAAGGAAGGAAGGAAGGAAGGCAGGCAGGCAGGCAGACAGACAAGACAGACAACAGAGGCAGTCATTTGGCACAGTAGTTAAGACGCCAATTAGGAGATGGGAAGCATTGTGGTATGGTGGGTTAAGCCACTGCCTGCAATGCCGGCATCCCACACGAGTGTAGGTTGGAGTCCTGGTTGCTCCACTTCCAATTCAGCTCCCTGCTAAAGTGCCTTGGAAAGCAGCAGCAGATGGCCCAAGTGCTTGAGCTCCTGCCATCCATGTGAGAGACCCGCCGAAGCTCCTGGCTTTGGCCTGGTCCAGCCCTGCCTTTTATACCCTTTTGGGAAGTGAATCACAAAATGGAAGATTTCTGTCTCTTCCTCTCTCTATAACTCTGCCTTTTTTAAAAAATAATTTAAAAAAATAAAAATAATAAAGATGACACTTGGGATGCCTGCATCCCATGTGAATGCCTGGGTTCAAGTGCTAGCTCCATATCCAATTCCAGCTTCTGCTGATGCACACCATGGGTGGCAGTGGGTGATGGCCCAAGTAATTGAGTTACTGTTACCCATGTGAGAAGCCTGGATTCAGTTTCCAGTTCCTAGTTTCAGTCTGGCCCAGACCTGGCTGTTGTAGGCATTTGGGAAGCAAAACAGTAGACAGATGACCTCTCACAGTCTGTCTTTCAAATAAATAAAAAAGAAATGCATATTTGTTAAAGGTACATGGAAAAATGGAATTAAAAGATAAGTTTGGGCCAAGTGTTTGGCATAGTAAAGATGCTGCTTCGGATACCGACATTCCATTTGGGAGTGCCTGGTTCAAGTCCCAAATACTCCACTTCTGGTCCAGCTTAAGTACCTTTGTCCCTGCCACCTTCATGGGAGATCCAGATGGAGTTCGTTCCAGGCTCCTGGCTTCAGCCTGGCCCAACCCTGGTTGCTGTGAGCATTTGGGGAGTGAAACGGCAGATGAAAGATCTCTGTCTCCTTTTTTAAATAAAATGAAAATTATAAATAATTCTTTTTAAAAAAAAGTTAAGTTTAGGGGTGGGTATTGTGGTACAGCAAGTTAAGCTGCTGCTTGGGATGCTCACATCCTGTATCAGAGTGCCTGGACTCAAGTCCCACCTCTGTTTCTGGTCCAGCTTCCTGCAAATGCACCTGGGAGGCAGCAGATGATGATGATAACTCAAGCACTGAGTCCCTGCAGCCCATGTAAGAGACCTCGATGGAGTTCCTGGCTCCTGCCTTCGGCCTGGTTCAGCCCTGGGCATTTGGGGAGTGAACCTGCATTTAGAGAGATGGAAAATCTCTCTGTTGCTCTGCCTTTCAAATAAATAAAAATAAACATTTTTTTTTAAAAGGGTAAATTTTTTCTTTTAAAAAATGTGTTAAGATAAATCATAGAAAAAGGAGAAATAACTGCAAATCATATATATCTAGTAAGGGTCTAGTATCTAGAGTACATAAAGAATTTTGACAGTTCAGGAAAAAGGAATAACGCTATATAAAAATGAGCAGGGGTCAATGTTGTAGAACAGCAGGTTAAGCCACCCTGCAATGCCAGCATCCCATATGAGAATGCTGTTGTGAGTCCCAGCTACTCTGCTTCTGATCCAGCTTCCTGCTAATGTGCCTGGGAAACAGCAGAAAATGGCACAAGTACGTGGGCCCCTGCAACCCAAGGGGGAGACCCAGGTGGAGTTCCTGGCTCTTGGCTTGGCTCAGCCCTGGCTATTGTGAGAATGTGGAGAATAAACCAGTTGATGGATGCTATCTCTCTCTTTGTACCTCTCCCTCTCTCACTCTGCCTTTCAAATAAATAAATCAATCTTTTTAGGATAATCCTTTTTAAAAAGGCAACAAAATGTGATAAAATATATGTAAATCACCTATAAGGTAGGGATTAACTCAGAATACATAAAAAATTCAGTATTCAGTAGCAAAATGATCCAATTAAATAATGGGCAAAAGAATTGACTAGACCAGTCTCCAATGAGTACATGAAAGGATGCTCAGCATTACTAGCCACCAGAAAAACGTAAATCAAAACCACTTCACACTCACTAGGATGGCTATTATCAAACAAAAGGGAAATAAGTATTAGCAAAGAGGTGGAAACAGTGGAAGCCTTCATCCAAGTGTTATTCACAACAGCCAAGAGGTGGAGGCAATCCAACTGTCATCAACAGGAGAATAAATATCAACAGGTAAATAAAATATGTATATGCACACAATAAAATATTCTTCACCTTTAAATGAAGAAGAAAAAATTCAGTTAACAGATACATGCTACCATTTGGGTGAACCATGAAAACAAAGAAGATAAACACACACACACACACAAATATTGCATCATTCCACATCCACAGGGTATCTACAATAAACAAATTGATTGAGATAATGGGGAGCCATGGTTTAGTGGGTACAAAGTTTCTTTATAGGATGATGAGTAAGTTCTGGAAAGGGATAAAAGTGATGATTGTACAACACTGTCAATGCATTTAATGCCACTGAACTGTACACTAAAAAATAAAATGGCATATTTACATTATATATAGTTTACCATGACAAAAAGAAATATAAAAAATTTGTAATTGTTGATATGTTAGGAAAAAATAGAGATAAGCACTAACAAAGGAAAACCTTGTACATTGCTTAAGGGGAATATACAATGGTATAGCCACTTTCGAAAACAATTTGGTAGTTCTTCAAAAAGATAACAAGGAAAACTGGACATTCACATGCAAAAGAATACAACTGGATCCTTATCTTATACTTTATGCAAAATTAACTTAAATGGAATAATAGATTAAATATAAGCTACAAAACTATAAAACTTGCAGGAGAAAACAGAAAAAAAACTTCATGACTTTGGATTTGGCAATTTCTGGGATATGATACCACAGAAAACAAAAGCAAAAATGGACAAACTGAACATCAATCAACAGAGTTAAAAAGCAGCAATTAACCACAATGGGAGTAAATATTTGCAAATCATATACCTGATAAGAGGGTAACATCCAGTATACAGAAAGAACTCCTACAATCGAGGATGTGAATAGATATTTCTCCAAAGATGATAAACAAATGGCCAAGAAGCCTATGAAAAAATGTTTAAGGTCACTAATAATCAGAGAAAAGCAAACCAAGACCACAATGAAGGGGTCGGTATTTGATGCAGCAGTTAAGATACTGCTTAAACACCTGTACCCCATATTGGCACGCTTGGGCTCATATCCTGGCTCCACTTCAGATTCCACTTTCCTGCTAATGTACATCTGGGAGGCAGCAGATACTCAAGTACCTGAGTCAGGCTCAAAGTACTTGAATCCCTGCCACCCACAGAGGAGATGTGGATTGAGATCTAGGCTCCTGGCGTTGGCCTGGCTGTTATGGGTATCTGGGGAATAAACTAGGATATGGAAGATCTCTTTATCTGCCTTTCAAATAACTAAAAAAGAAAAATTTTTTGAGAAAGCTCAATAAGGCACCATCTCACAGTCATCTGAATGGCTACTACAGAACAAAAAAGAAGGAAAGTAACACATGTTCACAAAGATGCAGAGAAGGAAACTTGCACACTGTGGGACTGTAAAACAGTCTAACAACTATGGAAAACAGCAAGGAGAGCATTCAAAAAATTTAAAATGCAACTTCGGAAGCCAGCGCTGTGGCACAGTAGGTACGCTGTTGCTTGCAATCCAAACCAGTGTTGGTTTGAGCCCTGGCTGCTCCACTTACCAATCCAAATCTCTGCTAGTGTGCCTGGGAAAGCCGATGGCCCAATATCTTGGGCCCTGTGACCCAAGTAGGAGACCCAGATGGAGTTCCAGGCTCCTGACTTTGGCCCGGCCAGCTCTAGTCATTGAAGTCATTTGGGGAGTGAACCAGTGATGGAAGATTGATCTCTATCTGTAACTCTGCCTTTCAAATAAATAAATCTTAATATGTATATATATATGTGTGTGTGTGTATATATATATATATATAACTACCATAAGAGTCAGCAACCCCACGTTTACCATCTACCAAGAGATGAATGGATAAACAAAATGCGCTAATATTCACATAACGAAATACTTTTCTGCTTTTAAAGGAAGGAAACTTTATAGCATACTACATCACGAATGAACCTTAAAAAGAACTAAGTGAAAGATCATAAAAGGCCACAAGTGGGGCTGGTGCTGTGGCGTACTAGGCTAAGCCTCTGCCTGTGGCACTGGCACCCCATATGGGCACTGGTTCATGTCCTGGCTGCTCCTCTTCTGATCCAGCTCTCTGCTAGTGGCCTGGGAAAGCAGTGGAAGATGGCCCAAGTGCTTGGGACCCTGCACCCGTGTGGGAGACCCAGAAGCAGCTCCTGGCTCCTGGTTTCAGCCTGGTCCAGCTCTGGCTGTTGTGGCCATTTAGGGAATGAATCAGCAGATGGAAGACCTTTCTCTCTGTCTCTCCCTCTCTTTGTCTGTAACTCTGCCTCTTAAATAAATAAATAAATCTTAAAAAAAAAAAAGGCCACATGTGACTCCATGTGTTTGAAATGTCCAGAATAGGCAAATTCACAAAGAAAAGTAAGTAGATTTGTGATTGTCAAAGGCTAAAACGGGAGTGGGAACAAGAAGTGACAGCTAATGGGTATAGTTTCTTTTTAGAATATAAAGATGCTTTGAAATTAGATAATTATAGTTGCACAACCTTGTATAAAAAATAAAAACCTGAATTGTATAGTACTTAAGGGTGAATTTTATAAGTGAATTATTTCACACACACACACAAAGAATGTTGCACCAGCATTGTGGTGTAGCAGGTAATGCCACCACCTACACTGGCATCCCATATGTGTGTCTGTTCGAGTCCTGGCTGCTTCACTTCTAATCCCGCTCCCTGATAATGGCCTGAGAAAAGCAGAAGATGGCCCAAGTGCTTGGGCACCTGCTACCCACATGGGAGACCTGGAAGAAGCTCCTGGGTCCTGCCTGGCCTAGTCCTAGCCATCTGGGGAGTATAACCATAGAACAGAAGACCTCTCTTTCTATCCCTCTCTCTCCCCTTTTCTCTGTGTAACTCTTTCAAATAAATAATATTTAAAAAAAAGGAGGGGGGGGTGGGTTGGCGCTATGGCATGGCAGAAGGGGCCACCACCTGCAGTGCTGGCATCCCATGTGGGCGTCCGTTTAAGTCCCGGCTACTCCACTTCTGACCCAGCTCTATGCTATGCCCTGGGAAAGCAGTAGAAGATGGCCCAAGTGTTTGGGCCCCTGCAACCACACGGGAGACCCAGAAGAGGTTCCTGGCTTTGGATCAGCGCAGCACTGGCTGATGTGGCTATTGGGGAATGAGCCATCAGATGGAAGACCTCTCTCTCTGCCTCTGCCTCACTATGGCTCTGCCTTTCAGACAAATAAATCAATCTTAAAAAATTTTTTTAAAAAAGAATGCTGCACCAATTCAGGAATAGACTGTACCTCAGTCTATGCTCATCCTTGGTCCAAAGAAGGCAGTACAATCTCTTTTTCTGTTTCCCTAAAAAGGACTCAGCATTCCACTTGGAGCCCAGTAGCTAAGCACAGAATCCCCTCTGCTTCTTTCCCCCTCCTCTGTCTGGAGGGGCTGTCATGCTGACCTAGATCTGGCCAGTCCCAACACTGACAAGTATGCCCATCCACAGCAGCCAGAGAACTGAGCTCAAGGAGTCCCTACCTCAGACTCCCTGGGAACCAGGCAGGTTAGGGATCAACCTGATGGTCTCACACAATTTTCACTGAGATGGACAGAAAGATCCAAAGTAATATAGGTAAATGGAAAGATTGGAGCACATTCACCATACGGGAGGCAAAGGCCCTTAAATAATTGTTGACCACAAAATGGAGTAACTATTTCTCTGTACTCTCCCTACAGTTGAGAATGTCTAACCTTCCCTGTGAGTAAACTTCAGCAAACAATTTGACCTTCCTTCCTTCCTTTCTTTCTTTCTTTTTTGAAGATTTATTTATTTATTTGAAAGTCAGAGTTACACAGAGAGAGGAAAAGCAGAGAGAGGCGGGGGGGAGGTCTTTCATCTGATGGTTCACTTCCTAATTGGCCGTAATGGCCAGAGCTGCACCAATCCGAAGCCAGGAGCCAGGAGCTTCCTCCGGGTCTCCTATGTGGGTGCAGGGGCCCAAGGACCTGGGCCATCCTCCACTGCTTTGCTAGGCCACAGCAGAGAGCTGGCGGGAAGTGGAACAGCTGGGTCTTAAACCAGCATCCATATGGGATGCCGGCGCTTCAGGCCAGGGCGCTAAACCACTGAGCCACAGCACTGGCCCCAGGAGAACATTTCGACTGGTGTACAACTTCTTTTAAGACAACTTTACAACACAAAATTTTAAATGCACACTCTTTGATCAAGTAATTCTATTTTCAGTAACATCCTAAAAATATATTTGCACAAGTGTACAAAGCTCTACATATAAGAATACTCATTGCAGTATTGTCTATAGAAGCAAAAGTCTAAAAACAACCTACATATCCACTAATAGAAGACTTGTTAAATAATATTCATCCACACAGACTACTACAATGCCACAAAAAATAACAGACCTGGAGTGCTGGCAATTTTTACTTCTTGATTTGAATGCTGGCTACAAGTATGTGGCTCAATTTGTGAAAATAGGTTAACTTGCACATTTGACATGTACACATTCTTCTACATTATACTTCAATAAAATATGAAAGATTTTAACAGACCTATGTCTACTGATACAGAGATTTCTTTAAATCCTCTAAGTAAAAAAAAAACAAAAAAACACACACACAAGGTGTAGAAGACCATTTGTGTGTTAAGCCACAAACAGGTAAAAATGTCTTTTTATACACATAAATGCTTCACAAGGACACATAAACAACTACAGTGGCAATAGTTATGGGAAAGGAAATGGTGAACTGGAAGCTTAAGGAAACAAAGACTTATTTTTCATCTTTTGTATCATTTACCATTACTCAAACTTGTTATTTTGCATATTTATTCATCTCAAAATGACTAAATCTAAATTGGCTGTCCAAAAGAGCTCCCTTTCTTCCCTAGGAGCCTGTCTGCTGCCTTGAACAATCTGTTGCAATCTGGGCTGTGAATCAGCACCCAGATACTTGGGATGCGGGAGGCAGCGTGGTTTACCAGAAAGATAATTAGTGGTTTGTTATAATAGAAAGTGAAAGGACATAATAAAAAGATTATTATTTGAACTACAAAGCAGTTGTGATTCTCACCTCCAACTTTTTCTAGCTGTGTGATCTGTTATTTAACTTCTCTAAGCCTCAGTTAGCCTATCTGAAAAATGGAGACACTACTAACATGACTCTCATGAGGATTAATAACAATAACATATATATACATTTAAAGCACCTAGCATAGTATTTGATGCTTCAGTGGCATTCAAATAGTACTTTTGCTATTCTTCTCCAGAATAAGTTGTCTGAAGACCAGGAAGCCAAGTTACAGAAAAACAGTGACGGATTAAAAGGTCAAGATGAGCTGGAGCACTGAAGGAAACACTGCCTCACCAACAGTACCAGGAATGGGGAAGGAGACCCCCGTATAGGAAGACAGCTCAAAACCACGGAAAGATATAAGGAGAGAGAAAGCTGAAACCAAAGAATAAGCCTAGTGGAAACAGAACAGCAAAGGAAAAAGAACAGACTTGAGAAGTTGGGGCAACAGGGTCAAGGGTCTAAGGTGTAACAGGCCTAAACACTAAAGCCGGCAAACAATACAGACTCACAGAGGCATCGGGGCAGTCTCCTTGAGCTCTCTCCCCCCATCTTCCTCTTCCCTGTCCTCTCTTAGGTTAGGAACAATAACATAGCTTGTTCTTTCCCCTTCCTTTACTTGAATCCCAGTATGGTAAAGTCAGCAGTCTGCTAAACTAACATTGACATCTGGCGAGCAGCTCAGCCCTGAAAGACAGAAAGGCAGGAGCAAATACTCTCCTTACAGGCTGCCTGGGGACCTCCTGGACAGGCTTAAAAGCCCTCCAGAACTAAGCAACAGAACAGGAAATTTGCTGAAATGTCAAATCACCAGGGGCTAGTCTAACTGAAGAATTCTACCTTGCACTGAAATTTAGGGAGATATTTTTATGTAACAATTGATGAAAAAAAAAATCCCAAAACCAACCAAACAAAAATATGATTAAAACCAGTTCTTTAGGGGCCAACGCTGTGGCATAGTAGGTTAAACCTCCGCCTGCAGTGCCGGCATCCCATATGGGAGCTGGTCGAGTTCCAGCTGCTCCACTTCCCATCTAGCTCCCTGCTAATTGCCTGGGAAAGCAGTGGAAGATGGCCCAATGGGCTCCTGCACCTATGTGGGAGACCCAGAAGAAGCTCCTGGCTTCTGGTTTTATACCAGCATGGCTCCAGCCATTATAGCCATTTGGGGAGTGAACCAGCAGATGGTCCACTCCCCAAATAAAACCTGTCTCTTCCTGTTACTCTGCCTCTCAAATAAATAAATATTTTTTTAAAAAAAAGTTCTCTAACATATGTTTAAAAAGTGACTCCCAAGGAAAAGCTGAAATAACAGAACATGAAAAACTAGGAACTCCAGTTCGAGCATCAGCCATCAGGAAGGAGGTTTTTTAACCTGTACCATTGGACTCCACCTTAACAATAAAATAAATTGTAGGTATCCCTTACAATCTGAACTATTCTTATCCAAACCTAGGAACCAAAAGAGACAGGATAAATGTGAGATACTTCTATCTGAAAACCCAGGAACCAAAAACATCTTATAAAACACTTTGCTGCCTGAGCTTAGCAATATCCAAAATCTTGACCTCAAAATTCAGGAGCGTTGTATTCAGAGGCAAGGAATCTTTATGTTAAGTGTTTGGTGTAACAATAAGAAATTTTTTGGGGGCCACCATTGTGGTATAGCGAGTAAAGCCATTGCCTGCGCCACCAGCATCCCATATGGGCGTTGCTTCATGTCCCAGATGCTCATTCCAATCTAGCTCCCTGTTGATGGCCTGGAAAAGCAGGGAAGATGGTCCAAGTATTTGGGCCCCTGCCATCCATGTGGGAGATCCAGATGAAGCTCTTGGCTTTGGCCTGGCTCAGTCCTAGCTGTTGGAGCCATTTAGGGGGTGAACCAGTGGATGAAAGAGTTTTCTGGTTCCTCCTCACTCTCTGTAACTCTGCCTTTCAAATAAATAAATAAATAAATCTTAAAAAGCAAGCAAGCAAGTAAGCAAGCTTTTAACCCACCAGTGTCTCCATGCTCCATTGTCCAGGTATGAATACTACATAGCAAAGCAGCATGCTGGTCTCACAGAGCTTTGATCTCTCTAAGCCAGAACTTGCCAAATGCAAAAGAAAAAAAAAAATTAACAGAACAACTATTATCCAAGGAAAGAAAGTGGGACAGAGTGACATCTGTCACCCCAGGAATCTATCCTCAATTAAAACCAGGAGCTGAGCCAACCTCACTGAGGATCAGTCTAAGAGAAGCAATTGGAGAGCTAAGCAAGGCAAGCTGGACTAATAGGCGCCTCCAAAAGGAGACAAGGTATTAACAAAAGCATCTGTTTACTCTTGAGAATCTGTTTCTAATTAATTGATCATCAAGCGTCACTAACAGATGTTACAAAGCTAAAATCACTGCTACAATAAATTATTCCTTATTAAGAGAAATCTGAGGTGACACCAAATAGCTCAAAGAGCACTTCCTTTAGTTCTTAAAAGTCATGGAGACAACCCAACAATAGCAATACATCATCAGTGAACCATTCATATTTACATTCAAAGCACTTTACATCCATGTTGCTAGTTAGATCACAAGATCTCTCCCTCCACTGCTAAGCCTAACATGCTAAATGACTTATGTGATTTAAAAAGGAAAAAGCATAGAGAATTCTGACTTTCAATTACCTCTGAATATGAACTTCTTTCAAAACATTTTTTTAAAAGATTTATTTATGTATTTGAAAGGCAGAGTTACAAAGAGGCAGAAGCAGAGAGAGGTCCTCCATCCACTGGTTCACTCCTCAAATGGCCACAATGGCCACAGCTGGGCCAATCCAAAGCCAGGAGCTAAGAGCTTCTTCCAGGTCTCCCACGTGGGTACAGGGACCCAAGCACTCGGGCCATCCTCCACTGCCTTCCCAGGTCATAGCAGAGAGCTGGATTGGAAGTGGAGCACCTGGGACTCCAACCAGTGCCCATATGGGATGCCAGCACTGCAGGCAGCAGTTTTACCTGCTTCGTCACAGTGCCGGCCTCATAAACTTCTTTGAATAAACTATTTTCAGGCACGAGAAAAAGTGTTAAATTCTTATTCCAGATTTCTTCATATATTAAATGGTATAATATCTTTACCACTATAAAAAAAAATTGAGGTACCATCTAATTGTGAAATGCTTTGAAAACACTGAATGAAATCAAAACTTTGCTACTTTAAGAAATGCTAGCGCTGTGGCATAGTGGGTAAAGCCAGCATCCCATATAGGCGCCAGTTCAAGTTTTGGCTGCTCTACTTCCAATCTAGCTCCCTGTTAATGTGTCTGGGAAAGCAGTGAAAGATGGCTCAAGTACCTGGGCCCCTGCACCCACGTGGAAGACCCAGAAGAAGCTCCTGGCTTAGGATTGGCCCAGCTCTGGCCGTTGAGGCCATTTTGGGAGTGAACCAGTGGGTGGAAGATTTCTCTCTGTAACCCTGCCTTTCAAATAAATAATAATATATCTTTTTTTAAAAAAAGGAAAAATGCTGTTAATTTTCATTACTTCCAGAAAATAAGCACACAAAACATATTAATCTCGGTGGAAACAGATGTGCTACCATAGCACTATCTTTGAAGCCATCACATATTATTAAGACCTCACTGACTATTCAATTCTAGTCTTAGGTATGGCAACACATTTTGATAAATCTCAGCCACTTGGTTCAAGACCCACACTCACCCACTCAACAGAGTTTAATCGAATGGTTTTACTAAGGGCAGGTATGTGCTAAGTGCTACAACATGATGGAAAATCTCATCACTGTCCCCAAGACATCCCCTCCAAGTTGCTACATGTAAAAGGAATGCTGTGTTATAAATTATAAAAATTTTAATGAGTGTAGAAAAGAAAGCACTTCCTGGAGGAACCAATGTCTGAACCATAATCCTGAAGGCTGAATCTGGATCCATTAAGTTCAGAAAAATTAGGTCTTCCTAATTTCTCCATTTAGGTAAGCAGAGAAAATTAAGAGTATGAACAAACCTAATCATACTTGAGAAAAAGCAGTATTTTGTGGTCTCTGGAAATACTTTTCTCCCATATACACAATTGTTACAGAAACTGCAAATCCATTTGCCAAAAATCCTCAAATAACTAAGTCTATAAAATACTGCACAAGAGTTTCCTTGAAAAGCTAGATCTGTCTTTTCACAAAAATTTTGAAAAACGAAAAATGATCCTGGTATCATGCATAGCACGCGTCCATTTAAAGAGGGTTTTACCAACAGCACAGTGGAATAGAGGACGCTGCTCCAGGATGAGGCAGACCTGGATTCTGAATCTCAGCTCTACTTCTTACAGCAGTTTGACCTCAAAAAGTTCTTTCTCTCAAAGTCCATTTCCTTACGTGTAAAAGGGGAGACAACGACCCCATTCGCAAACCTGTGACCTAGGGAGACAATGGGAATAAAGTACCCTGGATACAGAAAGTACTAAATGTTTCCTTTTGTAACAGTTACTTGTAAGCTTTATCACAAGCTGAAAGTCTATAAGAAACTCGTCATTTGACTAGTATCACACTGTATCAAAATTAGAAAGTAGCTGCCCCAGTGCATAGTGTAAACCTTTGTGCTATGTTATTTCTCATACTATTACACTAGCCTAAAGGTACAGAGACTCTTTGCCTTCTAAACCACTGGTGATGGTGGTACAAAAGCCATTCCCTGTGACATACTGTACCTTTTGGTTTGATTTCTCTTCCCTTGAATGGCTAAAACGTGTAAGCTAACACAAACCTGTCACAGTCCGCTGGCCATCACTTAGGTTATTCCACCACTTGTTAATCTAAAACAGAAGGAAAATTGCACATCATCGTGTGAGAAATGCTTTCAGGTTAGGAAAATGAAACTACAGAAAGGAAATGCTTCTGTATAAAAGTCATACTTCTTATCTGTAAAAATCACTGGTGCCCAACAGAGATCATGAACGTGCGGCAGAACGGCAAAGGCATGCATTTTATCGTCGGACAGCCTACATCCCCTGCCTAGATCCACTGATCAGCTCCAGAACCTCAGACAAATTCCATCTAAATTTCAGTTCCCTGCTCTATGCAGCAGGATAACGATGGCTAGCAGCACTGCTGTGAGGACTAGCAACTAGCACCTAGCCACACTCTCACATACACATAGGTACACAGGTGATTATTCATGAAGGTCCTATTGAGCTTTAAAATCCTGTGGCTATTTTGTATTAAAATTGCTATTATATTCCAATATAATACCAGTACTAAAGTTTAGAAAAAGGGAGAGAATCCTCATTTTTCAGGGACTCCCCTGAAGTTTTTAATGGATAAAATATGCCTAGAATCTGCTTCACAATGATGCAGTAGTGGCAAGGAACAGAAAGGGAAATAGATGAAAAATGAAACTGGCAATGCATTGGTAACCACCAAAATTGGAGGGGAACAGTTCATTATACTGTTTTCTTTGTACCTTCCTCATCTGAAATTTTCCATGAGTCAAGTTCTTAGACTAAAAAAAATTCTAATTATGAAATAGAACCACACTTGTTATAGGAAAAAGATTCAAGGTAAAAAATATGCACATAGATCAATACATATCTGATTTGACCTCTCTAATTATAATTAAACTGTATATGAGCTCTCAGCTTTATTTACTGCATATGCAGTGGTCTGAAAGGGGTTCCTAGGACTACAATTTTCTGTGTATTTTGTACATCCATATGAACTGTTTCATTTGTTCTTTAATGGACAGGGATTTTATTTATCATAATAACCTAACATTTAAGTCTATAATAAATAAATGTATCTTTAGATGAAGATTATGTATATCATTTGTGCTATTTATCACCATTTTAAAGAAGTATTTGGGTATTAAAAATTCATAGTGCAGAAATGTGCTGGAAACCTGTAGCTTTTTACAGATCCAAGATTATGAGATAAGTTGGTTTTGCTATCTATTTACTATCTTACTATCTTTATTTTTACCTAATAAAAATCTCCAGCAAGTTTCACCTGCAACCACTGTTCTTCTGGCAGAAAACTTCTGCAAAAACAAACAGGGCTCATGTTTGTTGAATATGTCATGGGGAAACGAAGAGAAATGAATCCTCCTCACTTAGGGGAACCTCAAGCTACCACAAGTGAAAAGAAAATCCAAGGCATCCTTCTGAGGCTGGCTAGCCAGAATTACATTGATCCTAGGAAGGGAGAAAGCAAGGACATCAATGCTTTCTCCAAGCTGGAAAGTAAACATGTAACAAAACAAAGGGGCTTGAAAACCAAACAGACATGAAACCACCTATTAACCTCTGGCCTCAGGGCTCATTAAGTACTGGCAAGTAAAATATTTCTATGTGCTATCTAAAAGGAAATTTTCTAAAAATCAATTGAGAGAAAAGAGGGCCATCAATCTGTATATGAAGTAATAAAAAGCTCTAAATGCTCCGTGTATGTACCTTTTCCTGATATCCCTGAGTACAGTTAGAAACAACAGTGAGTATTTACCAGAGATAAGTCAACATGTCACTGGGATGCTTCTTAACATCCACTTGGCAAACACATATTCTGACACACTCCTGTGACTCAATACATACCCTAAAGCATCCCTAAAGTGACGCAAGCACAACAGTGGACCTTAAACTTTAGTAGGGCTAGGATGTGCCCCAACATAAAAATGTTTAAAACTATCTGCGGTGATTTTTGATGCACAAGAGTAGAGGGACAACATTCTTGGAATACCATCAAGTACCACACAGCCAGACATACAAAATAGTAATACTTACTCTGATGAAAGGACTGTAAAAAAAGAGCATTAAGAGCGTTGATTTTGCATCTACTGATCAAATGTTGCCGTTAACTGAAAACACCTCATACAGTGATTAGGAGAGGCTGGGAAGGAAGGGTAGGACAGAGGGGAGATGGAGCGAGGCTGGGTAAGGGTACCAGACACAGTCACACAGAAGTAACAAGTTCTAGTGTTCCACAGCACAGTGGGGTGACTGTAGTTCACAATAATGTATTATATACAACAAAGAATTGGAAGAGAGGGGATGGCAGGCTCCAAACAAAGACAGAATGGAAATGTGAATTGCCTGATCTGATCTGTTTACACTGTATATCTGGGTTGAAATATTGTACTGTACTCCATAAAAATATGCATCACATTAAATATTTTTTAAAAATTAAAAACATGATAAACATACCAATAACCAAACTTCAAAAACTGACTGACTGGAATAAAGAGAGTAATATTTATCTTTACCTCCTTTCTGAAGTCTCCTTCTTTTTGTGGCCTTATGCTATCCAACCAATCAGCTTTTAAACCATCAAAATAACTCTGGACCCTGGATTTCAGTGATTCATACTGCCAAATAGCAGCTGATCCAAATGCACAGCCTGTAAACTACATAAAATTAGGCATGTTACAAGATAAATTTAAAGGGGAAATAAATCTCTCTATATATTTCTAAGGACAGTATTTTCACTGCTTTTTACAAACAGGAGGAACACCTGGCATCATGAAACATATAAGGGTGAAACGAACATCTTATTATTTCCCATTTTATTAACTTCACCTACCTTGGGGCCTATTTCCAGCAACAAATCTTCAAATAAAATTCAAAATACCAACTTAGTATCACTTGAAATGCTATACCAAATATAAAGCTCCTAAGTTTCTTTTCCAGGGCTTATGTAACCGAGCTAGATTCTAAAAGCAGTTATTCAAGAAGTAGATATTTGGCCTAGTAGTTAAAACACCTGCCTCAGGGGCCAGCGCTGTGGCGTAGCAGGTAAAGCCACCACCTGCAGTGCCAGCATCCCATATGGGTGCCAGTTCAAGTCCTGGCTGCTCCACTTCCGATCCAGCCCTCTGCTACAGCCTGGGAAAGCAGTGGAAGTGGATGGAGGATGGAGGACCGAGGACCGAGGACCTCTCCCCTCTCCCCTTCTCCCCTCCTCCTTCCTCTCTGTAACTCTGCCTTTCAAATAAATAAATCTTCTAAAAAAACAAAACAAAACAAAACAAAAAAAAACACACACCTGCATCCCCAATCAGGGTATCTAAGTTTGACACCCAGAGCTCCAGCTCCTGATTATAGCTTCCTTTCTAAAAACAAAGATTTATTTATTTTGAAAGTCAGAGCTACAGAGAAAAAAGAGACAGACAGACAGATCTTCCATCTGGTGGCTCAGAAGCAGAATAGCCAGAACACAAACTGGCACCCATACATCGCAGGTGGCAGCTTTACCCACAATGCTGGCCCCTGATTACAGTTTCTTGATAATGCAGACCCTAGGAGATGGAGCAAGTAATTGGGTTCCTGTCACCCCCAAGGGAGACCTGGGTTGTATTCCTGGTGCTCAGCTTTGGCCTTGACTCTTCCCCAGTTGCTTAAGGCATTTGAGGAGCTCTCTCTCTGCTCTCAAATAAATTAACTGAAGCAATTACTCAACTCATATTCTGTAACCAGAATTCATAGGCCAGCTATGTAGACAGATCCTTTTGATCCCCTTCCACCCATCCTTACATTAAGGGAGCCAACACTGTACAAACAGTACTTTAACACTGCACTGGTAGCAAGGTAAGGAACTCTAGTGATGGACACTCTTACCCCAACAGTAAAAAACAACGGTTTCACAAGAGTCCTTATAGGATATGGAGATGGATAAAATACTGTTTCTTCCACAGGAGGAATCAAAGCACTTCTCTTGTATGTTTCGCCACTTGTCCCTGTGTCTGATCTTCGAGGTTCAACCTTCCTCGGTGCTTTTCTGAATCCAGATTTTTGCTGAATAAAGAAATTAAACCTATGAAGGAAAACAATGGATTAGAAATGGAACGGCAACTTGTAAACATCAAACTCTATAGGCATGCACTTGGTTTCCATCATCATCATCTCAGATTACTCTTATGCTACAGTCCAAAAAGACCCAGGAATCCTACTCCTAGCTAGGATTCAAGTCACATTTAACCTTTCTGGAAAAGGTAAGAAATAAACTAAGGCAACTTCAGAAGGTACTTGTCTGAGCTACTACTATCAATCAACAAAATAATTTGTGTCGAGACCAGTGTGGTGGCATAGTAGCTAAAGCTGCCACCTGCACCGTCAGCATCCCATATGGGCGCCAGTTTGTGTTCCAGCTGCTCCACTTCGAATCCAGCTCCCTGCTAATGGCCTGGCAAAAGCAAGGAAGGATGGCCCAAGTGTTTGGGCCCCTGCACCCGTGTGGGAGACCTAGATGAAGCTTTCAACCTCAGCCTGCCTCAGCCCTGGCCCTTGCAGCCACTTGGAGAGTGAACCAACAGATGGAAGATATCTCTGTTTCTCCCTCTTTCTCTCTGTAACTCTTTCAAATAAATAAGTAAAACTTTCTTAAAAAATAATTTGTATCTATCCTCCACACAGACTCTGCACTCTTCTAAAAATACTGGAGAACTCTAAGCTGTAGGTTTCAATCAGCACAGAATGGCTGTTACTTTGAAGTTTGGTCAATTTCTAAAACAAACATTTATCTTTAAAGGCATCCCAGGTTCAAATAAAAATTTCTTTTATAAATACTGGCCATTATAATTGACAACTTCTTTTACCTCTCCATTTATTTGTTTTGATTCCTTATAGCCAGGCCTCCTCAAAGCATCCGACATTAGTCATCATGCCTCCCAGTTCTAATTTTTGTAAGGCTGTATTCTCTCTCTCTCTTTTTTTTTTTTTTTGGACAGGCAGAATGGATAGTGAGAGAGAGAGACAGAGAGAAAGGTCTTCCTTTTTGCCGTTGGTTCACCCTCCAACGGCCGCTGCGGCCGGCGGATCGCGCTGATCCGAAGCCAGGAGCCAGGTGCTTCTCCTGGTCTCCCATGCGGGTGCAGGGCCCAAGCACTTGGGCCATCCTCCACTGCCTTCCTGGGCCATAGCAGAGAGCTGGCCTGGAAGAGGGGCAACCGGGATAGAATCCGGCGCCCCAACCGGGACTAGAACCCTGTGTGCCGGTGCCGCAAGGCGGAGGATTAGCCTGTTAAGCCACAGCGCCGGCCGTATTCTCTCCTTTTTAAAAGATTTATTTATTTACTTATCTGGAAGGTAGAGTGACAGAGAGAGGTCTTATCTGTTGGTTTATTCCCTAAATGGTCACACTAGCCAGGGCTGGGCCAGGCCAAAGCCAGGAGGCAGGAACTGCATCCATTGGGGTCTCTGACATGGGTGGCAGGGGCCCAAGCACTTGGGCCATCTTCTGCTCCTTCCTAGGCACATTAGCAGGGAGCTAGATACCAAGTGAAGCAGCCAGGACTGGAATCAGCACTCTGATATGGGATGCCAGCATCACAAGCAATGGTTTAACCCACCGTGCCACAAAGCTAGCCCCTGTTCTTTCAGTGCAAGTATTCTACTCTGTCACTAAGGTTAAAAATCTAGAAGTCATTTTGGAGTTCTCTCTCCTTTATTCTTGCATCCAATTAAAACAACTCTGTCAAGCGAAAGTATTTCCTTCACTCCTAGACTAGATCATTATCTTCTGCCTGGATTACTGTAGCAGCTTATTCAACTTCAAACACTTGAACACATTGTATGTTCTCTTCCTCACACCACTTCTCATCAGACATTCAGTAGTTCCTCAAATGTCCTCTCAGAGGGCCAACAACCTCTCCTTAACTCCAATCCAGCTTCCCTGTCTAGCCTGGAATACACCACCACTTTCCAGTAGACAGCCCCGCATCCAAGGAGGCCCACTGCAAACTCATCCTGCACACTTGTATTAAACACAAAGCTTCCCTCGCTCTGCATAAACCCCACAGGAATTTTTCATCACCCCAGCAAACACAGCACACATCCCTTAACCCTGTCCCCCTCTTTTCTCTGGCCACTTCCTCCTGCCACCACCATAAATCCTCTCTACACGTCTTACACTGACTTCCTATTGCAGTTCCTGCGACCTGCCTTGCGGTGTGACCTCTGACAATGCTGCTCCTATTCTGGTACCTGTTCCCCTTCGTTAACTTTCACATGCCCTTCAGAATTCTGTTCATAGTGTAATCTCCTCCTTGAGGAAGTCTTCCTGGCCTCTCTCAGGCTAAGTAGGTCTCTGCACTCCTAGAGCTCTAAAGCACTCCTAGAGCTCAATTACTGTCCACGGCTCTATTACATTACAATTTTGGATTCACTAAATCTCTACCTACAAGTCCAGTCCCCAATAAAGCTCAATAATTTCCTGTGAGTAGGAGGGGTCAAAAATAAAGTTTTATTTTGAATAACTGAAAGTAAGATAGCATTATTCACTAAGATAAGGAATACCAGAGGCGTCAAAATGAGAAACTGGAAGATGAGCAATCAACAATAACTTGCTTGTAATCATGGCAGCTTTATTCTTATCTCTAAAAACTGCAACTTAAGTTTCCATCAACAGGGAATGGATAAATAATGGTCCATGTGCACAAAGGAGTACTATGTTTGGCCCCAAAAGTGGGGTGGTTCTAAGAAAAAAACTTGATCACACACCACAGATAACTCTCAACATTGTGAGCTAAAGAAACAAAACACAAAACAGCACATAACACGGGACTGTGTGAGTTCCAAATATATACACAGTTGGAGAACAGATACACCACTCTGTTAGGATGAACATCAGAACAGTAATTGCCTGGAGTGGGTGGGGCTTGACTGGAGAGGGGCAAGAGAGAACTTTCAGAGATGCCGGAGGTACTCTTTATCATGCTGCAGGTAATGGTCACACAGGTGCATACATTTATTAGAATTCACAAGCTGTACACTTAGTATGTATACATCTTACTATCTATAAATTATATCTGATTTTTATCATAAAAAGATGCATATAGAACATAAATCTAGAATTTATACTTCCAAATTAAGTGTCATTCCTTTTAAAGAAATCCATTTGGGGAAAATTATCGAGTTATTCAAACACTGCTGGGGCCAGCGCTGAGGCGTACAAGGCTAAACCTCCACCTGCAGTGCTGGCATCCCATATGGGTGCTGGTTCAAGTCTGGGCTACTCCACTTTAGATCTAGAACCCTGTTAATACACTGGGAAAGCAGTGGAGGATGGCACAAGTGCTTGGGCCCCTGCACCCACTTAGGAGACCTGGAAGAAGCTCCTGGCTTTGGCCTGGTCCAGCCAGGCTGAAGTATCTTTCTGTCTTTCAAATAAATAAATCTTTAAAAAAAAAAAAAAAGTGTTAGTGTTGCTGTAAGTCTTATAAATGAGTATCCTTTAGCAAACTCTGATTAATAGCTAATCCCAAATCTACCCGCAATGCTTTTTCCTTGCCTGTGTTGCTAGAGGCTAGGAAAGAGTGATACCTGTCCAGCCTGTGGTTGAGTGGCCACATCACAGAGAACTCTGGCCAAAAGTGACTTAATTTTTAGGAGCCTCTTGGAAAGCTTTTGCTTACCCAATAAAAATGAACATATCACTCACATCACACACACAAATACATCTTTCTGCCTTGAATAAGGATGTAATAACTAGGGCTGACAAACTATGTGTAGCCTGCAGAGTGGCTTTGATTCCCAAACTGCTCCTGAACCATTTTCAAATAGCAAGGGTCAAGAAGCTGATTCCCCACTCTTCCAAGGTTACTTCTACTTAAATTAGAACGGCTTATCTACAGATTAATCTCATCTAATTAGGTGACAAAGAACTACATACAACAGCTCCTCTTAGGTCCCAGCATCTTTACTCTCCCCCCTTTTCCATAACAGTCTCCTAGAATTTCCAGGCATTTGATTTGGAGGTGCAACAACTCATCACTGGCTTAAGACAATCCACACATCCCATTCCCTAGCAACTTCAAGAGATTCAAGAATGGGAATGTGTCCCAGCTAAAGCCAATCTGATCCAATGAAATCATTTTCAGTATTTCGCTAGTGATACTGGAAAAGAGAATCTTTCCTACTGGATTTGAACCTAATATACAACCCCAAAAGCTTATGGCAATCATCTTATAGCCACAAGGAGAGAGTACACTGACAGACCAAAGACAACACTTAGAAAGCAAGGACAAACCATGGAGAAATGGGGTTCTGGTGATAACTGAGACACTGGATCCCATCTCACTAGAAGCCAGTCCTACCTCTGGACTCTTCACCTGCATAAACCAGTAAATGTCTCTAATTGCTTAGGCTGGTTAGCTTGGGTTTTCTGTTGGCATATGATGCCTTTCAATGTAATAAGTACATTCATTATATGACAAGGTACATTATCTTTCTTTAGGGAGCTTTCAAATTTCTTAAAAGAAAAAGTCTCTAAGTGCAAATGTTAACGCTCTAACTCACAGGTTACATTAATTAGCTCAACATGAGTTTATTAAATAGATAAAGAAATTACCTACCTGAATTAAGATAGGAAAACAGGAAGTGAAGCAACACAGTAAGATGGAGGGGATGCAGGAAAAGGGTCCTTTGAAGCCTTCAACAACCATAAAGGTGGAACTGCCTCTGAGTTCTGTTGCTCCAGTCCTTTTACAATACTAGATTTCTGGAAGCAATCTAATGTACTCCAAGTGGGACTATCTCATGAATACTTGAGTTACCATTAACCACACAACTGTTAATTTTTTCCTTTTTTTTTTTTTTTTTTTTTTTTTGGACAGGCAGAGTGGACAGTGAGAGAGAGAGAGAGAGAGACAGAGAGAAAGGTCTTCCTTTTCCATTGGCTCACCCCCAATGGCCGCTGCGGCCGGTGCAGTGCGCTGATCCGAAGCCAGGAGCCAGGTGCTTCTCCTGGTCTCCCATGTGGGTACAGGGTCCAAGGACCTGGGCCATCCTCCACTGCACTCCCGGGCCACAGCAGAGAGCTAGACTGGAAGAGGAGCAACCAGGACAGAATCCGGCACCCCGACTGGGACTAGAACCCGGTGTGCAGTGCCGCAGGCAGAAGATTAGCCTATTGAGCCATGGCGCCGGCCACAACTGTTAATTTTTTAATATGATCCTATAACTTTTTTTTTTTTTTTTTTTTTTGACAGGCAGAGTTAGTGAGAGAGAGAGACAGAGAGAAAGGTCTTCCTTTCCGTTGGTTCACCCCCCAAATGGCTGCTACGGCCAGCGTGCTGCAGCGATCTAAAGCCAGGAGCCAGGTGCTTCCTCCTGGTCTCCCATGTGGGTGCAGGGCCCAAGCACTTGGGCCATCCTCCACTGCCTTCCCGGGCCACAGCAGAGAGTTGGACTGGAAGATGAGCAACCAGGACAGAACCTGGCGCCCCAACCGGGACTAGAACCCGGGGTGCTGGCGCCACAGGCGGAGGATTAGCCAAGAAAGCACGGTGCCGGCCAGTGCCAGCAGATCCTATAACTTTTAAATACAAAAAACCAAACTCATGTATTTGCTGGCTTAAAAGTGAGGTAACATAGTCTCACTATGAATGTTTTTTTAAAGGTTTTATTTATTTATCTGAGAGGCAGAGTTACAGACTTACACAGTGAGGAGAGAGAGAAATGTCTCCCATCCACTGGTTTACCCCCCAAATGGCCACAACAGCTGGAGCTGAACCGATACGAAGCCAGGAGTCAGGAAGTTCTTCTGGGTTCCCCATGTGGGTGCAGAGGCCCAAGCACTTAGGCCATCCACCACTGCTTTCCCAGGCCACAGCAGAGAGCTGGATCAAAAGAGGACTAGAATCAGCGCCCATATGGGACACTGGCGCCGCAGGCAGAGGACCAACCCGCTGCACCACAGTGCCAGCCCCTGTGAACTGTTTTTAAGAGTAACGGATATTGGGGTCAGCATGGTGTCGTAGAAGGCTAAGCCTCCACTTGCAGCTCCAGCATCCCATACGGGTTCTGGTTCAAGTCTCAGCTGCTCCACTTCTGATCCAGCTCCCTGGTAATGTACTTGGGAACACAACAGAAGATGGCCCAAGTACGTGAGCCCCCTGCACCCAAGTGGGAGACCTGGAAGAAGCTCCCGGATTTGGCCCAGCCTTGGCAATTGCAGCCATCTAGAGAGTGAACCAGAGTTGGTAGATCTCTCTCTATATATATCAAATAAATAAATAAATCTTAAAAAAAAAAAAAAAAGAATAGGGGATAGGGCCAGCACTGTGGTATAGCAGGTAAAGCTGCTGCATGTGGTGCTGGCATCCCATATGGGCACCGGTTCAAGTCCCCAGGCTCAGTTTCCGATTCAGCAGATGGCCAAAGTCCTGCACTCTCATGGCAGACCAGGGTGAAGCTCCTGGCTCTGGATAGGCCCAGCTTCAGCCATTGCAGCCATTTGGGAAGTGTCTCTCCTTCTCTCAAACTCTGCCTTTAAAATAAATTAATAAATCTTTAAAAAAATAGGGGATAAAAACAATGCAACTTAAATATACATACAGGTCAGCACTAATTTGTTACTGAAATTTTGCATTATCAACAAATTGAGCATAAATGGCAAGAAATGACAGAGATAACATGTGTCTAAGCATACACAACAGATTAGATTAATCTCACTTAAAATATAGGGACAGGATCTGCTGCAATGGTTAAAATGCCTCCTGGAATGCACTCATCCCATATCACAGTGCCTGAGTCTGAGTTACCGCTTCCTACTAAGTTGCACCCTGAGAGACAGCAGGTGATGGCTCAAATACTTGGGTCCCTGCCACCCACTTAGGAGACATGAATTGAGTTCCAGGATCCTGCTTTCTGCCTACTCAGACCTGAGCTGTTGAAGTCTATTTTTTAAATTTTTTTAAAAAGTTATTTATTTGAAAGGCAGAGTTACAGAGAGAGAGGAGACAGAGTGAGAGAGAGGTCTTCCATCCTCTGGTCCACTCCCCAGATAGCCACAATGGCTAGGGCCAGGCAGAAGCCAGGAGCCAGGAGTTTCTTCCAGGTCTCCCATGTGGGTGCAGGGGCCAAAGGACTTGGATCATCCTCCGCTGCTTTCCTAGGCACACTAGCAGGGAACTGGACTGGAAGCTGATCAGCTGGGACTGGCACCCGTAAGGAACACCAGCACTGCAGACGGCAGCTTAACCCACTATGCCACAGTACTGGCCCTTGTTGAAGTCTTTTGAGGAGTGAACCAGCAGATGGAAGAACTCTGTCCATTTCTTTCTCTCTGCCTTCTGAATAAACAACAACAAAAATATAGTATATACATATTTAGGGGAAGGGAGAGATTTTTCCATAAATCCTTAATTATTCTCTTAAAATCCATCTTGAGCTAATGAATGGTGAATAAGGAAAATTAATATAGCTGATTTACTGACTTGTTAAGTATCCTACTCAAAGATATCTCACTCTGAAAATTTAAGCTCTGTACATGTGCTACCATCAACATTTTCTATCTTTGGATAGTTTTACAAGTGCCAAATTATGCAGGTTTCTACTTTCATGCCTAAGCCATGTTTTTTAGAAGTACTGCCAGAAGCTTAATAACTACTGTATTTGAAGAACCTAATGAGATGTTCTCCTTTTTAAAAAGATTTACTGGTTTGAAAGGCAATGCAACAGAGACAGAGACAAAGAGATCCACTGGTTCACTCCCCAAATGGCCACACAGCAAGTCTGGGGCAGGCTGAAGCCAGGAGCCAGAAACTCCATCTGGATTTCCATGAGCGGCAGGGGTCCAAGTACTTGGGCCATCTTCCTCTGCCTTCCCAGGTGCATTAGCAGGAAGCTGAATCAGAAGTAGTGACCTGCAGTGGCAATGCCAGCTCCCTGTCCTTTTTTTTTTTTTTTTTTTTTTTACAAAAGGCCAGATAGTAAATATTTTAGTCTTTGTGGCCTACTAAAATTTCCCTCACATATTACTGTTGCTTTACAATCCTTTAAAAATGTAGAAACAATTCTTGGCTGCAACCACTGAAATGTCACTTTTGAACATTCCATACGAATAGTAAGCTTTTCAAACATTAGATACTAATTAACATCAGGCCTGTTTCTTGCTCATTTATTACTTCAGATGGTCTTTAGGACAAAGCTTACCACAGGCTCATTAACATTAGCTTTCTTTGGCTTCCTCTCCCTAAACCCAGTACAATGATATATCTACAAATCCAAAATTGAACTGTGGCTTCCTAATAGACATGCTCATCTTACCCCTCAAACCAGCAAACTCAAATGGGACTTGAAGTAAACAATGAAATCACAACTGAAATGTATCCCATTTCCACCTCACATCTTCCTTCTCTCAGGAGTTTAGGATCGGTGCCTGAAGCTCCACATCATGGTATAAAAAACAGAATTACCCAGGGGCCAGCACTGTGGCATAGCGGATAAAGCCACCAGCTGCAGTGCCAGCATCACATACGGGTGCCGATTTGAGACCTGGCTGCTCCACTTCGGATCCAGCTCTCTGCTACAGCCTGGGAAAGCAGAAGATGATGGCCCAAGTCCTCGGCCCCTGCACCCAGGTGGGAGACCCTGGCTCTTGACTTCAAATCAGCTCAGCTCTGGCCATTGTGGCTATCTGGGGAGTGAACCAGTGGATGGAAGACCTCTCTCTGCCTCTGCCTCTCTGTAACTCACCTTTTGAATAAATAAATAAATCTTTAAAAAAAAAAAGATACAATTACCAAAGTTTTCCACAAATCCTTGATAAAATTTACTTGGAGTATTTTAAGAGCTACAGGTTCTGGGGCCAGCATTGTGGTGCAGTGGGATAAAGCCACAGTCTGCAGTGCCAGCATCCCATATGGACACCGGTTTGAGTCCGGGCTGCTCCACTTCCCATCTAATGCTCTACTAATGTGCCCAGGGTAGCAGCAGAGGATGGCCCAAGTCCTTGGGCATGGGAGACCCGGAAGAAGCTCTTGGTTCCCATCACTGTGGCCATTTGGGGAGTGAATCAGTAGATGGAAGATCTCTCTTTCTTCCTGTCTCTCCCTCTAACTCGGCCTCTCCAATAAATAAATCTTTAAAAAAAAAAAAAAAAAAAGAAGAAGAAGAAGAAATACAGGTTCTTCCACTCTTCCCACTCTCCTAATTCTGATCTCATGGGATTGGGGTGGGGCCCGAGAAATGAGGTACTCTAAAAATACGGAGTCATTCTTAAAATCAGGCAATGGAGCCACCATACTGAAGCTTCAATCTTTCACCATTGCTAGCCCACTGCTGATAAACACTTCATGTTCCTTGCTACCGTAAATGAGATGGATTCCTGGAACCCATCTAACCAAGACAGAAGGTGAGAGTTAAAACTTTGAATGAAAGATCAGGAGCAAATTCTTGGGCAGTTAAAGGATTCCTCTATCAATTTAGAATTGGATTATCCTAAGGCAAAATCATCACATGCAGACCACTCGCCACACGGATTCTACTCGGGAAAGCTCCGATAGTTTTCTTTCCAAATATTCTGCAAGCCAAAAACTCCAGGGTCTCAATCCTTCAACCGAAAAGTCTCTCCTTCGACTTTGCAAGAAGCAAAGCGATGTCCTCCTTAGCTCTCTAAACGCTATTAGAACTTGGGGCTGTAGCGCAGCGTTAGGATCAGACTGATAGAGATTAAATTCTCAGCTCTGTCATTCTACCAGTCGCGCAAGTGCTTCGCTTTAAAAAACGGGCTCAATATATTTTTCTCTCAAGATTCTGAGGGTAGCACGCCAGCCGCCCGCACGGGTCGCTTCCCCCATCTCCGCTCTCCCCACGGGAAAGGGGAAAGCGCGGGCTCGCGGAAGTCTGGGCCGGAATGGGCCACGGAGCGTCCCGGCCCGGGACAGAGCGGCGCAGCGGGGAGCGACGGAAGGCAGGAAAGCAGGAGGAGGCAGGCGAGGAGAGGCGAGTGAGCTGGAAGTAGCTCGAGAGGCCCGAACCGCCTCCGCCCCACGGGATGCGCGGCCACAACTCGGAGGCCTAAAGGCTACAAGCCATTACCTGCGTCCGAGCAGCCGCGGCAGGGCCAAGGCCGTAGTGAGTTCCTCGGGGCTGCGGCCCCCCAAAGCCCACGCCTGGCCGCAGCCCCAGCTTCTCTGTGCCCAGCCTCGCCACGCCATCTTCCCAACCTCTGCCCCACCATGGCCCGACCTTACCAACCCCAGCCGCGGAATCACTTCCGGGGCGAAAGAAGAACCATAGAGCGCCGAAGAGCGGGCTAGAGCGCCCCCGCGCGGCCCCGTGGAGGTCAAACCAGTCAAAGGGATCGGTTCCGGCCAGCTGAGTGCCTCCGCTCGAGGATAAAGCCGCGGCTTGGCCTCCAGCGCACCTGCAGCTGGGGAAGATAAGGCTCAGAAAAAGAGGAAGGAAAGCTGGCATTTGTTAGCCAAAGCTATGTCCCAGGCTCTTTCCCAGAGTTACTGCAGTGAACCCTCATGAAACGCCGCTTCGGGTAGATTTGTCCTCACTGTCTCCTGCCTCAGAGGCTCAGAGAGAAGTGCCTTGAAAATTGCAGAGCTGGCCCCTGGAGGAAGCAACAAGTTTTCTTAAATTGCTATTCCTCCTTCTGCGTTTTACCGTTTCTATTCTCTTAGACACGCGCAAAAGGATATGCCTCATACCTTTAACAAAAATTCGTGCAGAAACGGAAATCCAAATTTCTGGATGGAATTCAGACTTCTCGGTTCGGCCTGCGCCGGCCTGTCAGTCAGCTTTATTTCCTGCCATGCTGGCGGTTTCTCGAAGCACCATACTAGTTCTGTGCATTCATTCCCCTTCTCACTGCCAGAAACACCTTTTCCTTCTCCCCATGTCAACCTGCCTAACCAGCTTGCCCTTCGGATCAGCCTCAAACGTCTCCTCATGTGGACCTCTCCCCGACTTTCGCTCAGATGCCCTTGCTCCCTACTTTCCTTCTGCCTATGTACATCTCCACCATAGCGTCCCACTCATGGCATGAGCACTTATTAAGCACCTACAGTATGCCAGATGATGGGACACCGTCTGACCTCGCAGATCCTCCTGTATTGGGAAAGAAAAGAACAGGTAAGCAAATAGGCAGTTAATACATTGTGAGATGTGCTAGCATCAGGAAGGCAAAAGGGTCTTTGCGGAGCTTAGGAGAGAGAAATAGAATTCAGTTGAGGGATGGGGCATGGGAGGTTGAGAGAGAAGGCATCACCAAGGGATGAGAGGAGCCAAAATGTTACGGACAGAATAGCATTTGTGATGGCTCCCATGGCATGACTTGTTTGAGAAATTAAATTCACTTTGGCTTTATCACAGGTGTCTAGTGTGGGATTTGATTTGAATGTATTTGCAAAACGAGAGGTTGGATGTGGGCAAAAGGCAGGAGATTTTATTATCAAGGCTCAGCAAGCATCATGAGCATCATACCTGTATGTTCTCCAAGTCCCATGATGACAAGGCCATGGGCCAGTTGGATGCTGAACATGCAATGGGTTTGTATCTCAGCCTAAGAACACTGAGCTTGGGAAATCTACCATTTTATAGGTTTTTGTAGTAATCAAGTGAATCATCTTTTTTTTAAAAAAAAATATTTATTTGAAAGTCAGAGTTACACAGAGAGAGAAGGAGAGACAAAGAGAGAGGGGTCTTCCATCTGCTGGTTCACTCCCCAATTGGCCGCAATGACTGGAGCTGTGCTGATCCGAAGCCAGGAGCCAGGAAAGAGCTGAGCTGATCTGAAGCCAGGAGCCAGGAGCTTCTTCTGGGTCTCCCACGTGGGTGCAGGGGCCCAAGCACTTGGGACATCTTCTACTACTTTCCCAGACCATAGCAGAGAGCTGGATCAGAAGTGGAGCAGCTGGGACTTGAACCAGCGCCCATATGGGATGCTCGCACTGCAGGCTGAGGCTTTAACCTGCTGTGCCACAGCTTTAATCTGCTGTGTCACTGCATATCTTTTTTTTTTTTATTGTTACTCATTTTCATTTTTTGTTTAAAAGGCAGGGAATTAGAGAGTCAGCCAGGAAGAAATAGACATCTCTTCCATTCACTGATTCACTCCAAATCCCTGGAACAGCCAGGGCCAGGTGGAAGCCAGGAGTCTGGAACCCATCTGGGTCTCCATAAGGGTGGCAGGTACAAAATACTTGATCCATTACTTGCCACCTCCCAGGGTGTGCATTAGCAGGAAGCTGGATTGGAAGTGGAGGATGTGAGACTCGAACCAGGCACTGCGATATGGGATGCCCATAACACCCACCCCACAACCTAGCATTATTGTCCCCACTTTGCAAAGGGGAAACTGAGGCTTACTGATATTCTGATACTTTCTAAACATTCATGGGCCACCTCCTGACTCTGATTCATGCCTTGTCACTTTGATGATTAAATGACTACATATGTGTTCATATATGAGGAACCCAGTTCACTCATTAGCACATGGTTGGCACTCCACGCATGGCAGCAATCCTCATATCATTATATGCAGTAATGATTGGGAAGTGACAGGGAAGCCCATCTAAGGGGAAGAAGGGCTATTCCCAGCAGCATTTTATCTTAAGGTCATAAACAAAGGGCTTACGGATGTTGTATGGGTGAAAGGGGTCCCCACGAACATACCAAAGCAGTTATCACATGCCAGGCTCCTGCTGAACTTTGTCATGTGTGATAATCCTAAGGGAGAGTTCCATTTGCCATGTCAAGAAACTGCAGGACCAACGACAGGAGGCTGGATGTTGGTAGCAGGTTATGAGAGGGTGCTGCCAGCTCCAGTCAGGGGCTCTAACGAGGAGATAAGTGACGGAGGATTAGGAAAATCAGGCAGGAAGCAGTTAAGTCAGGGCCCAGTCTTTATTTCTCCTGGGTTGCACACAGCCGCCAGACCAGGGGGAGGCTCTCTATGGCACAGGGACCCGAGGCTTTCTACTGCTTTCTGGGAGCCCCCTCACCCCATGGTTCCCAGTCTGTCAACCTCAGGTCCTGAGTGTTTTTCCACACAAAAAATAGACTATCTGTGAGAAAACACTGGTGTTTTCAAAAGCGGGACCAGTGTTGTGGTGCAGTGGATGAAGCCGCTGCCTGCAACACCATCATCCCAAACAAGTGCCAGCTGCTCTGCTTTCAATCCAGCTCCCTGCTAATGAGCCTGGAAAGACAGTGGAAGATGGTCCAAGTGCTTGGGCCCCTGCACCCATGTAGGGGACCCAGATAAAGTCCCAGGCTCTCAGCTTCTGCCTGGTCCAACCCTGGCCATTGTGGTCGAGAAGAGAACCAGTGGATAGAAGACTGATATCTCCCCCCACCGTAACTCTGCCTTTAGAATAAATAAATAAATAAATAAATCTTTAAAAATTTTTTCTTTTTTTATTAATTTTTTTTTTTTGACAGGCAGAGTGGATAGTGAGAGAGAGAGAGACAGAGAGAAAGGTCTTCCTTTTTTTGCCGTTGGTTCACCCTCCAATGGCTGCTGCGGCCAGCGCATCGTGCTAATCTGAAGCCAGGAGCCAGGTGCTTCTCCTGGTCTCCCATGCAGGTGCAGGGCCCAAGCACTTGGGCCATCCTCCACTGCCTTCCCGGGCCATAGCAGAGAGCTGGCCTGGAAGAGGGGCAACCGGGATAGAATCCGGCATCCCAACTGGGACTAGAACCCGGTGTGCTGGCACCACAAGGCGGAGGATTAGCCTGTTAAGCCACGGCGCCAGCCCAAAAAATTTTCTAAAGCTTAGAGAAACTTGTACATTTGCCTGCAAAATGGTCAGGGGCTAATCAATATATCACTTTTTCTTATTTCTGGAGTCCTCCCAGCCCATGCCAGCAGCAATGATTGACAGCCTACCAATTAGAAACACGGGTTCATTCTTATGTGCGTCTTTTAGTGACACTAAAAAGAAAGGTAAGGCATTCCTTTTTTAAAAGGCAGGTTTATTGAAGTATGACTTTTATACAGTACTTCATCATTTTTTTTAAGACTTTTTAAAAAATTTATTTGGAAGGCAGAGTAATAGAGAGAGAGGGAGAGTCAGAGAGAGAAAGATCTTCCATCCTCTGGTTTGCTCCCCCAGTGGCTGCAATGGCTGGGGCCTGCCTAAGCCAAAACCAGGAGCCCAAAATTATATCCGGGTCTCCCACATGGGTGACAGAGACCCGAATACTTGGCCCACCTACTGCTGCCTTCCAAAGCACATTAGCAGGGAGCTGTATTGGATGTAGGGTGTCTGGGACTCCAACCAGTACTCTGATATAGGATGGTGGTCTTACAAGGGGCAACTTAACCCACTGAGTGACAATGCCAACCCCAACTCTCACTCTTTCTAGGGCACAGCTGTATGAGTTTTGACAAGCACATAGAGTTGTGTAACCATCACCACAGTCAAGATACAGAACACTTATTTCCATTACCCCAGAAAGTCCCCTTTATATCCCTTTTTAAAAAAGATTTATTTTATATTTGAAAGACAGAGTTAGAGAGAGAAGTACAGAGAGAGAGAGAGAGAGAGAGAGAGAGAGAGAGAGAGAGGACTTCCATCGATGGTTCACTTCCCAATTGACTGCAATGGCCGGAGCTGCGCCGATCCGAAGCCAGGAGCCCGGGGCTTCTTGCAGGTCTCCCACATGGGTGTAGGGGCCCAAGGACTTAGGCCATCTTTTACTGCTTTCCCAGACCATAGCAGAGAGCTGGATCAGAAGAGGAGCAGCCAGGACTAGAACCAGCGCCCATATGGGATACCAGTGCTTCAGGCCAGGGCTTTAACCCTCTGTGCCACAGTGCCAGCCTCTATCCCTTTTTGATCAACCCATAACTACTCCCAGGCTCTGGACACCACTTAAATGTTTTCTGTTCCTCTATTTGGCTTTTCTTTTCTTTGCTTTTTTATAGAGAATTCTCTCTCTCTCTCTCTCTCTCTCTCTCTGTCATTCAAATAAATAAATCTTTAGAGAGAGAGAGAGAGAGATCTTTCATCTTCTGGTTCACTCCCCAAATAGCTACAATGACTAGGGCTGGGCCAGGCCGAAGCCAGAAGCCAGGAGCTTCTTCCAGGTCTCCCATGTGGGTGCAGGGCCCCAAGCACTGGGGCCATCCTCTGATGTTTTCCCAGGCACATTAGCAGGGAGCTGGATTGGAAGTGGAGCAGCTGGGACAGGAACCAGCACCCATATGTGATGCCGGTGCTGCAGATGGTGGCTTAACTGGCTATGCCACAGTGCCGGCTCCTGGTTTTGCTTTTTCAAAAATATCACAAAAATGGAATCACTACCGTATACATGTGTGTGAACATGTATTTTCATTTATTTTGGGTAAAAATACCTAGGACTGGGCAGCTTCATTGGATGATGTAGTGTTTAATCTGTTTATTGTTTCCCACAGTGGCTGCTACATTGATATCAGGTGTATTTGAGAATTCCAATTGTGCTGCAGCTAAATCATCAGGTTTTTGCTTTTTTAAAAAAAATCATTTATTTCTGCTTAAATTAATTACAGATAGACAGAAATCTATATTCCATCTGCTGGTTTACTCCCCAAATGGCTGCAATGGCCAGGGCTAAGCCAGGTGGGAGCCAGGAGCCTGGAACTCCATCTGGGTCTCCCACGTGGGTGCAGGCTGCAGCTTTCCCAGGCGCATTAGCAGGGAGTTGGGTCAGAAATGGAGCAGCTGGGACTCGAACCAGCACCTAGTTGGTATGTGGGCATTTCAGGCAGCAGCAGCTTAGCCTGCCGGGCCACAGTGCTTGTCCCAGGGCTTTGCTATAAGCGAGTCTAATAGATATGCAGAGGTGTCTCATTTTGATTTTAACGTGCACTCTTTTAATGCAAAGCATTCTTTTTTGATAAGCAAACCATATCTGAAGACACAATGTTTAAAACTTGAGGACTCTTGTCAGAAAGGTAAACAGGGTCCTTGTGTAGAATTTGCTGGACCAGTTAGGCTATCTACTGACTTTGCCGCATAGACTATTTCTGTCAAAAGTCTGCAGGGAACAGGCAGGGACCTGCACTTCTTCCCTCTGGCCAGGAGAGGGCAGGAGAGGGCAGAAAATAAGCAGTCTTCTAAATTTATTTATTTATTTATAGTTATTTATTGCATATCAGTCCCCAGCATTTGTAGTATTTACATGCATTAATACATTCATAGTTCTGTTTGGAATCCTTTCCCTCTGCACCTACCTAACTTCCACTTTGTGAGATTTGATTTCCAAAATTAAACTTGTCATCTGATTGAATGACCTTGTAAGATCCCTTTCTGCCAGACCACAGCTACCCTAAGAACTGAGCTGCCTTGTAGAGCTTGACAAGCCTGATGTCCAAAATCACTCCCATGGAGCAAGGATGAGAGAACCAGGAGATGGGCTGGGTGAGCCTTGTTCTTCCTCTCTAACTTTGCAGGAGCAGAGAGAGACAGGGGAAGAAGCTGGTGGGGAACAGGCCTCTGGACCCACCACTGGCTACAGGCTCTTCTCTCTGGGCCCTGAGCTGGGGCTGCTCAGGCGGGGCACTGCACAGATTTCCTGGGGCTGGGGCTGCAGAGTACCCCCAAAGACATATTCCAGCCGGAGCCCTGGGCTCCCCTTGGGCAGCTGGAACTGAAAGGTCCTGAGAAGGGTGGCAAACATCAGGAAGAGCTCCATTCGAGCCAGCTGGTCCCCCGGGCACATCCGATGTCCTAGAAATGGAGGGAAAAAAGCCTGAGGCTGGCAGCTGGCCCATCACAGCCCCACTCACCACCCAGGACCCAGCACCGTTCCCGTACCGGCAGAGAATGGGAGGAAGGCCTCGTTGGCCACGAAGTTTCCATCCTTGTCCAGGAAATGGCTGGGATTGAACTCTCGGGGGGTCTCCCAGCACTCAGGGTCATAGAGCACGGAGGCCAGGTTGGGCAAAACGATGGTGCCCTGTAGAGAGGAGCTCCCGTGGCTCAGGGGCTTCCAGAGGCCCTGCACCCAGCCCTGACCCAAAGCTGAAGTGAACCAGAAGACCTGTGTGCAGTGGGCACCCTCAGGGACTCTGGCTCCAGGCCTCCCGCCTCTGTCCTGAACACCGTAGACCCAGGTCTAGAAAACAGAGCAACTGACACCCATGGGGAAAGCTCATGACTGGTGAGCATGACTACGAGGGACCAAGATCTGCAGCAGGAAACAGACGTGGGGACAGGGTGTGTGTGTGTGTGTGTGTGTTGGGGGGGTGGCAGACGGACAAAGAGAAAGAAATGGAGAGAAGCACACCAAACGCCTCACTCTGTAGGGCTGCAGAGAACATGAACACTGCCCCAACTTACCCCTAGTCCTAACCCTTATCCTAGCAGAAGTGAACGACTGTGAGAGAGTCAGGCCAGGCAGGCACAGAAAGTGCCAGAGGCTCCTGTCGGGGCACCTCCTGCCCCGGCCCCTGTTCTGACTAGAAACGGCACAAGGAGCCAAAATGGAGCAAAGAACAGGGTTAGTAATGGCCCTGGGACCAGGGACACTCCGCTCTAGCACTCTGGGGAAGGCCTCCCGCCCAGGGGCTCAATGGCAAAGATCATAAAGCCAAACTAGCCACCTTTGGAAGGACCCCGGAAGTCTTGGCTTTAACAAAGGTAGCTTGACTTTTTTTTTTTTTTAATTCAGAAACAAAAATCAAACTCAGCAGAGGTAGAAGCCTGCATCCCAATTAGAAGCCAAAAAAAAAAAGAATGCAGAAATGGAGCTGCCGTTCGTACCTCAGCAGGATCTTATCTGCATTGCTACTGCAGGCCTGCAGGCCTGGCCCCACTCTTCTGCACCCACAGGTCACTCTGTGGCTTCATGCGGAGGCGTGGGGAGGCCAAGCGCTCGCTGCTGCCCGAGAGCACAGCACTTCCCAGTTACCGTCCTGGGAATTTCACATTTCTCTTTCCGAGGTTAAGTAATCCCCTGCCTTGCAGCAGTTCTTAGTAATCTCCTCCAGAGGAAGAGGCTCCGGGCAAAATGCTCTTTTCCCTCCCCAGTGATTCCTGTCCTGTTCTGGCCTCCTTGCAAAGTGACTCCCTGACCTTGTTGCACAGGCCAGGTGCAGCGCACAGCGCTCACAATACACCAAAAGGACAACCTCCCTCCTCCCAGGCCACCGACCACCTGCCTGCTGCTACCCTCTGGGGACTGCAAGCCAGCGTCTCCCCACCATGAATGGCAGCCTGGAGTTCACGGCTGAATGCAATGTTGGAGGAGAGACAGGCTAGAGTGCAAACAGAGTTGGTGCATGGCTGTTGTCACTGAGACTCAAGCTATGAAATGGTTAGGGACAGCTTAGGCGTGTCTGTAGCATTTAACCACCCGCTGTCACGCCTTGATGCCGTGTTCTGCAGACATCTCTCACCCAGGCTGCCAAAGCTCGATATTGATTGAATGGGTCCCTGGAGCTCTTATCATGAAGCAACTCCTACAATCAAATTGGCAGGAATGGACTCTTAATAAGGGAATCTGTGATCCCAAAAGGCATAGCACAGAGCTAAACCTGGATCCCTTCCTTGCTAACGACCTAACTTGGCATAGCTCTCAGACAACCCGGCCTCGGCCCTCCTGCCGCACCGGCAGCAGGAGGAGCGGCCCACTGGACCACGCAGAACATCTCCGTTTGTCCTGTTTGTTCCTCTTCTCACCTAGAGGGGCATTTTTGGAGCAGGCAGGGAACGTGGTGGAAAAAGCAGAAACTCTCGAGCCAGGCATGAATTTGAAACACCCATTGGCTGTGTTTTGAGCAGTTAAACGAGCGCTTGGCCAAATTTTCCCTGTCTGGAAAAAAAGGAACAAGATCTAAAGGATAAGGTCTCTGGAGGAAGAAATGCGTGCAGGCAGGAATCTCAAGCGCAAGAAAATTAGTAATAAGTGAATAATGGCATCCAGCAGGGGCGCTGAACGTGAGAGGGAAGATCGCACCTGCCTTCTCTCCCTCTCCACCCTGCTTTCCTGGTGCCCCATGCCGTACCATGCCATCGGAGACAGGCTGGAACCAGTGCTGAGCCCAAGCCCCTGTCTGGGGAATGGCTCAGGGCTCCAGCTGCCACCTCCAGGCACAGAGGGCATCAATTTCATTAAAATGGCCACCTTGCCAGCCACGCATCTGTGGCGTGTTACAGTGCTCCCCAAGGACCCTTGACTCCTGGGATTCACACCCTTATGTGATGCCCACCCCCGGAGGCTGGGCTGGACCCAGAAACTCAGTTCTAACCAACAGAAGGCGGCAAAAGGGGTGGGCTATCACATCTGGGTTTAGGTTCCAGAAAGAGGGTAGCTTCTGTTTTGGGTTCTGCCTCACTGTCTTCAATGGAGGTCAGCTGCTGTGTCTTTGAGCTGCCTTAAGCAGAGGCCCATGTATCCAGGACCTGCCAGTGGCCTCCAGCCCACAGCCCACAGAGCAACAGTCACGCAAGTGAGCCTGAAGTGGAGCGCACTCCCCCACCCCGCTAGCGGAGCCTTCAGATGAGGCTGCAGCCCCACCCACAACTTGATGGTAACCTCACCTCAAGGACCTACAATTCAATGCAGCCAGCTAAATGGCACCCAGTTTCCTGACCCTCAGAAACTCTGGAACCATAAACACTTCTGTTTTAAGCTGCTAAATTTTGGAGTAATGTTTTTCACAGCAAGATAGAAAACAATTCAGTATATTTTGTCTTGGCTATGCATGGTTTAACCAAAAACACTATTGCACCTGGTGATGCCGTGAAGATGGAATGGTGCAGTGGGCACAAAGTTCTTGGCTCGTGGAAAGCCTTGGCAGAGAGCGGGTATGGTCATGTAACTCCAAGACAGGTGAGACCCAA
This sequence comes from Lepus europaeus, assembly GCF_033115175.1. NCBI lineage: Eukaryota > Metazoa > Chordata > Mammalia > Lagomorpha > Leporidae > Lepus > Lepus europaeus. Next base: position 93,534,999 of record NC_084828.1, read on the forward strand.
GTTTTATATGCATTTCCAGTCACTGTTCTTAACTAGTTTCATATGGCTTTTTCTCTATTTCCCCTTTATTTGGTACTTAATCTCTTAACCTTGTTATCAGATGAAAGAACCAAGGAGAGTTTTTCTGCTAGGAATCACTTCTGAGGAAATAATACATAGGGCAGACGGAGTCCAAGGCACATCAATCAATCACAAATGGCCTAGATCTGGTGGAATATTATGCAGCCCTTAAGAGTGACAGGGAGCAGAGGTTTTCACAGGCTGCTCCCTGCATCCAGCATCCATACCACTTGAAAACCTGCTAGAAATGTGGATTCCCAGGCCCTGCCCAGAAGCTCAGAGGGGAGCCCAGCCCTGTGTGTCGCCACCAGCCCTCCAGGCAGCTCTGATGTTCCTGGAAGTTGCAGAACCACTGCTAGAAAAGACTCTGAGTCATACGTGAAGTGAAAGGAAGGATTCATACGGGATAGTCAGGCTGATAACCACTACGCACAACCGCTGTGAACAAGAGCAGTGGGAAACAGGTGCATTGGACAGCCCGCCAGGTTTATCTCCGGACAACAGGGAGCTTAACACGCCATCCTACTGTGAGTGCATTCGTTATCCTCAGAACCCCACATCCCAAAAGCCTAGATAGGTGACCGACCAGCAAGTAGGCAGACGCTGCTGCCCAAGGCTGTGCTGGCAACTGGGGTGGGGGGTGCCATGTGGGACCACCTACCTTGGGCACGGGGTAGCCGCGCACTTGCGTAGAAGCCACACAGTGGCGCACGGCGCCCACGGCCACCACACTGCTGAGGCGCTGCACCTCGTGGAGGACGGCGCGGGTGTAGGGCAGTCTCTCACGGTCCTCGTAGCGGACGGCCTGGGCAGGGCCCAGCACCATGTCCAGCTCCTGCTGCACCCTCTCTGCAGGAGACTCAGGCTGGGTCAGAGGAGGACACCTGCAGCCCAGCCTCCCCGCCCCACCCCCACCACCTTCATCCTCCCCAAGGCCCCTGTGTCACCCCACCCAGCCGCCCCGGGCCCATGGAAGCAGGCCCTTTCTGAGGCAGAGCCTGCTTCTTGTGAGGAAGAACTTGCAGTTTCCTCCTGCAGGGGGCATCTGTGGGAAGGGAGCAGAGCCAGATTTGAGCACCCACTATGTACCAGGAGCTATATCTACAAAGAGATACAAACTGTCTCCCAGGTTAATAAATAAATAAATAATAAAGCCACCACCTGAGATGCAAGCATCCCATATAGGCTCCGGTTTGAGGCCCGGCTGCTCCACTTCTGATCCAGCTCCCTGCTAATGCACCTGGGAAATCAGCAGAAGTTGGCCAAAGTGCTTGGGCCCCTGCATCCACATGGGAGACCCGGAAGAAGCTCCTGGCTCCTGGCTTTAGCCTGGCCTAGCCCTGGCTGTTGTGGCCATCTGGGGAGTAAACCAACAGATGGAAGATCTCTCTCTCTCTCTCTCTCTCTCTCTCTATCTCTCTCAACTGCCTTTCAAATAAATAAATAAATCTTTTAAAAATACCCAAACTGTTGTCTCCCAGATGGGGCAACGGAGGCACTTACAGGGCAGGTACTTGGGCCCAGGTAGTGGAGCCAGGACTTGAATTTGGGTCATGGCCAGTTTAATCCCTGAGAGAACCCCAGCCACCTATCATCCTCTTCGATCGTGATCTCGAGTCGGACACCTAGTAGGTGCCAAATGATTGCACAATGAGCACCAAAACGTTGCCCCATTTCACACTGGTTCTGAGAGGTGGGGGGACTTGTCTGAGGTCGCAGAGTAACAGGTGGGAATGAAGTCCCATCTCTCTGGCTCAACAGCATGAGTACTTCCTGTCCCACTGTGGGCCGGGCTGGAACTGGCCACAGAACTGAGTGGCAGAGGTAGTACCTGCAGCCCAGAGCTGTGCGCAGGGGCTACTGGGTGTGGGGCCTCTCACCCTGGACAGCTTCGTGCTGGACCATGTAGATGAGCGCCCAGCGCAGGGTGGTGGCCGTGGTGTCAGTGCCTCCCAGAAACAGGTCGATCACCACCTGGATCAGGTTCTCCTCGCTGAACGTGGAGACAGGGTCGTCCTCAGCCTGGCAGTGGGTGATGATGGGCAGCTGGGGAGCGGCTCCGAGTCTCATGTTCTTCCCTAACGGAGCCCTATTGCCTCCTTGAGGCCCAACGTGGCCCGGAGCTGCCGTGGGGGGGGTCAGACCTGCAGGGAGGTCCGAGTCCCAGGACGGCACTGACTTTTGACGAGAGGGTCTGGCCCTGACATCGGCCAGGCTCTCTGCTTCCCACCCTTCCCGTGTCTGCAGAAGCTGCCGGGGCTGCGGACAAGATTGTGGAGAAAACCCCAGAGACAGCCGCTTCAGGGTGTTCTGGAAGTTCATGTGTTGAATGAGACGTGAACCCCCAAGACCAGGCTTCGAAAGGAGGGGCAGCCGGGGAGACAGCTCCTCCCGCAGGCTGCTGCTCCCAGCCTACCTCGGCGATCCGGGCCAGGTAGCAGCTGATGAAGTCCTTGGGGGCCTCAGGCCCCATGAGCTTGTGCCTGATGATTTCCTGGTGGATGAAGCCCCGCACTGCCTTGTGGTGCCTAAATATCTCCTGGTGGGGTCCCGGTAGGTGGCGCAGGGCCCAGGGAAACAAGTCATACAGCTGTGGGGAGAGAGACCCGCCAGGAGCCCACTCAGGTGGGTGCCAACCCCTGGGTCACGGCCGCTGAGAGCTGAGGGTTGGGGGCTCTGACCCACGCAACCCAGGGCTGCCTCTCATCTGGAAGCGGTGGGAGCAGTGGTTGTGCAGGCCCCACAGGCTGTGTTTCTAGGGCTCTCGCCTGCCTCTCGGTCCCTGTGCACACCTTCGGGCTGCCCCACAGCGGAGGAGGCTGGATGCTGCGAACCTGGCACAAGCTCATGCCCAAGCCACCTCAGGAACCCAGAACCAGGCCCTGCCTGTCAGCCTGCCTGCCTTGGGTCCCAGCCAGCCCGCAGCCTGCACACCTGCCTCCGCAACACGCATTACCCGGCGCCACACGGTGCTGACAAAGGCCAGGCCGAAGTCGATGGCCTGGATCAGTTCCTGGAAGATGGGCTCTTCTGAGAGGAGATGGGGACCAAACACGAGGGTCCCGATGACTCTGGCTGTGCACCTGACAATGGGTACCTGCGGGTCGAAGGGTCTACCTGAGAGCAGAGGGACGGGGTCAGAGTGAGGAGGGTGGCCACGCACCCCATCGTGTGTGCACTCACTCGTTCCCCTCATCACTCATTCCCATTCCTCGTTCACACACTCAGCAAGTGCTCATGGAGCGCCTTCTGCGAGCCAGGCTCAGTGTCAGGGTTTGCAGAGAGGTGTGGGAGGCAGCCAGCCATGTAAATGACAGTAGAATGCAGGAAGGAGCCAGGCGGGTGCTGGACGGGGCCTCAGATTCAGGGAGGCCTCAGCCAGGTCTGGGGGAGGGAGGGGTGGTGTCTCACACAGAGGGAAGCTGGGGTGGAGGCTAGGGCACCCCAGTGGGAAATGCAAGTGGCTGGAGGCTCTGTTGATAAGCAGAGCAGGAGAGCTTCCGGCTTCCCATCATCTGGGCATTCCCGGACCTGTGTCCACCTGCCCTGGAGAGGCTTCCAGGCTATTTCTGTGAGTGACCCCGAGGCTTTGTGGACGCACACACGCGGGCACTCACATGTGCAGCGAGGCTCAGCCTGCTCTGCCGAGCTGTGGGCTCCCAGCAGCTCCTTACCCTGCTCCCGGTGGAAGGCTTCAGCCAGCTCTGCCGCCTCTGCCTGTAGCTGGACCTCCAGCGCCAGCTTGCCCAGGCCCAGCCCGCGAAGTGTGGCCAGGCAGAAGCGCCTCTGTTGCCGCCACGTGTGCCCATTGCTGCAGATGACTCCTGGGCCCAGGACAGGGAGTTGGTTGATCAGCAGGCCCTCCCACCTCCCAGCCGTCCAGGCCTTGACACCTGGAGAGCAGAACCCAAACAACCTTCCCAACCAGCTCTTGGGCTGGTGCTCTGACCAGCGGGGTGGACTCAGCTTTGCCCTCCCAAGTCTGCCAGCTCAGTTGTGCCTGTAAGAGTCCTTAAGGGACATGGAGGCGTGGATAAAGGTGGGAGGGGAGGGAGGAGGCCTGGCAGGAGGAAGAGAGGAGTGAGAGCACTTGCTGGGCCCTGGAGGTAAATTCTTGGTTAGGCCCATCTCACAGATGAGCACACTGAGGGGGAACAGGGAGGCTGGCTACACAAGATCACAGAGTTGGCAAGCAGCTGGGCTGACCCTTGAGTGTGGATTTCCCCTGCAGCACCCCACAGCTGGTTCCTTTCTTCCTCTCCCACAGGTCTCCACAGAGTCCCAAAGCCCAAGCCCTCCTGGCTCCCTCCTGCTGTCAGTCCCAGGCCAGCCCCGCCCCACTGCACGGTGGGACTGTTCAGCCGCCTCCCCTCTCCAACAGGAGGGCCAGCCTTGCCTTGTTCTCCAAACAGGTCCCGAAAGAGCGGGGTCAGGGGCCGGCCCGAGAACTGCTCCGAGTTGGAGACCAGCGCCTCCTTCACAGCCTGGAAGCCGCTCAGCACCACGACGGGCGTGGGGCCCACCCACACAGTGAACACACTGCCGTGAGTCTGGGCCAGCTGCGGAGAGACAGGGGTCCCCAGGGCTGCGCACCAAGCCCCACTGGCCCCACTCCCTGGGACCTCGCTCTTGTCACAAGTCCCCCCACCTTCCTGCAGCCTGCTCAGAGCACATATGTCCCTGGAGCCCCTCAGTATAAGTGTGCAAGGTAGACATCTCTGTCTCCATTTTATGTATTAGAAAAGAGAAGCCAATAAAGATAGCAAAAGACCTGGAACCCAGGTCTCTGAGCTTCCTGCACGGTGCTTCTTCCCCCACATGAGGATTTGGGGCAGGAGTTCAAATCCAGGTATCTAGGGGAAACGACTGAGCACTGCTGAGAGCTGAGGGTGGCTCTGGGGAAAGGCAGTGTCTCCTGCCCAGCAGCCGGCTCAGGCCCGGACTTCACATCTACTCAGCACAACCGAAGCCCCCACTGATGACTCCTTCCTCCCCTGAAGCAGTTTTGTATGGCCGTTTGTGTGCCCTTGGGGCTCCCCTTCTCCCCAGTTCCTCCCAGCCACCAACTGCTCCCTTGAAGGAGAGCTCTGCTCAACACGGCTTCCCGACTGCGTTCTGGAATTCTCTGCTGCAGACTCAGCGGGCCGTCTTCACACGCCACGTCTGCAGTCCCCTACAGCCTTGCGTTTGACACTTGGGGAACTGATTCTCAGGACCCCAGCGCAGGCCAGCAGCAGGACCAGGATTCACCTTCCTGTGCGTCTGACCTCAGCTCCTTCCTTCTATCGTCCCCCGCTTAGGACAGATCCCTACCTGGAGCAGCGTCTCGGGGTGCAGCTGAAAGCCTAGTTGCCACAGGTTTCCAAGGACGGGGAAAGGGAGGGGGCCGGGAGGAAGGCGGCTGCGTTCCCAGCAGAAGGTGCCAAGTTTCAGGAGCAGGAAGGAGATGGCTAGGAAAGCCAGCCCACTGAGCAGGGAGAACATCGCCTTGGTCCTGCGTCTCCTCTGCTCCCCGCTGCTTCCCAGCGTACTCTGGCCTCCTGCCCCCCTGCCCTGCCTGCCCTTGCTTTTATGCCAGATGAGGGAGGCAACACCACCCATCTTTTCCCAGTGGAGTAAAATCCGTTTGGTCACACCAGTCACACCCGGGCCACACTGCTTGGCAGCGCCGCAGGGCTCCAGCCCGAGACAGGTTGGGTGCTGTCACTCCTACATCAGCTTCCACCTCAGCTCACCTCTGGCCCACGGAGCTCAGCCCTGGTGAGGCTCCTCAGCCTCTGCCCGGGTCAGCTCAGGCAGGGCCGGGGCAGCCACAGGCAGTGGCAGTGTCCCCCAGGGGATGTGCTGTTCTAGCTCAGTGTCACGAAAGCTGGGCTCTTGTGCCTGTTCTGGGGTCTCTGCAGCTTCTTGGGGCCTCTCTAGGAGTCTCTCCTGGGGTCTCTCCAGCCTCCCAGTCACCACCTGCTCCGACCTCTGGTCAGCCTGCTCTGTCCACCTGCCTCAATCCCCTTGTTTGTCCCTGGTCAAGTTCTGGAGCCTTTTCTTCTTTTCAAAAGTCTTAGAACCAGAACACAGGGGTCTAAATCCCTGTTCTACCTCTTGCTAAGTGGGTGACTTTGGGCAAGTTTTTTCACCTGCCCTTGCTTCAGTCTCTCTCCTGTACAATGGAGATAGGTGCTAAGAACTTTAGCCAACTGCTCCATAGACACCACCCTTCAGTTGGGTTGTTTGAGGTTAGTTTGATAAAGAACTTGTTTGCAAAGGTGTGTGGGCAGGGGTTAGGGGATCCATAGACGTGACGGTGGCCGCAGTGGGGAGCCCTTTCTGCTCGGGGCTTATACAATCAAGGGACATAGCAATGTTAGGTTTGGTGTTTCAGTTTGCAAAGACGAAAAAGTTCAGGAGATAGAGAATGGTGATGGGAGCCCAACATTGCCACTTGACTTCTACTTAAAAGTGGGTAGGTGGGCAAATTGTATGCTACGAGTATTTCAGTACAGCTAGGAAAGGAGTTGAGAGTGAGTGAAGTCGGCCGAAGCTGGAGGCCCTGGCTGGGTGGAGAGGGCTGTGGGCGAGCCTGCACGGTTTCCCCTGTAGTTCCACCTCCAGGAGTCCTAGCTTCGCAGGTCCTGTCGGCTGCAAAGTGATGGTCACGCCCCTCCCCGCCCAGGGCCGTGGAGAGGACCAGGACAACGGTGCAGGAAAGCGCTGTGGACATCATGTGCCTGCTCAGATCCAGCGAGGCGTGAGCGTAGGTGAAGGCGGTGGGGCAGGGCCTGAAGATGACTATGATTTTGGAGACACAGACAGGATGGAAAGATGTGGCGACAGCCTGCCCTGTAACCCCTGCTCCTTTTCCATTCGGGCTCCAGCTGTGTGCTGGTGATCTCAGCAACAGCAGATGTCCAAGGCTTGTCTTTAAGGCAGAGGCATTCCCCACCCGACTGGGAAACTTGTCTGTTTGGTATTGAACTTTGACAAACTTCCATCCTGCCCTTCCCTGCTGAATAGAGGCTTCTGGAACAGAGACGCACCCAGCACACCAGGCCAGAGTGCAGTCAGATTCCAGGGATAAGAGGCACAGGGACCCAGAGGCCCTTAGATGTGGCCCGCAGCAAAGCACGGCCTCTTCAGTGAGACGGTAGCACTGGCTGCAAGGTTCCCTCTTAACCGGAATCCCGTGCAGAGTGTGGCTGACCCTGTGGTGGCCACCTTCCTCCTCAGTGGCCTCCCCCATGGCTTCAGCCGTCATCACCACCCAGGCCACGGTTCCATTTCCTTTTCAGAAACCTAGGCCGAGGTCAGACAAACTCAGACCCCTCTCCCTTCTTCCACTGGAAACAGCTCAATTCAAGTCCAATGTCTGGGCTGAGTCCCTGCTCTGTATGAGGTGTTCTCACATCTGATTTCCGAATCCAGCCCCTCTGCACTCCTGCAAAAGCGGTCACTGTTTCTGCCTAGCAGGGAAGCACCTGCCAAGGGGTGAAGTCAGGTGCAGGAGGGCTGCGACCTGACTCCAGGTTCTCTTTCTACAGCATCCTCCCAGCTGGGACAGGTCAGAGTTCATGCAAGGAAGGTTACCAAAGGGTGAGGCGAAGCGGGTGGGAGGAACCCAGAGCTGGTTCTGCTTCTGGGAGCTCAGGCTGTGCAGGGCCTACTGTTTGCCTCTTGTCGGGGCTGCACCCACAAGCCTATTCTCCAGAGCTGACACACTCCCTCCTCTCCTCCCTTCCCCGCCTGCAGATCCGGGTCCCGGGGAGAGCCCCTTCCACAACATGCAGAGAAACGGTCAGCCAAGGAGGAATGCTGAGCCCAGGCCAGAGAAATGGGGTCCAGAGACGATTCCAGGAAAGAGGAGGTCCCTTCCCAACACACGCCACTCCCCTCGGGACTGTGAGGAGGCACAGGCACAGACCTGCAGCTGCTTCAAACAAGGGGAGCAGGCTCTGGGTTTCTCAGGTCAGATTTATCAACTCATATTAGACACAGAATTAGAGCTGGATGAATGAAATGTTAGAGACCAGCCAGCCGGTCCACCCATCTTGTGCGATGGTGGAGAAAAGCAAATCGATCCCACTGACAGTGCCCAACACACAGGTGCAGCTGAGAACTGGCCATTGTATGTGCATGCGAGCAGCACAGACCACACTTCAGCAGCCACACATTTCCTACTGTCTTGCCTGACCTATGACCCCAGCATGGAGAATCCAGCAGGGTGGGGAAGTGCCCCAAAGCAAGGGAGCAGGGGCTCAGAAATCTCAATTGCAGGATCAGAATCCTCGCCCAACCTGCTCCCAGACACGCTGCTCTGGGCAGGAGTGAGCTCACTGCTGGAAACTGCTGAGAGTTTAAAGATGTTTGCTAGGGCTATCAGCCTCCTTTATTGGAAACAGAATTATGAGCTGGAACAGCACAAAATGGTGATACAGAACAGCCTTAAAAATCAAATTAAAGGGCCGGCACTGTGGCGTAGCGGGTAAAGCCGCCACCTGCAGTGCTGGCATCTCATATGGGCTCCAGTTCAAGACCCAGCTGCTCCACTTCCGATCTAGCTCCCTGATAATGCACCTGGGAAAGCAGTGGAAGATGGTCCAAGTCCTTGGGCCCCTGCACCCACATAGGAGACCTGGAGGAAGCTCCTGGCTCCTGGCTTCGTATCAGCACAGCTCCAGCTGTTGTGGCCAATTGGGGAGTGAACCAGTAGATGGAAGACTTTTCTCTCTCTCTCTCTCTCTACCTCTCCTCTCTCTAACTCTTTCAAATAAATAAATAAATAAATAAATAAATAAATAAATCTTTTTTAAAAAAAAAGTCAAGTTAAAGATAACATGTAAAAATTTAAAAAACTGAAACTCAACTATTCATCAAAAAGCAGACCGGTCATATAAACTGTATCTAAAGCTACCTTCTCAGGCCTGGCACAGTGGAACAGTAAGACCACTGTCTACAGCACCAGCATCCCATAGAGCCATAGGGGCCTCGGTTCGTGTCCCAGCTCCTTCACTTCCCATCCAGCTCCCTGCTAATGGCCTGGGAAAAGCAGCAGAAAATGGCTCAAGTGTTTTGGGCCCCCGCCACCCATGTGGGAGGCCTGGATGCTGCTCCTGGCTTTAGCCTGACACAATAATGGCCGTTGCAGCCACCTGGGGAGTGAACCATTAGATGGAAGACTTCTCTGTCTCTCCTTCTCTCTAACTTTTTCAAATAAATAAATAAATAAATAAAGGCTACCTTCTTAGTGAGGCTTTCCCTGGCCAGCCTTTCTTAAAATCCCACCCTCTGATCTGGGCAATCTGGCATCCTTCCCGGCTTTGCCTCATGTTGGCTTTTATCTAACACACCACCTGTCCTACTTACTGCCTGCCCCCTCGGTGGAAGGTAAGCTCTGCGAAAGCAAGCAGGTTCCCTGTTTTGTTCACTTCTGTACTTTAGGCTCCTGCCATTTACTACATTGCCATATACTAGACACTCAATAAATATTTGTTGCATGAAACAAATACCTAAACCTCTACCAGCAAATGTTATAAAAACTGTTAAAACATTAATGGCATTTCATGACATGAAAAATATTCATAATATGGTGAGATGTAAACTGATATGTAAGTTATCCAATTCTTTTTAATAGTCTGAATAACATTGTTATGTGCTTTTACAAAAATGTCTAGAAAAATACAGATCAGACTGTTGAGTGCTTGCCTCCTTTGTAAGGTGTGCTTAAGATGTATTTGCACATTCTGTATTTTCTACATTTATGGATGATTGGACTTGTAAGAATAAAAAGCATGCACAATGATTTAATGGTTAAAAGCGGCTGAATGCATATGCTTAGGAAAAGCTAGAGAATATGGCAACATACGGTTGGCTGCTTCTGAGTGATGGGGGTTTCAGTAATGCTGCAGACCACCCCAAATCTGATTTTTACTATTTTCTTTGCTTGGAGACTTGGGAGATGCTCAGCTGGCTGCTCCATCTCTGGCCTCCGTGGCTGGGATGGCGGGGGCTGGAGGTGCCACTTCCACAATGGTTTCCTCACACACGTCTGGTGCCTTGGCTTCACTCCCTGGCTTCCTGCCGTCTGCCCATGGTTGCTCAGCCTCCAGGGCTCTCCATGTGGCTTGCACAGCTCACAGAATGTGAGAATGTAGAGAGCTGTCTGGCTCATAGGCAGCCGGCTGCCAGGACACAGGCAGTGGGAGGTGCTCAGCCACACGAGGACTCTCTGCAGAGCAGGCAGTGTCACTTCTGCCACATTCGAAGATCCTAAGGGTCGGAGAAACAGATTCCGCCTCTTGATGGGACAGCAGCAAGGTCCCGGGAGGGCATGGAAGATGGGAGATAACAGCGCAGGCATCCTGGGGAAATACACCTTGCTGCAACAGGGTTACCTGCACTTCTGTTTCTTCAGCGCACTTTCTGCAGCTTTCAAATTTTGTAAAATATCACTTTTATAATCAGAAAAGAACTGTATTAAAAGAAATATGCATACAGCAGTGCAAGAAAACAACAGTACAAGGTAAGGTTCCAGATAGCTGGACCCTTCTGTGTCACTGGGCTCATTCCTTTCAATTCCATGCTTGATTCTAGGTGATCAGTCAGAAAAGGGGTGAAGAGGGAGCTGGCAGGCCATTAGGCCAACTCCAGAAGCTGGGCATTCTTGTTTTCTGGCTTTGCAGAATCCACTCCATACAAAATGGGCTGTTTCATTCAAAGACACTTTATTTGATCTCTTAAATTTCTTTTTGCCACGGTCACAATGAAAATCTACAATACTGGGGCCAGCATTGTGGCACAGCAGGTAAAGCTGCTGCCTGCGATGCCAGCATTCCATATGGGTGCTAGTTGGAGTCTCGGCCACTCCACTTCTCATCTAGCTCCCTGCTAATGGCTGGAGAAAAACAATGAAGATGGCCCAAGTGCTTATGCCTCTGAATACACTGTGGGAGACCTGGAAGAAGCTCCTGACTCATTCCTAGCTTTTGCCTGGCTCAGCCCTGGCTGTTGTGGCCAGTTGGGGAATGAACCACTTGATGAAGATCGATCTCTCTCTCACTCTCTGTCTCCCTCTCCCTTTGTAACTCTGAGTTTCAAATAAAATAATTTTTTTTTAAAAAGGAATGCCATCTGGGGATGGCACTGTGGCACAGCAGGTTAAGCCACTGCCTGCAGCACCGGCATCCTATATGGGCGCACAGGTGTTCGAATCCCGCCTGCTCTACTTGTGATCCAGCTCCCTGCTAATGTGCCTGGGAATGCAGCAGAAGATGGCCCAAATGCTTGGGCTCCTGTACCCATGTGGGAGACCTGGAAGAAGCTCCTGGATCCTGGCATTGGCCCTGGCCCAGCCCCAGCCATTGCAGCCATTTGGGGAATGAACCAGCGGATGGAAGATCTCTCTCTCTCTCCTCTTTCTGTAACCCTGACTTTCAAATAAGTACATCTTAAAAAAAAAAATCTACAATACTGATTAAATTAACAAATATTCCCTGATCATCCATGCATAAGGCTCTATTTGGGAGTGAGCTGAACAGTGTGATAATTCTTAGGCATGTTTATATGCAAAACAGTTGGGGTTAGGCTTGGTTGAAGCCAGGAGCCAGGAGCTTCATCCAGGTCTCCCACATGGGTGGAAGAGACCCAAGTGCTTGGGCCATCTTTGCTGCTTTTCCCCGGCTATTCACAGGGAGTGGGATGGGCAGTGGAGCAGCTGGGACTCACAGCAGTGCCCATATGGGATGCTGGCAATGTCGCAGGCAGTGGTTTACCTCATGGTACCACAATGCCAGTCCCAGTAGGTGTGAAAAATCACAGTCTACTTTTAGGAGCATAAGTAGAAAAGGAAAAGTAGATCCAAAGTGGGGGGGGGGGGCACTTTCAATGCCAAGGTAAGGTATATGGGCCATTGTGTAGGCAAGCAGCCCCTGACGGTTTCTGGAGGGACAAGTATTTGAGAACTTTGCATGTTGGCAGTGGCGTATACCATGGTTTACAGAGGACACTCAGGCAGTGGGACTGGGCAAGGACTGTAAGAACAATATGAGAAACTAGGGCAGGGGAGAGGCGGGCATGGAGACACAGGGGCCCCGGGAAGGCCTGAATCTGGACAGACTGGGGAGGAGACTCACAGGAGAACTTAAGGCTGCAAGCCAAACCGGGAGGTCAGTGAGACTAAGGGAGACAAGCAGTGCTTCGTGGGTTTCCAGGCTGTGTGAGGCACCTGGGAGCAGCCCAGTACAGGCACCCAGCAGGCTGGAGCCCGGTCCTACCGAGGGAAGCCAGGATTGCATCTGAGGGGTACCGCTGCACAGGGAGACTGAATGGATCCGGGCAAGCAGGAAAAAGGGAGTGGGCGGGAGTCAGGGAAATGCTTTCTCAGAAGGGCAAAGCTGGCTGAGAGAGGTGGGAGGAGAACCGAGAGATGAGAGAACAGAACTGAAGAAGCAGCTGGTGTCACGTGCAGCAGACAGCTTGAACAGGGAGACCACGACGGGGCTCTTCCTGCTGACCTCGTTACCTTCTTGGCAGGCATAACCGGTGCGGCAGTAAAAGCAGTGACCGCTTGGATCAGTGCCGCTGGCCAGGGCCAGTGCTGTGGCATGGTAGGTGAAGCTGCCCTCTGCTACATCGGCATCCCACGTGAGACTGGTTCAAGTTCTGGCTGTTCTACTTTGCCGATCCAGCTCCCTGCTAAGGTGCCTATAGCAAAGCCGTGGAAGATGGCCCAAGTACTTTCATCCCTGCATTCATGTGGGAGACCCAGAGGAGCTCCTGGTTTCAGCCTGGCCCAGCCCAGCCACTGTAGCCACCTGGGGAGTGAACAAGCTAATGGACAATCTCTCGTCTCTCTTCAAATATTTTTTTTTCTTTTTTTTAAATTTGGTAGGCAGAGTTAGACAGTGAGAGAGAGAGAGACAGAAAGGTCTTCCTTCCGTTGGTTCATCCCCCAAATGGCTGCTACAGCTGGCGCTGCGCCGATCCGAAGCCAGGAGCAAGGTGCTTCCTCCTGGTCTTCCATGCGGGTGCAGGGCCAAGCACTTGGGCCATCCTCCACTGCCTTCCCGGGCCACAGCAGAGAGCTGGCCTGGAAGAGGGGCAGCCGGGACTAGAACCCGGCGCCCATATGGGATGTCGGCGCCACAGGTGGAGGATTAACCAAGTGAGCCACGGTGCCTTTCTTTTTTATTTTTTTAAGATTTATTTATTTGAAAGGCAGAGTTACAGAGAGAGAGAGAGAGAGAGAGAGAGAGAGAGAGAGAGAGAGAGAAAGATCTTCCATCTACTGGTTCAATCTCCAAATGGCTGCCAATTGCAGGAGTTGGGCCAATCGGAAGCCAGGAGCTTCTTCTGAGTCTCCCACATGGGTGCAGGGGCCTAAGCATTTGGGCCATCTTCCACTGCTTTCCTAGGCAGTTCTCATGGAGCTGGTTCAGAAGTGGGACAGCCAGGAGTAGAACCAGTGCCCATATGGGATGTTGGTGCCACAGGCAGAGGCTTAGCCTACTATACCACAGTGCAAGACCCAAGTGTCTATGGTTTTAAAGCAAGTCATTCATTTTCATCTTTCATCTCGATCACCCCTCTCACTACAACCGACTGCTCCCCTTTCCCATGCCCCATCCTCTGACCAGCAGCACGGAGCTGTACCTGGTGACCAGGCCCAGGATCACAGCTGCAGGGACAGAGGCCACCGGCATCCTGGGGCTCCCTGCCCCTTGGAGCCACCCCTGCTCTTGGTCCTCCCAGCCAGAGCCACTGCACCTCACACCCTTCCCAGAGAACTACCGTTTACACCAAGAGGTTTACAAAATCCAAAATACTTTTATTCACTTTTTCAGGTTTTCGCTTCCACAAGGTGTTTAGCAAACATGCTAAGGTGACAGAATGTCTAGTGGGTCACGACATGCAACGCTGACCTTCCCACTGATGACAGCAGCAACCACGCCCACCTGAGCTACGGGCCCCACAGCACATAGGGGGTTTTGCAGGGACACACGACGAACCACACGGCCATCAGCAACCTGAGGTAGGTCTCTTTACAGTACAAAAACTTCTACGCCAGTGTGAGACACTGATCAGCAAGAGCTGCTTAAAGTGGCAGACTTTGGAGAGAGAAGGAGACTGTGCGACCACTGCAGTGAGAAAGGAGAAGTCAGACCCATGAGATCCTGAACCCTGTCACTGAGCTGTGGAGGTGCGGGAACAGGCCAAGGAGGAAGTACCCCCTCGAGAAGCGGCGGCTGGCTCCAGGGCTCCCAACCAACAGGCTCGGAGGCTGGGGGCCACCAGCCGTGGCCAGCGTTGGAACCTGAGGCAGTGGGACACTCGTGAACAGACTGACTCTCAGTTAGAGACGACGACAGAATGAGGAAGGCAGGAAAGAAATTCCCTCCCCTCCCCCGAGGAATGCTTCTGGGAGTTTCATTCCTGATGGAGGGCAGGGACGGGGGTCTGGGGCTCAGCCCCGCTGCTCCGTGGACACAAACAGGAAGCGACGCCAGGACAGTAAGCAGGAGCCCTGAGAATCCACGGCGCCTGCAGGCCTTGGCAGCCTGCCCGCCTCTGGCGTGGCTGCGGGAGGCAGCGGAGGGGCTGCCGGAGGGCCTGCTCTCGCCGCACGGCTTCCTTTGGACTCCCAGACAACCCAGCACCGTGCCGCCACCAGCTCGAGAACGAAATGCTACCCTTCCTACAGTCTAACAGCAAAGCCGGGTCTCCAGTACAGCAAACCGTACAAAAAAAATGAGAGAGGAATACGCAGTGTGATTAGCACACTGCTTCGCTTTAATATAAAATAAACAGCTTACATTTTCACTGTAAATATAGGCTATGTACAGAATTATATATAGATATAGCTACACGTATAAAGCTTCATTATAGGCCTCTGATACATTTATAATCATGGTTCCCTGAACCTTTTAGAGTGCAATTAAGAATAAAAACTAAATTTCGTTTACATGAATATGGAATAAATACAATAATCAAAATATGGACTCTCCCTAAAAGTGAAACACACAAGCCAATCCTGAACCGCTGTGCGAAAGATAAAGTCGGGAAAGGCAAGGTTTCGGCAGGAGGACGCGATGAGGGGCCTGCCCCAGGCGGGGAGCGGCAATGCTCCAAAGAAAAGAGACGTTGTGGACAGGAGGGGTCAGCCCTTGACTGCGACCTTGTTCTCTGCAGCAGCAAACATGGCATAGAACCGGGAGCTGTCGTTGGACAGGAGGACCGATGGGGTGTCAAACTCCACCACCTGCGAAAGAAGGAGACGGCGTCAGGCTGTGAGCGTGCAGTCGGGGGACAGCTCAGCTAGCCCTGCCCTGCCCGTTTCTTTTCACTAGCCAGCGTGTAGGGCAAAGGTCAGGGAGAAAGACCTGCATGCCTCCTTCGGAGAAATCCCCATTCTTCCAGCCTTGGGAATGACGGAATCAGAGAGCAAGGGCCCATGAACTGCAGGGGGAGAAGTCGCAGCTCAAGTCCAGGGCACAGCAGAGTACATGGCATCCTGCTGTGCAAGCCGATGCACCCCTAGAGACGGCAAAGGAAGCGCTCAAGACGCCTCGCTGGCAGCAGAGAAAAAGGAACGGGTCAACTTAGCCAACTGTCTGTTCCCACGGTGGACTTCAGTGCAGCCATGGGAGATCACACTGAAGCTGAACCTGGAAGGAGATGCTGGCACCACGTGTCTCCTGTGACAGAGGCCGAAAATGCAGCCACTCACCTTCCCAGCCTCCCTGGCCAATGGGAAAAGGCAGGGGACACCACCTTGGCCAAGGAGATGCGGGCAGAGTCTGCTTGGTCTTTCTAAGAAAAGTGGCCTGCACGGCGGGGAGGGCATGAGGAGGAAGAGGAAGTGGGTGTGGAGGAAGTGGCGTCGGATGCTGGGGCAGACATCCCACAGTGGGGAGGACGGGCAGGCACTGGCAGAGCCGGACAACACTGAGCTACAGGAAAACCAACGCTCTGCCCCCCCACCGAGGCGGACAAGCAACCCCTGCTGCCCAAGCCGCTTTTGGTCTGGACGTCTGAGGCTATGCAGACAGCATCCACCTGCTGGCATCCGCGTGCAGACATGCGTGAAGAACACTGGCAATGCAGTACGATGCTCATCTCCAGGGGGTTATGCTTTTGTACTTTTTAGATTTCCTTAAAATTAGAAGGAAACTTAATTAACGAGAAAAAAAATTCAAGGAAGTGAAAGACAGGGTCTCTCATCAAGAGCCAATTACTGGGACTGGAGCTGTGGCAGAGTGGGTAGAGCCACCACCAGCAGCGCCGGCATCCCATATGAGCACCGGTTCATGTCCTGGCTGGTTTTTCCACTTCCGATCCAGCTCTCTGCTATGGCCTGGAAAAGCAGTGGAGGATGGCCCAAGTCCTTGGGCCCCTGCACCCACATGGGAGACCTGGAAGAAGCTCCTGGCTTCGGATCGGCTCAGCCGTTGCGGCCAACTGGGGAGTAAACCAGTGGATGGAAGATCTCTCTCTCTTTCTCTCTCTCTCTGCCTCTCCTTCTCTCTCTGTGTAACTCTGACTTTCAAGTAAATAAATAAATCTTTTAAAAAAACAAAAAAAGAGCCAATTACTACCCACTCTAAAACAACACTGAGTCCCCCATGGAAACAAAGCTGTCTGGACATGAGACTTTAAGAAAGGATTCTCGGTTCCTTCCAGCTGATTTTATGATGTTCTACCTAACACCTACACACAGAGCTGTGTACCCAATGTGTAACAGAGTCTCAGTAAATATTTGGAGGAGGCAAACAAATTCAGTCTCAAAATGCTAAATAACTTCAAGACAAGGAGAAAAATCATTACTCATCCCTACGTCCTCTCAACTCAGCCTTGAAACCTGGGCTGAACATGCCCACTAAATGCTCTTCCCAGCGCCTCCGCAAATTGAGGGACCGTGCAAGGCTGGTGGTTCACGCAGTGGCTGAGCTCAGTCCCAGCTCATCACTTCCTATGGACCTGACATAGGTTAAGCTCCCCCCTCATCTGGGAAGCAGAGTTAATAATATCTGTAAGAAATGTCAGTAACAGTAGCTATTATAGCTATTATGGTGGCCTTGGTTGTGAACAGAAGGCAGGGAACTCTTATCAAAGACTCGTTATTTCTGCCAAATCACCAATTTACTTCCATCCTAGAGGCACACAAAGGAGGTATCTGCCAAGCATACGTTTACTTGACATCAGCCTGTGCAAAGAACCGTAGATCTGCTGGGGATCTAAAGATGAGGGAGGCAGGACCCTGCCCCGGAGCTCACAGGGAGCACTCCAGGGACATGGGTCATCATGGTTCCCAAGAAATGAGCCAGGAGAGCAGCAAGAGGGCTACAAGGTTTGAGGCAATCAGGGGGTTTCCTGAAGGCTATGGCATTTGAGCCATGTCTTTCTTTAGGGACGTAAGGAGGTGGCTACAGAGGAGCGAATGAGGGGATGGGGTAGTTTAGGGGGAAGGAACTGAGTAAAGACGGATGACAGAGCTTAGAGGATGCGGGATTGCTTACAGCCCACGGTACTTGCAAGGGAGGGGTAGGAACTGAAGGTTAGGCTAGGGCTCGACTATGGCAAAGCCTGGAACAACAGGATAAGATGGTGGGCACCACTGGGACAGGAGTCTGGCCCAGCGGTCGGCATGCTGCTTGGGACGCCTGCATTCCATATCTGAGTGCCCGGTTTGAGTCTTGGCTACCCCACCTCTGACCCAGCTCCCCACTAATGTGCACCCCGAGTGGCAGCAGATGATGGCTCAAGTAGTTGGTTCTCTGCCACCCATGTGGGAGCCGCAGATACAGTCCGGGCTTCCAGCTTTGGCCTAGCTCAGCCCTGGCTGTTACAGACATTTGGAGTCAGTGGATTGAAGATCCTCTCCCCTCCCCCTTTTCAAATAAAAAGAAGGGGAAAAAAAAAGTCTAGCACAGCCGTATGATTGGAAGTCACTAAGTACACGTATTCTCTGATCTCAGCCAGTGTCCCAGATTACAGGCAGCAAAAGAACCAGCAGTGAAGCCCAGTGAAAGCCCAAGGGGGGTGCACTGGTGAGAGCAGCATCCTTCCCCAGGGCAACCAGGGCAGCCAGGGCAGCCAGGGCGGAGCTGCTAGGGCTGCTTCTCGGATGTGCCAGCAGCCACATGAGGATGGCAATCAGCCCATCCCTGCCAGGTGCCAGATCTCCTCCCATGTGAAGCCACAGCCATTCAGAGGTTCCTGCAGGGTTTGGTACCTGTCCTTGGGCCAGCACCATAATCCTATCAGATCCGAGAACCGTATGTAGGCGATGGGCAATCGTCAGCATGGTGCAGTCTGCAAAGGCTTCTCGGATGGTCTCTTGAATCAGCAAGTCTGTCTCTGTGTCCATGGCAGCTGTGGCTTCATCTAAAATCAGAATCTGCCCGTGGTGCGGGGGAAGGGGAGAGACGAGGGATCAAGTAAATTCCTTAGGCATTCTGGCTAACTGAGGTTTGGCTGAAATGTATTTTGTTATGTAAGTTGTATACCACATCTTGTTCTTTCCAAGTAGTTACACACGTATGTTAAAACGCCCCTTTGTCTAGAATCGCTCTAACTTCAAACCTCTGTTTACCTATGAGATTTGTGGCTTGCACTGATCTCAGCAAATACTTGCCCCTGCTTGCCCTGTGACACTGAACGTGACATTGCTTTCTGGAGCTCCCTTTTCCTGCTGGTGAAATGCAGCTGGATTTGATGACCTGAAAGTCTCCTCCACGTCTATGGCTTGCAGCACTGCCACCCCTCTCTGGCCAGAAATGAAGTCACCCCGGGCACTGAAGGCTCAGGGAGTTAAAAACAAAACTACCTCCTCCAGAAAAACCCATGTGCTCCAACCGTGTCAAGGTTAATTTAGAAACATCTCAGGTACACTCTTGGAAAGCACCAATGGGCTCAGAGGCGAAACCCGGAGAGCCCAGGGCCTCAGTGACTTTGTTCTCTGCTGCTCCCTGCCCAGTCACCCACGACCGGCCTTACCTTACAATGGCGGAGCAAGGCCCTTGCTATACACAAGAGCTGCCGCTCCCCTACTGAGAAGTTATCCCCGTTCTCCATCACTTCAGATTCGAGTTTCAGAGGTAGCTGAGTGATCTGTGGAGAAGGAACACAGAGATGAGAAGGGTAAAACACCAAACTCCGTGTTTCAAAAAATCCAGGGGCAAAGAGAAGCGAAACAGCCATGAAAGAATTACTAGCCAGGGCCAGCACTGTGGCGGTGTAGGTTAAGCCTCTGCCTGTGGCACCAGCATCCCATGTGGGTACTGGTTTGAGTCCTGGCTGCTCCACTTCTGACCCAGCTTCCAGCTAATGCATGGGGGAAAGCAGCAGCAGAAGATGGCCCAAGTGCTTGGGCCCCTGCAACCACGTAGAGGAAGTTCCTGGCTTCAGATTGGCTATCTGGGGAGTGAACTAGCGGATGGAGAACCTCTCTCTGTCTGAAACTCTGCCTCTCAAGTAAATAAGTAAATCTTAAAAAATATATATATATAATTACTAGCCAAGAACTTGGCTCATGTGGAAGGAAGGTACAAATGTGATGACCAGGTGGATTAGAACCCACATTTGCTAGGTCAGTCTGTGTCTCAAACACATTATTATGTTAGCATCGGTCATTCCATCAGAAATTCCAATGTGCTCATGTCTCTCAAATACTGTCAGATAGTGGGCCTTCATTTTTAGTTTTAAAATACAGTCATGAGGGGCTGACACTGTGGTGTAGCAGGTAAAGCTGCCACCTACAGTGCTGGCATCCCATGTGGGTGCTGGTTAGAGTCCCGGCTGCTTCACTTCTGATCCAGCTCTCTGCTATGGCCTGGGAAAGCAGTAGTTTCCCCCTGCACCTGTGGGGGAAACCTGGAAGAAGCTCCTGGCTCCTGGCTTTGCACTGGAATAGCTCTGGCCATTGCGGCCATTTGGGAACCAGCAGATGGAAGACCTCTCTTTCTCTCTCTGCCTTTGCCTCTCTGTAACTCTACCTTTCAAATAAATAAATAAATAAATCTTAAAAAAAAAAAAAAAAAGGCCAGCAGCTTCCATCAGAAGGCAAGAAAGAACAATACTTAAAAAACAGTATTATGGAATTCTGAGAAGCTGTCACTAACATCTTCGTCATCAGTGGACAGTACAAGGCCACTACGACCAGGGACAGTGTGGGAGGGGGCCGGGGGGAGGTCTACTTCTACAGCACATCTCCAATGCCTGGGAAGCCCTGCTCTGAATCCCTTCCACAGACAAGCTGGAGGCGGAGGGAGAGGCTGCAGCGGGCCAGGGAGTGCTGCCACCCCCGCCACGCCCCGCCTGCGGTTCCAGCCCGGCTCCCCGCACGGCTCCCTGTGCCCCTTCACTTACACATTCTTTCATGTGTGTCCTTTCCAGGGCGTCCCAGATCTGATCTTCTGTGTACTGGTTGAAGGGGTCCAAATTTGACCTGGGGAGAAATGACAGCAATCTCTCAGGGGCCAACACCATCAAGCGACCGATTTCCACAGCTGCCTGGGGGAAAAGTTCCCAGCACACACGTGGGAAACGGAAGACCCCAGTCACGAGGGTCACAGATGACCCAGCCCCCAGCAGAACGGCCTCCCTTTCTTTATAAAACTTGATTGACCGAACTTTTGTTAGTTTTAGATGGAAACAAGTTATAGAAAATTTCAAAAACACAGACATGCAAAGCACCAAACAAAAACCAATACATGTTTTAATTCCCGCTATGGATCTTCCTAGAAACGAACACTCTTAGTATTCTGGATCCTTCCTAGGATGCGTCTATGTTTTTTCTATACATTGGTGTTGGAATACATCTCTATGTGCAGACTTAGACAGGCTCCTTCCTTTTCCTTGATGCACAGCTGACAGCCCTGTGGCTGAGAGAGACAGGACACAGGGGAAGGCATCTGGCGGTACAGAGGTTGGGGACTGTTCTGGCTTACTCAACTATGTCCGTCTCAAGGAAGTTGAGGATAACAAACCAAAGAGCAGGACTGGCATTTCTGGAAATGTTAAAGACAGGAGAGATCTTTGTCACGGAGAATGTTGAGTGGAGAGGTGGTTAGTTAGGATGTTCCGGTTTTGGGGAGCAGTCTTGGTCTCACTCCAAACATACTCTTTGTAGGTCTGGTCATCCAAAAAGTACTGGGCACAATCTGTTTTGTTCATAAGATTATGCTTGGATAAACGTGCGCGTTACCTCCAGGCCACATTTGTCTCCACGGCTTGGGCTGCTAATCAGGGGCACACGAATGCAAGCAGGTGATTATCACAGAACTCCACCGGGGGGAGGGTGAGCAGGCAGCGCTGGGCTTCGTCCCGCCATCTCTGCCCTCGCCAGGAGCTGACCAGCCCTGCTCTCCTGAGCCTCTTGCTCTGTGCGCATGTGCTTTCCACCTGCGCCCATCTCCCCCTAAGCTTCTGCTTAGGAGAAACCGGTACAAGGCGGGGCCCTGGAGCCACACTGTGTGGATTCCTATGCAGGCTCCATCTTCTGGTGTGATCTTGGCCAGCTGACCTGACTTTTCCCCACTTCCTTGATCTCAAAATGTGAGGACCACGTTTTGCTCTGAATAGGCAGCTGTGGCTGCACCTGGCACAGGGCTAGCACTGTTGTCCCTGGCTGTGATTCCTCTCGTCCGTCAGGTCTCAGCACGGATGCTGCCATCAGGGAGCGAATGTCTCCCGAGCATTCGGCCCATAGCAGCTGTCTCCTGTGCTCCCTCTCCACGTGGCACTCACCCTCTCTTCACTGTGTGGCTCTTACTTCGTAGCCCAAGCACTAGCACACTGATTGGACTTCCTTGTGTGAACAAAACCATTTATCCACTCCTTATCCTTATTTGACTTCTTACTAGCAGGCATCCAGATGTCACAACTTCTACATTTTCTGTAATTGCAGAGGCAAAGAGCAATGCAGTGGAGGGGGAAACGTGCACAGACAGGATCTGGGCAGATTAGGATCAAACTGGCAGCTCTTCCAAGTCCTCATCTATGAAATGGGGCAAAGTGCTATTGCTAGGCAGGTTGCTGTGAATACTGAGACGTCATATGCACAGTGCCTGGAACACAGCAGACACTGTAACTGACAAGGTCCATGTGGCCGCGTCAGACGCGCTCTTCTGTCTCATCTGAGATCACTCAGTGCATTTTCAAGCAGTCGCAGTAATCAGCGGCTCCTGAATACGGATGAGACATCCTGACAGCGCCCTGTGTGCGAGGGGTCAGGCTGGGGAAGACTGCTGCAGCGGACTATCCAGAAGAGGTCTCCCGGTTAAAGGTGGTGGTCTCGCTGCTGGCCCCCAGCGTGGCTAAACGCAGACCAAGGGCTATGGAGGAGTTCACAGGCTTCCAGTCAGAAACACAAAGCGAGAGACTCCTAATCCTCCTGGTCCCTGGGCCAGCTGGGAGTCTGCCCACACACACGCCTGGGCTGATGGAGATCAGGGTTGATGCCTGTTAGGGAACCCTCTCCACACACACACCAACAGCTTCGGGCAGACAGAAACAGCGCTCTCTGTGCCAAGTCTCAGGCATAAGGGTTAGTCACATCTTTGCTTGCTTTAACACAGACTGTTGGGAATTTCCAGGGCAAGGTGAGCAACACCATCCCGAGTGACATTTATCTGGTGGCAATGCAAGTTTTCACAATGAAACAAGTCCTACTCAGACTTAAGACTAGGATCTCTGCCCTTTGGGGGACATGACGGGGTCCCACTGTTGATCCAAAATCCTCAGAACTCCTTTCTTAAAAATCATTTTAGAGGCTGGCACTGTGGCATAGTGGGTGAAGCTGCCGCCTGCAGTGCCAGCATCCCATACGGGCACTGGTTTGAGTCCCGGCTGCTCTACTTCCAGTCTAGCTCCCTGCTAATGGTCTAGGAAAGCAGTGGAAGGTGGCCCAAGTGTTTGGGCCCCTGCACCCACATGGGAGACCCGGATAAATCTCCTGGCTCCTGGCTTCAGTATGGCATAGCAGTGGCCGTTGTGGCCATTTGGAGAGTGAACCAGTGGGTGGACCTCTCTCTCTCTCTCTGTCTCCCTCTCTCTGTAACTCTGGCTCTCAAATAAATAAGTAAATCTTTTAAAAATCATTTTTTAAATTAAATTATTTACGTAACAAGTTCCTCAGCGCTCTTCACAAGAGTCCTCCGGGAGTCTGTACCCAAGAGAAAGAAGGGGCTGCCTTGCACTACTGCACCTACTCCAGCAGAGGTCCCTGTTGTTCCCAAACACCGATCCTGTCCTGCTTTGCCTGGTCTCCTGCTCCGAGCATCAGAGGAGCCAGTGGCCCTGGGCTGGGCCCACAGACAGAAACCAAAGCCAAACTGAGCAGCCATTGATTCAAATGAGTTCAGCTGGGCTGACTGAAAGAAAAGCACCCGACAATGAGGGCGTTTATTTCTTAACAAACTCCTGAGCTCCTGATGTTGCCAAGAGTGTTTCATCTTTTTTTTTTTTTATTTAAATATTTATTTACTTATTTGAAAGTCAGAGTTAGAGAGAGAGAGAGAGAGAGAGAGAGAGAGAGAGAGGGAATCTTCCATCTCCTGGTTCATTCCCTGAATGGTTGCAATGGCCAGGGCTAGGCCAAGCAGAAGCCAGGAGCCAGGAGCCTCGTCTGTGTTTCCCACATGGAAGCAGGGGCTCAAGCACTTGGACCATTTTCTGCTGTTTTCTCAGGCCATCAGCAGGGAGGCGGATCAGAAGTGGAGCAGCCGGAGACACAAACTGGTGCCCATATGGGATGCCGTCGCTGCGGGTGGCAGCTTAACCTGTTATACCACAATGCCAGCTCCCGTGATTTCATCTTTGGTTCGCCGTATCTTATGTTTAGCAATACCCTAGGTCAGCCTACTGGCCAGGGCAAAACAGAGCCAAGCACATCTCCCAGAGTGCGAGGCAGTGCAGCAGCTCACTCTCTTTTTTTTTTTTTGACAGGCAGAGTGGACAGTGAGAGAGACAGAGAGAAAGGTCTTCCACTGTCGGTTCACCCTCCAATGGCTGCCGCAGCCGGCGCGCTGTGGCCGGTGCACCGCGCTGATCCGATGGCAGGAGCCAGGTGCTTCTCCTGGTCTCCCATGGGGTGCAGCTCACTCTCAGCACAGGGAGGAAGCACTGTGCAACCGTTCTGCCCTGTCGTCTGCGGAGAGTGGCTCCTTGGTGGTCTCGGTCCTCACGGACCTCTTTCCATCAGGCAGTGAAAAGAAAGATCAAAATAGCTTTTCAGATACGGGGCCCTATTTTGGCTTTTTGTTGTTGAGAATAAAATTAAACTAAGGAGGAAAGTAGAAGAAATGAGAAATCTCAGCTCAAGGGAGCAGCAGAGATTGAGTGGAGATTTTTCTCAAGCTTGGGAGAGGCAGATGAGAGTCTGAAGATGCTGGAGAAAGCAAGGTGACTAATGCCGAGACCCCCGAGGAGGCAGGCATAGCTCTGGTTTCTAAGAGATGGGACCTTTCTCCCCAGATGCTGGCGGACAGCAGCTCAGCAGACAATACGGTGAGTCACTGCCAGACCCCGCAGCCAGCCAGCCCCGGGTCAAATCCCGGGTCAGTACTTTGAGCTGTGTATCTTTGGCTTCTCTGGATTTCAATTTCATCATCTGTGCAATGGTCACGGTGGTGCCTGCCCTGGTAGAGTTTTGAGTGTTTGGATAATACGACTAAAATGCTCAGGACCGTATCTGGTGCACAGTGCATCCTCACAAGCCCTGCGACTGTCACTGTCGCCGTGTTGCTGGCAGAAGGGCAGGGGCTGTTAGACGGAATTCCCTGCACACGTCAGGCCCCCTCCAGCACTTTCAGATGGAGCCACCAGCCTCAGCGCTGCTTTCTGATGTGGAGATTGGGAACTCTGGGGATTCCCAAGGTCTACAGATGAAGAATGCCACGAAAGGGAAATGGGGTTCCCCTAAAGAGCAATGACTCGGAGACAACCGAAAGACCTCAGGACCCACTCGCGTGCATCCAGAGTACCGGAGCCTCCTGCCTGAAGGCGGTCGAGGCCCAGGATGGACCCAGCTGAACGGGTCGGTGCCGACGCCGTTATTTCTGTGACTGAGAGTGGAGAGCAGGAGGTACTCCTTCCGAGACATGTAATGGGAGGTCGAGAGAGAGCGCGGGCGCCCGGGCAGGAAGAACGAGAGCGCGGCTTCTTGCTGCTGAGCTGGTGCTGGGCAGATCGGCCTCGCATCGCCCACGGGGACCGAGACTCAGAGGCATGGCAAGTGACAGCTGGGGACGACCAGTGTCGCTGTGGAACAGATCAGCCACCAGGCTAGCAAGGCTGCAGCCGGCCTATGGGATGCGACACACTCAGCAGGGATGAGGCCAAGGCTGGGGCTGGGCTTCCCCAGACCAGAAAGGGGGAGGAGACAAAGCACTGCAGGGCCAGGGGCGAGGAGGCCAACCAAAGGGCAGGGCCTCAGTAAAAGGGGCCTCTCCTTCTGGGGCCAGCTTGTCCGGGCAGAAGGGACAGGAAAGACACGGCCACAGAAACCCAGGCCTGAGAGCTTCTGAGCCACACAGACCCACGAGGGAGGCCAGCTGATCTGCCCTGGCCCTGGGGACCTCCGCACCGGCTCTCTCCACCTTCTTTTTTTTTTTTTTTTTTTTGACAGGCAGAGTGGATAGTGAGAGAGAGAGAGACAGAGAGAAAGGTCTTCCTTTGCCGTTGGTTCACCTCCAATGGCCGCTGTGGCCGGCGCATCGCACTGATCCGAAGCCAGGAGCCAGGTGCTTCTCCTGGTCTCCCATGCGGGTGCAGGGCCCAAGTACTTGGGCCATCCTCCACAGCCTTCCTGGGCCATAGCAGAGAGCTGGCCTGGAAGAGGGGCAACCGGGATAGAATCCGGCACCCCAACCAGGACTAGAACCTGGTGTGCCGGCGCCGCAAGGCAGAGGATTAGCCTGTTAAGCCATGGCGCCGGCCTCTCTCCACCTTCTAAGACAATGAAAGGGCACTGCAAGCTGAGTG
Source organism: Lepus europaeus (assembly GCF_033115175.1). Taxonomy (NCBI): domain Eukaryota; kingdom Metazoa; phylum Chordata; class Mammalia; order Lagomorpha; family Leporidae; genus Lepus; species Lepus europaeus. Next base: position 93,561,030 of record NC_084828.1, read on the forward strand.
TGCTCTGAGATCCACAAGGAACCATGGGGACAGGAGAAGGAGGGCGAGGGGGAGGGCAGGTCTGGGAAGTAATTTCCCTCCAGGTCTATTGTGGGCAAAGCCAGAATCAGAGGCGGCCGAAAATGAAACTTCCGTGGCTGTCTCGGTTTGCAAAGCCGACTGCCAAGTGGCACTCTGAGCGCAGCATTGCTGAGAGCAGCACACAGCCGCTGAGCTTGTCCACACAGCAGCAACCCCTCCTCTGGGGAGGGGTCACAGGCAGTTCCGAGTCCAGGAGCGCCGCACTTCTGTGCTGGGCACAGCCCTGGCTGCACGTGCCCCCGCCAGTCCTCAGCTGTTAACCCCTGAAGCCGCCAAGGGAGCATCTTAAAATGAAAACCCGGTGCTCCTTGCAGGCAGCATTTTCAAAAGAGGTCTTAACATGCTTTTTTTCTTAGTTTTCTTCCAAATCATGATTTAAAAAACCTAAACAAAATACAGTTGTTTTGTCCTGTGCCAAAGGTATAAGGCCAATTTTTCTTCCAAAGTGTTCCTGGGGCATTTAAACACAGAGACATTCACAGGGTGAGCACATTTGGCACTGTATTCAAATTTCTCAATTTTAGACTTGAGAGTTCAATAAATTCTACCTCTCTTCTGATGTCATGTGCCTGTCAGGTCCCCAAAAGGGACGACTGATTATTGTCAAGAGGTCCAGGATGGCTGCCCACATCCACTGAGAGAAATGGCAAAAAACACACACCCCGGGCGTCACACCTATGTGAAGACTGTGTTAAGTGGCCAGCCAAGAGGAGAGGTCTGCTTTTTGGCCTGCTGGTAGGGTTCAGAGACATCATGCCAGCGTAAGTATCAGCGGCACGGGAAGATACTGGGCACACACAAACACGAGTAGTAATAATGTTGGAAAGCCATCGCTAGAACTGCAGCTCTTGGCGTAAGTAGGAAGATCAGAGTGGAGTGAGGGCAGGTGCAGCGCGATGGTGAGGAGGAGGCTGTGACACTGGTGCTACGTACTGAACACTTACCACCTGCCAGGCTCTGTGCTTGGATGCCTTCTATGAACTCAATCTTCATGATGAAAGGGCCTCAAAGTATCCCCATTTTAAGAGGAAACAGGCTTAGGAACATTAACTTGTCCAAAGTCATGGGGCAGTGCTCTGAGCCCAAATCTCTCTGGGCTCTTTACTGCACACTGCAGGCCTCCCTGCCCCGCTCACCTGCACAGTTACTAATGTGACATGCACCCTGAGTTCCCTCCCATTCTGCAACGGGAAGCGCACGGTGTAGTGGGAAAGGCACCGGCCCAGGGCCATAAGAACTTGGTCCCAGGCAGAGGCCCTGGCCTCCTGCGGCCCCATGTGCCCGCCACCTGCCCGCCGCCTGCCCGCTCAGTGAGGCATGAGTCCCACGAAGCCCCATCCTCACCTGACAGTGCCACTGAACAGCACCGGCTCCTGAGGAATGATGGAGAGCTTGCTCCGGAGGTCGGCGAGGCCGATGCCACTGATTCGCACTCCGTCGATCTTGATGCAGCCCCCGGACAACTCCACCAGCCGGAAGAGGGCCATCCCCAGAGAGGACTTCCCTGGTGAGTCGGGAGACGGGCAGAAGAGGAGCTCTGTTAGCGAATTTGGTGAGGACACCCCAGAGCCCCTCAGGGAAAACTCTCTTTTTCTGGCTCTACTCCGCCATGATTTCGGATGACTGACTCAGGTCATGCCCAAAACGCTATCAGGAACAGAGGAGAGCAGTTCGCTGCCCTGAGCTGCCAAGTAGATACATGTAAGCCACACGGCTCCTGCTGAGGAGTGGGGGTCGCTGCCCTGCCGAGAGGAGGATGGAAGAAACAGGCCCGCTTTCCACCTCCGGAACAGGTGCACAGGGCCCAACACCTCCTGGGCACAGGGAGCAGAACAGGGTTCTTACAGCAAACCCCTGGCCGGTGAGCCAGAGGTGTATTCTCTCTGTCCCCTTGTTGTGGCCTAGACAGAACCTGAGTCAAGGCTGCCATCACCACAGCAGTGGCAGGCGATGGCAGAATCTCCAGGGATAAGCACCTGAGGAAGGGAGGTTTGGGCCCTGAGCAAATGCATGGCTGAGGTGATCCCACCGTGACAGGGAACCAGGTGGAGGAGGTGAAAGGGTTTGTTCACTTCTATAGCAAAACGCAAACGAGCCTTCACCCGCAAAGCAATGTAATACAAGAAGACGGCCCTGGGGCTGGCATCATGGTGCAGCAGGCTAAGCCACTGCCTGCGATACCAGCATCCCTATGAGTGCTGGTTCCTGTCCTGGCTGCTCCACCCGTGATCCAGCTCCCTGCTAATGTGCCTGGGAAAGCAGCAGAAGATGGCCCAAGTGCTTGGGTCCCTGCCACCCATGTAGGTGACCCAGATGAAGTTCTAGGCTCCTGGGTTAGGCCTGGCCCAGGCTTGGCTGCTGCAGTCATTTGGGGAGTGAACTAGCAGATGGAAGATCTCTTTCTCTCTGTCTCTCCCTTTCTCTCTGTTAACTCTGCCATTCAAATAAAAAAGATTTTAGCTTCCCTTCTTAAAAAAAAAAATAGATGGTACCAGTCTCCCATAAACTCACTACCTTAATTTTTGACACTGTTCTGTCTGTTCCTCAGAGTTGAAGTCACACTGGAGATACATTATAATTGCTTTTTGCACTTAACATTGTATAATAAGCACTCAACCATACTATTAGAAACTTTTCAGGGCAGAATTCTAATGGCTGTGACAAATCCCACCACCAGGATGTTTCTTACTTCTGTCACTTCCTCTAGTTTGTGTGACACCTATGATAATCACAACACCAGCACACACAGTGCTCAGACTTTCTCCTGCCTCCCGTGACCTCCTTGGGACAGAGTCTCAGAACTGAAGCTGCTACGTCAAAGGACGTAACCATCTAAAAGGCTCTCTATAGTGCCCCCCCCCCAAAAAAACCAAAAAACCCAAACAACCCTTTCTGCAGCCCAGACAGTGGCTCAGGGCCAGAACTGCGGGGTCTCAGCTGTTGGAGCACCTCTCCTTAGCTGGACTCCTGGCTCTTCCCTACCACCCTGCTCCCGCTCCCGTGTTCTGAAGGTGCTATGGGGAGCCTTGCTGAGATGGCTGGGGCTCTGTCTCTGCAGGGGTCCCCCAGGGTGCAAACAGCCTGCCTTGCTCCCAGTGCCTATGGCCATACCCCTACCACTAGGATTCATTTCCTGGGCAAACCTCTGCTCGGCAACCTATTGGGACGGAAAGCCCCCTCTCCCATTATTCTAAAGTGGCAACCCTCACATCTACCCAGAAATGAGCCGGGAAACCTAGACCACGTCGCAGGGCAGCCTTCCTCCTAACAACAGACAGACAGGGGAGCTGGTTTCCAGCCCCCAGGTTTGAGGACACAGACACCCTCCCTCAGGGCTGAGGCAGTGCTCTAAGACTAAGCTGAGGGGGCTGGTGCTGTGGCATAGTAGGTTAAACCTCCGCTTATAGCACCGCATGCCATATGGCTGCTGCTTTTTGTCCCGGCTGCTCCACTTCTGATCCAGTTCTTTGCAATGGTCTGGAAAAGCGGCAGAAAATGGCCCAAGTCCTTAGGCCCTTGCACCTGCATGGGAGACCAGGAAGGAGCTTCTGGCTCCTGGCTTTGGATCAGCCCAGCTCCGGCCATTGTGGTCATTTAGGGGAGTGAACCAGTGAGTGGAGGACCTCTCTGTCTTTCCTTCTCTCTCTCTGTAACTCTGCCTCTCAATAAATAAATGAATCTTTAAAGACAAAGAAACAGGCCAGCGCTGCGGCTCAATAGGCTAATCCTCCGCCTGCGGCACACCGGGTTCTAGTCCCGGTTGGGGCGCCGGATTCTGTCCTGGTTGCTCCTCTTCCAGGCCAGCTCTCTGCTATGGCCCAGGAAGGCAGCGGAGGATGGCCCAAGTTCTTGGGCCCTGCACCCCATGGGAGACCAGGAGAAGCACCTGGCTCCTGCCATCGGATCAGCGCAGTGCGCCAGCCGCAGCGCGCCAGCCGCAGCGGCCATTGGAGGGTGAACCAACGGCAAAGGAAGACCTTTCTCTCTGTCTCTCTCTCTCACTGTCCACTCTGCCTGTCAAAAAAAAACAAAAAACAAAAACAAAAAAACAAAGAAATAAAAACAAACAAAAAAATAAAAACTAAGCTGAAGAAGGAGAGGCTGCTCAGTCCACTGTCACGAAGGGCTGCTCGGTTTGGAGCACCCGGTTGGAAGCCTGTAATTATGGTGCTGTGAAGTGCGACCTGCACCCTGGCGTGGTGTGCCAGGAGGAGAGGCGGCAGAGCGCTCACGGTGCTGTCCTTACGACGGCCAGGGCAGAAACCGTATTAGGATTAGGCTCAGGCTGCATTGGCCAGAGCATTATCACTGTTTCCTTTCTCTTCTCCATCTCCCTCTGGCACTGCCTACCACTTACCAAAGTCCTGGTGAATATTTTGGTCCACCTTACCCATGTTAAGGGGAAGTCACAGGAAAGGACATCAACCGGCTTTCATGAGAGCTGTGGACCCCAGGGGGCCAGCACAGGGGTGCCAGGGACAAAGTGCGGGCTTTTGGGACAGCCCTGGTCCCTAGCTGAGAGTTATCCTTCCAGTTGGAAAAGAATGAAGGCCATGTCTTGTTTGGGCCTGAAATAATTCCCTCAAATGGAAAGCAACATATGGCCTTTTCCTCTTTACCTTAGAAGTTTCTGAAAGTGAAGTGACCAGGAAAGATAACCCCATGGGAGACCAGGAGAAGCACCTGGCTCCTGCCATCGGATCAGCGCGGTGCGCCGGCCGCAGCACGCTACCACGGCAGCCATTGGAGGGTGAACCAACAGCAAAAAAAAGGAAGACCTTTCTCTCTGTCTCTCTCTCACTGTCCACTCTGCCTGTCAAAAAAAAAAAAAAAAAAAAAGAGGCCTTCTCTGGCCTCCCAAAAAAAAAAAAAAAAAAAGGTATTGTTTTTTGAATGGCAAGGAAAAAAGCGGGCGGTGTTGTGATGCCAAGGCAGCGTGGAGCTAGGAAAGCCCTGGGTAACCGGGCAGAACCTGCTCTTACAAGGCTGAGCGGGCTGGTGCAGGGAGACAGACTCGGTCTTGGAAGTGTCACGCAGGAAGGCACGGGGGGAAGCAAGACGGCACTCAAGTCTCCACCCCAGGAACCCCAAGGGTGGATGGTAACCCAGGCCAAAGAACAAGAGTGAAGCAAAATGCCTAAAACAAAGCCAATTCTCTGTTCCTTTACAGCTGAGATCAGATGAAGAAGATGGTTTCTGTCTTGGAGGGAACAGAGACTCCTTATCTGGAGCTGTGGTAGCTTCTGACGAACATGAGGCTGCACTGGCAACGCGCTACAAAGCCCTTCAAACCCGTCCTGTGCGTTGACGGCAAAGAACCCGGGTGTGTTCACGGCAGCGCTTCTCGTCATTGTGACTCACTGACAGCAACCTCAACTCCCCGCCAGCCGGGGGCTGACTCACTGCACCCCGCAGTACGTCCACACAATGGAATTCTGCGCTACACTGCACGGCCGTCACTAACCGACCTGGGGAGACACCGGTCTCAACAGCAGCCAGGAGACAGCGCGTCTGAAATGACCACGTGTTGGTAAACACGTGCAGAAAAGCCTAGCGAGCCACCCACCCGGATCCACCGTGAGTGCTTATCTCCGGGTGGTGGAGTTGCTTTCCCCTTTGGGCTTTGCTATCTGCTTCGAGTGTTCCATGCTTAGAATGTTTACTTTCACCACTGCAGAAAGCATGGGATATCAACAACAGCAGAGTTCACGATGAACCTCAAAAACTGGTGTCCGAGGGGCCCCCGACACCCACTGCACCAGCAGGGATCCGGTTTGAGGAGATGAAAGCGAGAGTCCACTGCTCGTTGCCACTACAAGCTGAGCTCCAATCGGAGGCCAGCACGCGCCCGTACCTGACCCCGTCCGCCCCACGATGCCGATCTTCTCCTTCGGCTTGATGGTGAAGGACACTTTCTTCAGGACCAGGGGGAGGTTCTCGCGGTATCTCATCTCTGCGTTCTCAAAGGTCACCTCTCCTTGCTGCGGCCAGTCGGCAGGGGGAGCTTTGTTCTTGATCCTGGCAGGTGCTTCCAAGGACAGGGTCTGCGGAGACGGAGGTGGCTGGTTCAGCGGGACCCACGGCTAGGGGAGCTGCGAGGCTCTGTCGTGGGGAGGTACAACCAGGGTCCTACAGCTGCCGCTCAGAGGCAGCCGCCGCCCCGTCCCCTTGCTGTGAAGGAGTCCCTTGGCAGCGCATGCTCCTTACTGCTACCCCAGAGATGGAGCACTCGGGCTCTAAGGCAATGGCTCCACAGGGCAGTGTGGTTTGCCAACTGCCTTTCTCTCTCGGGGACTTCTCCCACCTAGCCGCCCCGGGGCAGAGGGAGAGCCTAGAGGGGAGGGCATGAGGCCTTCCCTGCTTTCCAGGCACACAGGCTTTCCTGGAATTCTCTGAAAATGTTTTTGAAACAGGCTTCCACCAGCTGAGAGCCACCTGCCTCACCCTGCAGGCAGGCAGGACTCGTGCAGGACATGTCATCAGACCCCGGCCCCCTGAGGCTAGCTGGGTCCATTCAGCAGAGACTCTGCCTCCACAGCTTAGGACTGGGTCACTTCTCTGCAGGCCTCAGGCTCTCCTCTGCAAGTCGTAAGGACTGCAGGTCTCAGGACTCTGTCCCAGCTGTCACATGCTCTAGCAGAACTGCTGGGGCAGTTTTTGCCATCAAGAGTCACTGGACAATGTCTGAAGACTCTTGTGGGGGGAAGGGCACAGTCATGGTGCAGCATGTTAAGCTGCCACCCCAAATGAGTGCCAGTTCATGTCCCAGCTGCTCCACTTCCGATCTAGCTCCATGCTAATTCTACCTGGGAAAGCAGTAGACAATGGTCCAAGTGCTTGGGCCCCTGCACCCATGTGGGAGACCCAGATGGAATCCCTGGCTCCTGGCTTCAGCCTGGCCCAGCCTCAGCTGTTGTAGCCATTTAGGGAGTGAACCAGCAGATGGAGGATCTCTGTCACTCTGCCTCTCAAATAAATAAATCCATCTTAAAAAAACAAAACCCTCTTTGGCAACTAGCTGTGGTGCTCACAATACTACAGGGAAGTAAAAGCCAATGCCTGAAGAGTCCTGGGGGTTGCAGACTGACGTATAACATCTGAGCTAAAAGCACTCTGCGCTGGGGCAGGCATCCAGGTTGGGGACTGGGAGCAGGGATGTGGTCCTGAGACATGTGATTGGCAGGAGCAGGGTCCATGCTGTACCACCACTGGCAGTCACACTGACCTCTCCTGCATGACACTCTAACAGCAACATGAGCTCACATACTACACACCCACATGCCCATGTGCACACACGTCACCCACAGGCTGGAACACTGGGAACAGACCAACACCTCTACATTTACCAGATACATTAAGCAGCTCTCTGACATTTTTTCTGAGGATAATCATTACTAAGCTTAAGAACTCTTGGGGGGAGGGGGCCAGTGCTGTGGCATAGGCAGGTAAAGCTGCTGCCTGAAGTGCCGGCATCCCATATGGGTGCCGGTTCAAGTCCCAGCTGCTCCACTTCCGATCCACCTCTCTGCTATGGCCTGGGATAGCAGTAGAAGATGGCCCAAATCCTTGGGCCCCTGCACCCATGTGGGAGACCTGGAGGAAGCTCCTGGCTCCTGGCTTTGGATCAGCGCAGCTCTAGCCATTGCAGCCATCTGGGGAGTGAACCAGCGGATGAAGGACCCCCCCCCCCACCCCGCTCTGCTGGGGAGTGAACCAGCGGATGGAAGACCTCTCTCTCTCTCTCTCTCTCTGCCTCTCCTCTCTCTGTGTAACTCTGACTTTCAAGTAAATAAATAAATCTTAAAAAAAAAAAAAAAAAAAAAAAACAAAACTGTCTGGGGTCCAGCGTTGTGGCGTAGTAGGCCAAGCCTCTGCAGCGCTGCCATCCCATATGGATGCCTGTTCAAGTCCCCGCTGCTCCACTTCTGATTCAGCTCTCTGCCATGGCCTGAGAAAGCAGTAGAAGATGGCCCAAGTCCTTGGGCCCCTGCACCCACATGGGAGACCCGGAAGAAACTCCTGGCTTCAGATCAGCCTGGCTCCAGCTACTGCGGCCATCTGGGGAGGACCTTTCTCTCTGTTTCAACTCTGCCTCTCAAAGAAATAAATGAAAACTTAAAAAAAAAAAAACTATCTGATAACTAAGGATAATTCAGTGAGACATGCCTCTTAGAAAATTCATGTAGTTTCCAACTGAAAGTAGTTTTTCAAATTTATGTTTCTCAGACAATTATTTGGAAGTTGGAAGGCCTTTGTCCCATGTAAACCATGACATACATGCTGAAGTCTCAAGGCAGTTCACAACACAGGTAACTCCTGGGGCCCCCGCCTGCAACTCCAGCATCCCATGTGGGTGCTGTTTTCTTGTCCTGGCTGCTCCACATCTCATCCAGCTCCCTGCTAGAGGCCTGGGAGGGCAGTGGAGGATGGCTCAGGAGCTTTGGCCCCTGCCACCCATGTGGGAGAACAGGATGAAGCTGTTGGCTTTTAGTATGGGCCATTGGCAGCACTTGGGGAATGAGCCAACAGATGAAGGACCTCCCTCCTTCCCTCTCTTCCTCTCTCTATCTCTCTGACTCTTTCAAATAAATAAATCTTTTTTTTTTTTTTGACAGGCAGAGTGGACAGTGAGAGAGAGAGAGACAGAGAGAAAGGTCTTCCTTTTGCCATTGGTTTACCCTCCAATGGCCGCTGCAGCCGGTGCGCTGCGGCCAGTGCACAGCGCTGATCCGAAGGCAGGAGCCAGGTACTTCTCCTGGTCTCCCATGCGGGTGCAGGGCCCAAGCACTTGGGCCATCCTCCACTGCACTCCCAGGCCACAGCAGAGAGCTGGCCTGGAAGAGGGGCAACCGGGACAGAATCCGGAGCCCCGACCAGGACTAGAACCTGGTGTGCTGGCGCCGCAAGCGGAGGATTAGCCTATTAAGCCATGGTGCCGGCCTCAAATAAATAAATCTTAAAAAGCAAGCAAACAAATAAACAGGCAAATCTTGAAAATGAGGTTAAATTTGAGAACCCTAACTATTCGTGTAGACTCTGCTCTATCTTTGGATGACCGCTCTAGGAGTTACAGCAAGATGCCACCCCACAGCAAGACTGCAGGGATTCCTGGGGGAAGGTGGGGAGGGATGGAAACTCTCAGGAGAAACTAAATGTCCTCGTTTCTTTTTTTTTTTTTTATTTTTTTATTTTTTTTTTTTATTTTTATTTTTTATTTTTGACAGGCAGAGTGGACAGTGAGAGACAGAGACAGAGAGAAAGGTCTTCCTTTTGCCGTTGGTTCACCCTCCAATGGCCGCCGCGGTAGCGCGCTGCGGCCGGCGCAACGCGCTGATCCGATGGCAGGAGCCAGGTGTTTATCCTGGTCTCCCATGGGGTGCAGGGCCCAAGGGCTTGGGCCATCCTCCACTGCACTCCCTGGCCACAGCAGAGAGCTGGCCTGGAAGAGGGGCAACCGGGACAGGATTGGTGCCCCGACCGGGACTAGAACCCGGTGTGCCGGCGCCGCTAGGCGGAGGATTAGCCTATTGAGCCGCGGCGCCGGCTAAATGTCCTCGTTTCTAAACTGTGAAAGCAGTTGAGAATTAGCCACTGAAGCCCAGGTCCCACCCTAGACCTACTACATCAGAGTCTCCCCAGATGAGGCCCACGTTTGTCTTTGCCAAAAGCTCAACAGGGGGTTCTGATGGTCATCCCCGGCTAGGAACAGCTGGACTAGACGAAGAACGGAAACGATACGTGGTTTTCAACACTGTGTGGAAAACACTGCATTAGGCAGCTCGGCTGAACTGACAAGATCTGAACATTCTGGAAATTAGCAGGGGAGCACGCTTCCTCAACTGGACACAATTAAAACTCTATCTAGAAATTCTTGGGGTATTCTACTCTCCATTCCGAGATGCTGGGGAGACTGCTGGCTCCCTTCTGTGGGTAAGTCAGGCAGGGAAGACAAGCCTCTTGTCCACACATCTACAGGGAAAGTGGCTCCAGGAGGGGTCAGATCACGGCAACAGGCCTGCAGCAATCTGACCTTGATGTAGTGATTGATCCTCTCCACCGAGGTGAATCGAGCTTCTGTCTCAGATGCCAACCGGACCGTAAACTGGAACAGTCCTGTTAACTGATAAGACAAAGACCCGAGAAACAATTCATTACTAGTGAGAGCAAGAGCACCTTCGTCTCCCCGCAGAGGGCCACAGCCAAAGAAGAACTAACGAGGCACGTGCAGCAGCTGCCTTTTGGGCCCTCGGCATTTCTCTCGACACTGACGACGATGCCTATCACTCCCCATCAGCCACGATGCTCGGGAGTGCAGGAGGCACTGGGTACTGCGGGCACTCCTGGCCACCCCGACATTCCCAATAGCACGACTGCAGCTGAGGAGCGTCTGGATTTCCTACTTGTATCTAAACCTGCTTGTGGCAGTCACGGCAAATGGAGCTATCCACACATGAGAGCACCCTGTGGGAAAGCTTCCAGGAAAGTCCAGTAAGAGGCACCAGGCTGGGAGAAGAGGGGATGCAGAGGCCCTGTGCAGCTGACTGGAGACTCTGACACACAGCACATGTGACACGTCATCTTCCCCAGTCGGCCTCCAAGGAAGTCCCACAACACGGCAGCTGTAACCACGTGTATCTCTGGGGACCCTCTGACAACTTGTTTACTTTTCTCTTTCTAACATGGGAAAAGGTCACCCATAACAAAGATCAGGGAGAGTGCGTAAAGAATCCCCACGTGCCGGACCTCCCCCTCCAAAGATGACCAACTTAATGCCGTCCGGTTTCCTCTACACTCCCACCCTCTCCCACCTCCAGCCCCAACATCATCTGGAAGCAGACCCCAGACATCCTATCATTTCACCCCAAAATATTTCAGCTTCTCTCTAAAGTATGAAGACTTCAGAAACACAATCGGATACCATCATTTAAAAAAAAATTCTTAGCATCTCCAAACTTCTAGCTAGCATTCAAGTTCGCAATTGTTCTTGAGCTACTTGAAGACTTCTAATTATTCCTGGGGACCTGAGGGCTGATATATGTTACTGTGTTGGGAAAATTAGAAGCCTGAAAATAAAATGAATATAAGAAGCATACTGAAGACATGCTATTTCTCAGAAGACTAGGAAGAGGCCAGAAATGAGATGGTGGTAAGTACAGAAACTTACAGTTCAGGAACTATTTTCAAAGTAGTATTTCTGGGCTCAGCTTGTGGCACAGTGGGTTAAGCCACTGCCTGTGACACTGGCATCCCTTATGAGCACCAGTTCAAGACCCAGCTGCTTCACTTCATATCCAGGTCCTTGCTAATAGCTTGGGAACGCAGCAGAAGACGGCCCAAGTGTTTGGGCCCCTGCACCCAAGTGGGAGACCCAGATGGAGTTCCTGGCTCATGGTTTTGGCCTGGTCTAGCCTCAGCCATTATGGTGATTTGGGGAGTGAACCAGCAGATGGAAGGTCTCTCTCTCTCTCCCTATCTTTCTCTCTCTCTCTGTAACTCTATCTTTCAAATAAATAAATTTTTATTTTTTTAAAGATTTATTTATTTGCTTGAAAGGCAGAGTTACAGAGAGGCAGAGGCAGAGGGATAGAGAGAGAGAGAGAGAGAGACCTTCCATCTGTTGGTTCACTCCCCACATGGCAGCAATGGCTGGAGCTGCGCTGATCTGAAGCCAGGAGCCAGGAGCTTCTTCCGGGTCTCCCACATGGGTGCAGTGGCCCAAGGACTTGGGTCATCTTCTACTGCTTTTCCAGGCTATAGCAGAGAGCTGGATCAGAAGTGGAGCAGCGGGGACTCAAACCAGCGCCCACATGGGATGCTGGCACTGCAGGTGGTGACTTTACCTGCTAAGCCACAGCACTGGCCCCCCAATTTTTTTAAATCAGATTTTTAAAAAAACCTCCAAAAACTCCTATTTCTTAAACACATGTAGCATTCAAATCCCCTCTCTCCTGTCTCCCCATCCCATCTTACTCCCAAGCCTACCTGTCAGTCATACCCAGACTGTTAGGACAGATCTGACCAGGAGAATGCTAGAGGCTCAGAGGTGAGACAACAGCTTACAGCGGAGCCCCCTCCCGATCACAGCATGCCTTTTCTGTGTCAACAAAGGAAGGACCCAAACAAGCAAAGAGGATGCCCCCACCCCAGGCACTGACCTGGACGGCGTAAGAGATGGCGAGGCCCGCATAGGCTGGGGGAATCTGCCCGTGCATGAGGACGATCATCAGCCCAGTGGTGGTGATCAGGGCGATGCTGATGAGGTCCAGGCGCACGGCCAGCCACCTCATCGCACACGTGAACAAGAAGAAGGGGGCTTGGTTGTCATCCAGGAGCTCCTGGTACCTGCGAGCAAGACAGAACATGTGACAAGCAAATAAGGCACCCTACGACCCTGCTTTTGAATGATGTCAAAGCTTCGGTGAATCATAGGATGGAGGGCAAATGTCTAAGTACTTCCTTTTTCTAACTCAAGGAAGGACACGGAAACCTTGGGTGGGCCTCACATGGGGAGGACAGGGGGCTTTCTGTTAGCTACCCCTCCAAGAGAAACAAAAACCTATTAAAGATGTTAGGGGAAAACTTCACCTTAACAGCACAGGGAAAGCAAGGGAAAGGAGACCAAATCGAGGGGCTTACACCAAGCTTTGCAGAAATGTCTTAGGTCAGGAGAGGTTACAGAGGCAAATGTCAGGAAGGCCCAAGGCCAAGCAAGAGAAGCTCTCAGAGTTCATATGGGAAAGCCGAACACTGTTGGGCAGATTGGTACCTGCTCTCTGTAGCCATGGGACTAAGAACCAGGAGAAGCAGAGGGAACCACAGCAAAAGAGACTCAGAATTCTGCCATCGAAGGAGCAAAGCACTACAGTCACTAGGGTCCTGGAGAGCCAAGCAGACCCCCCACTGAAGGCCCAGGGCCCAACCAGAACTTCAAAACAGCAAGTTTTGCTGGGCAGACTGCTGTTTTAAAATCACTTTTCCTCTTTAGAGAAAAGTTAGAAAACATAATAAAAAAAAAAAAAAGAGGAAAACGTAAAACTGCAGTGACCTCCCCACTCGGTCAAAACCAGACTCGCGTGCGCCGTACTTCCCACCGCGCCGTTCGATGCGCTCATTACTACGTGTCTGTATTCACACACGCACATAGACCTTTTCTCACTTAAAGGTGGAAAGCATTTTTCTGAGTCGTCTAGCATTTTGAAAATGCTTTTTCTAACATTTCGGTTATCCATTTGCTTAAAAAAGTAATTTCCTAACTTTTGAAATGGGCAGTAGATACAGGATGGAGCATGTAAGTTATGAGCAGTCCATCTTTCTTCTACCCCCCTCCAGCTACCCAGATCCCCCTTTCCAGTAGCAGTCAACAGTTTCTTGTGATCCTTTCCGAGATGTTCTAAACACACACACACACACACACACACACCCCGGAAAGGGCAGCATGCAACGCATACACATCTACACGCTGCTCTCACACCAGTGTATCCTGGGGATCACCCCACAGCAGAACAGAGCTGCATTCTCATTAAGGGACTCAGAATTCTATTATGCGGGCATATCAGGGCTTACTTAACCATCCCCTGTTAAAGGACTTTTAGGTCAGTTGTCCTTCTTGCTAATAATCTCCACAATGTCTGTGTACATAAATTTCACAAATAAACAATACTTAATGGCTAAATCAATGCCAATGTCAACAATAATAGCCAACTACTTTTTATTAAAAAAAAAAAAAAAAGCAAAACTCCATCAACTATAACTTTTCAGGACCAAAAGCCAAATCTGTGTTTTTGTCTCATTTGCTCAGAAGAGAGTCCATAGCACTTGAATTTTCATCAGAGACCACGCCATCAAATCACAAATACCCTCAGTAGTGAGTTTTATAACCTGAAGCTCTGGCTGTAAGGGGCCTCTTAGACTCTACTTAATGCTGGCACACTGGCTCCCTTTCGCAGCACCAACCTGTGCAGAAACTCCTGCCCTTTATTGTAGGCATGGATGGTGGCAAGGCCCTGTATGCTCGACGTGATGTGGGAGAGGAAAGGGGACTGTGTGATGTTGTCCAGACGTTTCAGCTCGCGGATCAGGACCCTGGGGGGAGAAGGAGTTCTCAGTCAGAGCGGTGCGGTCATAGCCGGCCTGTCTGCCCTGGTAGGCAGACGCTGACGCTCGCTGTTTACCTGGAGACGATGTGTAGCACTGAGAAGAGGATGACGAGGGGCCCCACGGCCACGAGGAACCAGGGGAACACGCCCGCGATCATCCCCACGCAGAAGAACACCAGGATGACGTTCTGGATGAACATCTCGGCCTGGAATGGCAGGCGCACATCCACTGGGGAGGCAGCGAAAGAACAAGTGAGTCAGGCTGTGCAGACAAGGCAAATGGGACTGCAAACTTAAAAGACAGAAAGAGGCTCCACAAAATCCCTGTCTGAAGTTTGTGCAGTTGTCTTTAACAGTCTGAGCAAAAACCTATCTAGAAACCTGGCTGCTCTAACAATTCTTGTCCCAAGAAAATTTATGTGATCTCCCCCCTTTCCTGGGGGTCACTATCCTACCCAGCTCCTTAGGCATTTTCTCCCTTCACAAAGCAATATATGCTTGTAAGATTTCTGGAAAATAAATATGCAAAAAAGAAAACAAAAATCACTTATATTCTTACCGAAATCAGTGCATTGCTGCTAACATTTAAGACATTTTCCCAGTATCCCTGATGAACACAGATACAAAGTTCTCAGCAAAATATCAGCAAACCGAATTCAACAGCACATAACATGGATCACTCACAGGCTGGGCACCTGGTGCAACAGTGAACATGCTGCTTGGGACACCCACACCCCATATCGGAGTCCCTGAGTTCAAATCCAGGCTCTACATCCAACCTAGCTTCCTGCTAATGCACACACGGGGAGGCAGCAGGTGATGGCTCAAGTACTTGAGTCCCTGCCACCCAGGTGGCAGACCTGGGTTGAGTTCTGGACTCTTGGCTTCAGCCTGACCCAGCCCTGATTGTTGTGGGCAGTTGAAGAGCGAAACAATGAATGGAAGATATCTTTCTCTCTCTCTCTCTCTAATAATAAATAAACTAAAAGTATTATTTGCTGTGGTCAAGAGGGATTCATTCCAGGGATGTGAGGATGGTTCAACATACACAAATCATAAATGTCATATACTACATTAACAGAAAGAAAGACAGGAGCCATACGATCATCTCAGTAGATACAGAAAAAACATATGAGAAAAATCAACATTCATGACAAAAATTAAGTATAGAAGGTATAACTCTCCTTTAAAAAAAAAAAGATTTATTTTCATTAATTGAAAGGCAGAGTTAACAGAGGAAGAGACAGAAAAAGAGAGACAGAGACATGGAAAGAGACAGAGATCAATCCTCCACCCACTGATTCACACCCCAGAAGTTTGCAATGGCTGAGGCTGGGCCAGGCTGAAGCCAGGAGCCTGGGACTCCATCTGAGTCTTCCACGTGGGAAGCAGGGGCCCAGGGACTCAGGCCATCTGCTGCTGCTTTCCCAGGTACATTAGCAGGGAGCTGGATTAGAAGTGGTATAAAAATAAATAAATAAAATGAATAAATGATGGAAAAATAAAAAGTGATGTAACCTGGACTCAACCTGGCGCACGTAAGGGATGTCGACGTTGCAGGTGGCAGCTTACCCCTTCCGTACGACACCAGCCCCAAAGGTATGTATCTCAGCATAATAAAGGCAAACCCACAACTAACGTCATATTCACAGGAAAAGTGGAAAGCTTTTTCTTTTTTTATTTATTTATTTATTTATTTTATTTATTTTTTGACAGGCAGAGTGGACAGTGAGAGACAGAGACAGAGAGAAAGGTCTTCCTTTTGCCGTTGGTTCACCCTCCAATGGCCGCCGCGGTAGCGCGCTGCGGCCGGCGCACCGCGCTGTTCCGATGGCAGGAGCCAGGTGTTTATCCTGGTCTCCCATGGGGTGCAGGGCCCAAGGGCTTGGGCCATCCTCCACTGCACTCCCTGGCCACAGCAGAGAGCTGGCCTGGAAGAGGGGCAACCGGGACAGGATCGGTGCCCCGACCGGGACTAGAACCCGGTGTGCCGGCGCCGCAAGGCGGAGGATTAGCCTGTTGAGCCACGGCGCCGGCTAGCTTTTTCTTTTTTTAAAATGATTTATTAATTAATTTATTTAAAAGGTAAAGTTAGAGAGACAGAGACAGAGAGACAGAGATCTTCCATCCACTGGTTCATTCCCCAAATGGCTGCAAAGGAGTCAGAAGCCTCATCTGAGTCTCCCATGTCGGTGCAGGGGTCCCAGCACTCGGGCCATCCTCCGCTGCTTTCCCAGGCACATTAGCAGGGAGCTAGATCAGAGGTGGAGCAGCCGGGACTTGAACTGGTGCCCATACTGGATGATAGCACTGCAGGCAGTGGCTTAACATGCTGCGCCACAGTGCTAGTCCCTGAAAGCTTTTTCTTTAAGAATAGGAATAAGACAAAGACGCCTACACTCACTGTTTCTATTCAACAAAGTAACTTATTTTTTTAAAGATTTATCTATTTACTTGAAAGTCAGAGTTACAGAGAGGTAGAGGCAGAGGCAGAGAGAGAGAGAGGGAGAGAGAGTCTTCCATCTGCTGGTTCACTCCCCAAATGGCTGCAACAGCTGGAGCTGAGCTGATCCAAAGCAAGGAGCCAGATTCTTCTGGGTCTCTTACATGGGTGCAGAGGCCCAAGGATTTGGGCTATCTTCCACTGCTTTCCCAGGACATAGAAGAGAGCCGAACAGTAAGTGGAGTAGCCGGGACTTGAACCAGCGGCCATATGGGATGCCAGCACCGCAGGCGGCGGCTTTACCTGCTACTCCACAGCGCCGGCTCCCAACACAGTTCTTATAATCTTAACTACAGAAATCAGGCAAGAGAAAGAAATAAAAGGCATCTGAAGGGGAAGGGAGGAAGTATCCGTCCCTGTTTGCAAAAGACATGATCTTATATGCAGAAAATCTTAAAAGACTTCCAAACCAAACCAAACAAAAAACCCTGTTAGAATAAATGAATCACAAAAAGTTGCAGGATACAAGATCAACATAGCATTCTGATACACGAATGGGGAACTATTTGAAAAGGATATTAATAAAACAATTCTGAAAGCTATAAAACATAGATGAAAGAAACTCATGAGGACACAAATAAATGTAAAAATATCCTGTGTTCATCGACTGGAAGAATTATTTTTAAAAAATTTTTAAGAAGATTTTATTTATTTGAGAGGTAGAGTTACAGACAGAGAGAGGGAGAAACAGAGAGAAAGGTCTTCCATCCGGTGGTTTACTACCCAAATGGCCACAATGACTGGAGCTGGGCTGATCTGAAGCCAGGAGCCAGGAGCCTTTCCCAGGTCTCTCACACGGGTACAGGGGCCCAAGCACTTGGGCCATATTCCACTGCTTTCCCAGGCCATTGGGAGGGAATTGGATTATAAGCAGAGCAGCTAGTATTGGACCCAGCACCCATATGGGAAGCCAGCACCACAGGCAGAGGCCTAACCCACTGTGCAACAGCATTGGCTCCTGGAAGAATTAATATTATTAAAATACCAATGACAGGGGCCAGCACTGTGGTGCAGCCAGTAAAGCTAGCGCCTGCGATGCCAGAATTCCATATGGGTGCCAGTTTGAGTCCTGGCTACTCCACTTCCAGTCCAGCTCTCTGCTAATGGCTTGGGAAAGCAGCAGATGGCCCAAGTGCTTGGGCCCCTGCACCCATGTGGGAGATCTGAAGGAAGCTCCTGGTGTCAGACTAACCCAGCTTTGGCTGGTGTGCTCATTTGGAGAGTGAACCAGTGGATGGAAGATCTCTCTCTCTCTCTCTCTGTAACTCTGCCTTTCAAATAAATAAATAATAAAAATTTAAAAATACCAATGACATTCTTTACAGAAATAGAAACAATAGAAAAAACATCTCCACATACACATGAACCACAAAAGACCCAGAATAGTTAAATCAATGTTAAGGAAAAAGCTGGAGGGGCAGATACTGTGACACTTCAGGCTAAGCCTGAGCTTGGGGCGTCTGCATCCCATATTGGAGTGCCAGTTAAGAATCCAGGCTACTCTGCCTCCTATACAGCTCTGCATCTGGGAAGCAGCAGACTATTCAAGTACTTGAGTCCCTGCCACCCACGTGGGAGAACTGGACAGAGTTCCTGGCTCCTGGCTTCTGCCAGGCCTCAGTTCCAGCTATTGCAACCATTTGGAGAGTGAACCAAAATACAGCAGATCTCTTATCCCTTTCTCTCTCTTTCCCTCTCTGTCACTCTACCTTTCAAATAAATTTTAAAAATATCTTAAAAAAATAAATAAAAAGACAAAGCTGGAAGCATCATACTATCTGACTTCAACATACACTATAAAGCTAGAGTAATGAAACAGCATAGAAATGGCATAAAAACAGACACATAGATCAATGGAAGAGAACTGAGAGACCAAAAATAAACCACACATATACCACCAACTGATTTTTGACAAAGTGCCAAGAATACATTCTCTTCAATGAATGGTGCTGGGGAAATTGAAGATCTGCATGCGGAAGAATAAGACAAAATTCCCTCCCCACTGTGTACTTACTCCTTATGTGGGATCTCTGTCCTTAATGTGTTGTCCAATGTGAATTAATGCTATAACTAATACTCAAACAGTATTTTACACTTTATGTTCTGTGTGGGTGCAAACTGTCGAAATCTTTACTTAATATATACTAAGTCGATCTTCTGTATATAAAGATAATTGAAAATGAATCTTGATGTGAATGGAATAGGAGAGGGAGAGGGAGATGGGAGGGGTGCGGGTGGAAGGGAAGTTATTGGGGGGAAAAAGCCATTGTAATCCATAAACTGTACTTTGGAAAATTATATTTACTAAATAAAAATTAAAAAAAAAACCACTTAAAATGGGTTAAAGATAGGGCTGGCATTGTGGCATAGTAGGTAGAGCTGCTGCTAGTGAGGCGAACATCCTATATGGGTGCCAGTTCAAGTCCTGGCTGCTCCACTTCTGATCCAGCTCCCTGCTCATGGCCTGGGAAAAGCAGCGGAAGATGGCCCCAGTGCTTGGGCCCCTACCATCCATTTGGGAGACTCGGAAGAAGCTTCTGGCTCCCAGCTTTGGCCTGGCCCAGCCCTAGGCACTGCGGCCAACTGGGGAATGAACCAGCAGATGGAAAAATCTCTCTTTGTGTCTCTTCCTCTCTCTGTAACTCTTTCAAATAAATAAATAAGTATTAAAAAAAAAAAAGACTCAGACACTGGAAACAAATTCAGTGTTAACAACTGCTTAAAAAAAGATTAAAAGTTTAAATGTAAAGTTCAAAACTAAGAAACCATTAGAAGAAATCATAATTTTTTTAGATAAGTTTTTTTTTTTTTTTTTTAGGTAAGACCCCCCAACAAGTAGCAAAAGCAAAAACAGATACATGGAATTATGTCAGACTAAAAAGTTCTACACAGCAAGGAAACAATCAACACAGTGAGGAGACAATCCAGGGGCTGGAAGATAGCATTTGCAAAGTATGTGTCTGACAAGGACACTAGCTTCCAGAAATACACAAGGAACTTAAACAACTCAATAGTAAATGACCGAATAACTCAATTTAAAAATGGGCAAAAGACCTTTAAACACACTTCTCCAAAGAAAACATAAAAATGGCCAGCAGGTATAGGAAAGAAAGCTAAACATCACTAATCATCAGAGAAATACAAATCAAAACTACAATGAGATGTCATTGAATGGCTCTCATCAAAAAGACAACAGAAAATAAGTGCTGGTAAAGACAAGGGGAAAGGGAGTCCTCGTACTCTGTTGGTGGGAATTATGGAAAACAATGGAGGTCCCTCAAAAAATTTAAAATAGAACTAGCATACGATCCAGCAATCCCACCACTGGGTATAGAACCAATGGAAATGGAATCAATACATCAAAGTGATATCACAGCTCCTCACTTTCGCCACGACTTGGAATCAACCCACATGTCCGACAATAGATAAACAAAGAAAATGTGGTCTATTTACACAACGGAATGCTAACCAACCATCAAAGAGAATGAAATCTTATCATGTGAAACAACAAACCTAGAGGACATTAAGCCAAGTGAAATAAGCCAGGCACAGGAAAACAAACACGGCGTGACCTCACTCACGTGGACGCTAAAAAGAACTGATCTCACGGAGGCACGGAGTGGGAGGGGAGGATGGGAAAGAGTGGTCAAGGAAACAGGAGAAATGCATTCTGGCGTTCTGCACAGGAGGGTGACGACAGGGAACAGCAGGTGCGGCATATTTCAAGATAGCCAGAAGTGGGATTTTTTTTTTTAATTTTTGACAGGCAGAGTGGACAGTAGAGGGAGACAGAGAGAAAGGTCTTCCTTTTTGCCGTTGGTTCACCCTCCAATGGCCGCCGCGGTAGGCGCGCTGCGGCCGGCACACCGTGCTGTTCCGATGGCAGGAGCCAGGTGCTTCTCCTGGTCTCCCATGGGGTGCAGGGCCCAAGCACTTGGGCCATCCTCCACTGCACTCCCTGGCCACAGCAGAGAGCTGGCCTGGAAGAGGGGCAACCGGGACAGGATCAGTGCCCCGACCGGGACTAGAACCCGGTGTGCCGGCGCCGCAAGGCGGAGGATTATAGAAGTGGGATTTTTTAATGATCTTACCACAAAGAAATGATAAATGCGAGAGATTATAGATATGCTAACCTCCTTGATTTTTTCATCAACATACAATGTGCATATGTAGTGCAACATCAAACTGCACCCCAGAAACGTGTACAACTATAAAATGTCAGTCAATTGACACCTGGTGAGCTGAAGCAGGGGAAAACTTTTCTTCATCATGGAAAAAAATTAAACTTACACAAAAGCCAAAAGGAGAGTGTAGAACTTTCCACGGTTCCCAACATTTTCTTCAGCTGTTTTGGGCTGCCTCCCTACCCCACTTTCTTTAAGCTGAAGTATTTTTATGCAAATCCTAGACATATTGATACTGTGTGTGTGTGTGTGTGAGAGAGAGAGAGAGAGAGAGACAGGACAGCCCAAGCCAGAGAGAGAGAGAGAGAGAGAGACAGGACAGCCCAAGCCAGAGAGAGAGATGGGCATGGCCTGTGTAATCCATCAATTCTGGCACCAGGGATGGCTTGCTTCTGTGTCACCGCCTCCGACCACAGCTGTACACTGCCCATCAGCATGTAAGACAAGCTCCTTTCACAGAAGTGGCCATGGTGCAGTGGTTAAAAATGTAATTGTCCTGGGGCAAAAAGATCTCAGCTCCATTGCCAGCTTTGTTACCCAATAGCTAGCTACAGAGTCTTGGGCAAGTTGCTTAACTTCCCCAGACATCAACTTTCTCATGTTTGCAAAGACTAAGACAGCAGCTACCCTCATGGCTGCCACGAGGATTAGGATAAAACATTTGATATGCTGCTTGTCACACGGTGAGCCCTTGGTAAACATCAGGTGGCTGTATTGTGACCCAGGCTCTGGGGAGTATTTCAGTATAGCCCGTGCAACACCCAGAAAATCCGCCAAAGGCTGCAAGTACCAGGAGCTAAGGCACTACTCCGAAACAAACGCATGTCTTGGAATCTCACATGCCCCCAGCCAAAGCCTCGGCTAGCAGCACAGTGAGCTCGGTTTACGTTCCAGAGTGTAAAAGAAAGCAACAGTGAGAAGTACCTTCATCCATGTCTTTGGAAAACCTGTTGAGAATCCTTCCTGTGGGGGTCGTGTCAAAAAACTTCATAGGGCTGCGAAGGATCCTGCGGAAAAGCTCGTCGTGGAGCCGGGAGGAGGCGCGCAGCGTGCCCTGAGAAGCACAGTGCAAAGTGGTCAGGGCCCAGGGACCAGAAGGCTCCATCCCTACCCGGGCACCTCACGGTGCGATCACCCACTCCCGAAGCTGGAGCAGAGCCCGTGTCAGGAGGGGGAACAGGGTGACTCAGCAAGGCTGAGGCTAACACATGCGTGGTCTCAGCGAGGCCGTTCAGCGAAGGGGCTCCCGACTCTGAATAAACTCAAGCACGCCCAGCTTGACCACGCGGGCTGCCAGGGAGAGGGGAGCAGAGGCTGCCCGCTACCGCATACCTTGACAAAGACCACTCCCCGAATGGCTTTCAGGATCAGCATGACAGCCATGGAGAGGGCATAGATGCTGGCGTAGTAGTGCATCAGAGGGTTGTCCTTCATGCTGTCGCTCACGGATGTCTTGTTCTCTCGAGTCACTGTGCTGTTCTGTTGGGAGGCAAGGCTCCATGAGCAAGACCCCAAGACGCTGCCAAGAGCCATTCTCCACTCAAAGGCAGGGCAAGGGATAATGACCCTGGGACCTGGCCAAGGCAGACCTTGCCCATCTCCTCTTTTCTGACAGATGGGAGCTCAGCCAGCAAGTGCCCTCCTGCAGTGAGCTTGCAGGTGCCCTATAGGTGGTCAGGGGTTGCGAGGCCACATTAGGGGTTCATCTTTTTCATCTTGGAAAATCCATGTTCACTGCTTCTTGCTAGTGCAAAGTGTCCTGAACAGCAGCCCGGGAATAAGGGGGAGAGAGCCAGAGTCTTAGAACTTTCCCACTGATGAGTAACCTTACCCCACTTCCTTGCTTGATCCAGTAACTCAACCACCAGGTGCTGAAGGCAGTGCTGCCCACATTCAGCATGAAAAGGGCCATAATGACCAGGAAGGCCAAGGGGCCCCCAGCAGCCTGGATGTAGACACCGTACACCGACCAGGGCACTGAACCCTGCCCCTTCTCTTCCAGCTGCACGAGCTGCCCTAGGTAGAGGAAAAGAAACACGAACTCAGAAGAGCTCCCTCCATAACACTAAGTCGCCTATTGAGCTGCAGAACCAGCGAGCGCCTAGAGTTTCACAGGGCTCTAGATGAGAATTACTTCCTCTTCATCAGAAGCATTCAGTCACCTATTTGACCCTGAGCACCTGCTACGAACCAGGCCCAGGATGAGGCCCTGGAGAAGCAGGAGGGGGTGAAGATCAGGTGCCTGCCCTTGAGGGGCTGGCAGAGGACCCCACTGCACAGTCTGGTAGGACAGGCAGGTAAATAAACACATGACGTAATGAAATGTGCTAACTTCGATGACAGAGCTGTGTGCAGGGCAGTGTGGGACATCCAGGAGGTGTGCCTAGATTCCCTGGGGGAGGCATGGGCAGTTAGCAGGCAGGGAAGTCTGTGCAGTCTGTATTGCTTCTCAGAAGGTAGACCAGGATGCACCAGGTGAGGGGACACCAGGCAGAGAGGACAACATGAGCACAGGCAGTGCCTGTGACGGTACCCAGCTGAACAGCTGTGCGCAGGCAGGCCATGCTCAGAGGAAGCAGCATTTGAACTTTATCCTGCAGACAAGAGCGCCTCCAGAGAATGGTCCTGGTGTGTGGATGTTGTACTCCCCGGCCCTGCTGGCCAGGACCATGAGACCGGCTGCCTCTGGCGGTGAGCGGCCTCTTCCACACACTCCCAGTGCCCTATACAAGTGTGGGCCTTTCGGATGTGTGCCCTATCAGAACAGAAAACACTGCTTTTTAAATGGGAGGTCTGTGGAAGTCTTACTGCAGGAAAGTAAACGGGTTGGTCTGTTTCTAACGAGCTCTCCAGGAGGCAGCTGTGATGCCCTAGGAAAAGCTGCCGAGGGCCTGCACCAGGGTCTTGTCTGTGCAGGTGGAGTTCAGGAGGTAAATTCAGGACATGCTGAGTGTTCACTGAGCTACTGGAGGAGGGAAGGCTGGTTCCCGCCATCTCCCTGGGTGGTCAGATGACTAGGAATACAAAGTAACACCCCCTTGGAGACTGGCTTATTTCACTAACTATGATGTTTTCTGGTTTCATCCATTTTGTTGCAGATGTTGTATTTATGAGATACATACAAAATAAAAAAAAATAATAATAAAATAGAAATGGGGTCGGTGCTGTGGCGCAGCAGGTTAACACCCTGGCCTGAAGTGCCGGCATCCCATATGGGCGCTGGTTCTAGTCCCGGCTGCTCCACTTCCTATCCAGCTCTCTGCTATGGCCTGGGAAAGCAGTAGAAGATGGCCCAACTTCTTGGGCCCCTGCACCCGCGTGGGAGACCTGGAAGAAGCTCCTGGCTCCTGGCTTCGGATCGGCACAGCTCCGGCTGTTGCGGCCATCTGGGCAGTGAACCATTGGATGGAAGACCTCTCTCTCTCTACCTCTCCTTTCTCTGTGTAACTCTGATTTTCAAATAAATAAATAAATTGTTAAAAAATAATAAACCAGAAACAGCCACTCAGGAACCTCTGTCTCTTCAGCACAGATGATGGCCAGTACTTTCAGCCCAGAACACCCATGTGTTGAACACTAACAGTTATGAGCAGCCGGGTTGCTGGCCACACAGGTGAGGCTGAATGTTCCCCAGCGATGTTCCTTCACTGCCTGTGGCAGGAACTAATGGATGTCTCGGCTGTGGGGTGCATCTTAGCTTTTCAGGTGTCACTAAGGTATCTTAAATCACACCTGAATTCAAAATCGCGTGGCTGTTAACTTTTGAAACAAAAAGAATGATACATCGGAATGGTTTACGTCTAATGCCACAGGCCTGCTGCAGTTCTCAAGGCAAGCAAGGACAAACAAGGTCAGCCCAGAGCAAGGGCTTCCCCAGGCAAGCCCCTCGGGGTTCACGAGGGGCAGGGGAGGCACTGACGCAACAGGAAGAAGAGCTTAAAACAAGACTGCAATTATTTTTAATCTGAAAATTGACACACACACAAGTTCCAATTCACAAAGGTGGAAAATGCCCATGTTATTGCAAACAGCTTCTCTAACTCCCAAGTTTGGCTTCAGTTGAAGAGATAAAGGGTTTAAGACACAGGACCAAGGCCAAGCAGAAAAACTCACAAGCTGGAACTCTCCACTACAGCCCGGTTGCCACCTGCTAACACAGGGGCTGCTGGGCACCTCTGCTTTGGAGGGCAATGACTGCTGAAGAGAGGTGAATCATGGGAAGGAGGAGTATACCCCTACTCAACATTCCATGTTTCCTTCCCGGGATGAGTCACTGTGATGCTCCACCACCGACTGGGCCTTGCACAGGAAAAGGTGGCACAGGCTTCAGTCATTCTTACCACCCTGCTCTGTTTAAGCAGAGGGTGCCTCGTGATCTCCCCGTATTCTGTAAGAACTTATCATCACAGAAACATAAGGCCAGGCACTCTATAACACACAATGCTAGCAAACACGTGGCATAATTTCACTTCAACTTTAATGATGAATCTACAATGCCCCCAAAACGGTCATTACCTTCTTCTGGCTTCACTGCTTTCTCCTTCTTTACTGATCCTGTTTTAGGACCCTTGTCTTGGGATTTCTTCTGTGAACCACTGGTTTCCTTCTTTGAATTAATCTAATAATATTAAAGAAAAGTGTCTCCAGTCATGATACAACCATCATGATACATGAATGTCTACAAGATACATTCTGAGAGAACCAGCTTGCTCTATTGATATATATCCAACCTCTTAAAAAGCCACCTGTACTCATTTTTTCTTTAACACAAAGACTTCAAAAAGTTCATGGAAAAGGCATATTATGAAAAACCGACGCATGGATTTCAAAATCTTCTTGCACTAAAATAAACGTATTTTAATGCCTTTTTCTGTGAACTTTTGGAGGTACTCTCATATTCCTCCTTAAAACCTTTGTTCTCCACAAAGGCATTAAAGACCTATGCTCCAAACACAGAGGCCTTTCTTCTGTCCGTTGTGTCCGAGTATCAGGGCTGGAGTCATTTCCATTCCTCCTGTCTCTGATCCCCTGCATTACTAAGTCAAATCCACAGAGCCAATTATTTCCTGCTGCTGCCCCAGGAAAATCTGAACTTCTCAGCTTGGTTTTGCAGGGCCTCACATTCTGGGCCTAGCCTCATTCTGTAAGTTCCTCTCACGTGGCACTGTCTCCCGTGGCTCCCACCCTCTAGCCACTACAGACTTCACACCACTGTGTATACCACACTGCGATTCCCCACCTCTACACCTTTGTCTGCGCTGGTTTCTCCACTTGCAGTCTCCATCAATTGTCCCCACTCAAATGGGCTCAGATCCTACAATCTTCATGAAGCAACTTAGACTCCTCTAGAATACAGTTCACCTTCCCCTGTTCTGGCTCAGCACTCTGTTAGCCCCTGTCATAGCTCGTTGTTATCTGGATCTGTGACCTGGTGTCATAGTTACCCATGAGAGCAGAAAACGTTGGTTTCCCCTAGCATTGTGAATCCTGCCACAAGACCTGCCCATAGTAAGACACTGGGGAACTCAACATCCATAGAACTGAACCTGAGACAGCAAAAGCTACCTAATGCTCTTCTTTCCAGGTCCCTCCTGTATCTTTAAATAGGAAATTCTCTTAATAACGGTTCACTACATCAATTCTTTGTCACAGGTGGCTTTATGCCCCCAGGTGGCTTTGCAAATAGATTTTAAATTGAGAGTGGGGGAAAAAAAAAGTCAGAAAATACAAAAATTTAGAGCCGTATCTGGAACACACGAGAGAACTAATTTTTTTATTTGCTGCAAGGTCTGAATAAATACACCATCTGAAGAGAAAGCTGTCATTGCGGACCACTTCCTGGGGCAAAAACACATCATTCAGTTACTCAATACTACGGCTCTCAGAGGCAGATCCCACCCCCATTTTCGGGAGAAGTAAACCAAAGCTCAGCGCTCTTTCGCTCCTCAGACATTCATGTTTTGTCTCCCTTCCTCACCTTCCTCTGTGTCTACTGTGGTGAGGAAATAATCTCGAGTGTCCAAATGCCCCTGAGGGTCACAGAGAGAGATTGTAACATCTAAATCCGATCATGGTGTCCTGCAGAAGTCACTAACCACACGTGGGGTGTTTCAGTCATAGCCAAAGACCCAAAATGCATCGGTCATGAACAGTTAGTTATACTATCCCTGAAGTCAAACTGGATCAAACCCAAAGACTGAAATAACACTCCCAGGAAAGATCCCAGGAACTTTTTGCTTTCATCCCACTCAGACATCAAAGTGACCTGGCAGGCAAGAAAGCAGTCACAGCCCATGTGCACCCTCAGATGGCAAGAAGAAACCACCTGTTGGGCTGGCTCTAAGTACACCCAGTGTGGAGCCCAGAGCACAGCTGCCACCCCTGGATGGCACCCACTCCTTGTTTTCCCAGAGGCAGGGCAGCAAACAGAGCACATGGGAGTCAAACCACCCCTATTAGCAAGCTAACCTTCCTGAACTTCAGTTTTCTGTAAATGGAAGGGGGGGGGGGGGAGTGTTCCTATTTCACCACCTTGCTCTGTTAAAATGAATGAAAAGGACGCGACCTAAAAAGTTTCTAATCCAGGCCGGCGCTGCGGCTCACTAGGCTAATCCTCTGCCTGCGGTGCTGGCACCCTGGGTTCTAGTCCCGGTCAGGGCGCCAGATTCTGTCCTGGTTGCTCCTCTTCCAGTCCAACTCTCTGCTGTGGCACGGGAAGGCAGTGCAGGATGGCCCAAGTGCTTGGGCCCTGCACCCTCATGGGAGACCAGGAGGAAGCACCTGGCTCCTGGCTTCGGATCAGCACAGCACACCAGCTGTGGTGGCCATTTGGGGGGTGAACCAATGGAAAAGGAAGACCTTTCTTTCTCTCTCTCTCTCTCTCTCTCACTGTCTAACTCTGCCTGTCAATAAAAAAATAAAAATACATTAAAAAAAATTTCTAATCCAATAGTTGGAACTCAGTAGGTATTGGTTAATAGCAAGTGCCAAGTCAGCAAACAAGATCCCATGGGTCATTTTCAAATGTACGCACTGTTAATACCCCTTCCCTGGTACCTTATTCACTTGTTTGTTGTTCAGAAAAGAGTTTCATAAAATGCTGCTGCAATCAGGGTTGATGGAGTTTAGGACACTAAGCTACGTATCTTCTCTACACTCACAGAGCCGATATCCCTTGTCCCTGTCACTGCCTTATTTACAGCCCCATAGCTCTGCTTTCCCAGAGCAGGATCATCCTGTGAACTCAGGCACAGCGGTCTGGTCCCCAGAAAACAGAGTCCCTTGCCAAGGAGACACAGACACGGAGTTCAGCTGAGATCTCCCCATCACTCACGATAGTAGTCTCCCCTGCACAGAAAGGAGACAGCACAAACGCCAGCAAGCCTTACCTCAACAGGGGGTGTCTCTCCCAGCAGCAGGTTGTTAAAAATGGTGGCATAATCACCATTTAGATTCATCAGCTCCTCATGGGTACCTCTTTCTGTAATACAGCCCTCTTTCATGAAGATCACTTCATCACAGTCAACCAGGTACTGGAAAGAGGCAGGGACAACATGGTGTTGCTGATACTTGTGCAAATACAGTCAAATACCCAGAGTTTCATCCAGTGCTTCCCAACTGGAGGTGATGTAACCTCCCAGGGAACATGTGGCAACATCTGGAGACATTTTGGTTGTCACAGCACTACTGACACCTAATGCATAGAGGTCAGGGGTGCCCAAGGCAGCACCCCACAACAAAGAACAACCTGGCTCAACGTGTCAGTAGTGCCAAGATTGAGAATCTTGCTATGGCTTATTGGTCCTTGTGGTGGAGGTCAGAGATAGAGCAGTTCCTCCGATTGTTGACACAAGTCTGCTGATGGAGCCACACGAGCCTTGCGCTGAATTTCATACCCTGTCACTACACACAGAAGGACACACAATTACAGACTTTGCACGACAGAATGGGGGATAGCCCCGCACGCTTGAAAACATATGTGAAGCAGCTGGCAACGTCTCTGAGCTGCTCTCCAAGGTGGCAGCTTGTGGTGGAATGACAGAGGGGGAACAGCTTGTTTTCCCAAAACACTTCCCACTTGCATGTAGCTGTTAACACAGTGCTTTCCTGATGGTCTCACGCCGAACTCCATTTTTGCCTCACTCTTCTCAGCCTTTTTACCACTGATGACAGGAAGGAGTCGGTGTGTTCCCAGGATCTCTGGTTCCGATGGCCCACTGGTACACAGTACAGTGAGCTTTACTGGACCAGTGGGCCCAGGGAATGAAAACTGTTGATTCCAAGAACCTGTCATTGCCCCACAAAAATACCTGGATCAAGCCCACCTCCCTGATTCTGATTTTCTGAGCCAAGGTGGGCAGCCTCGGGAAGACAGCACCATACCTGTAACTGGTGAGTAACAAACAGAACTGTCTTGGACTTGAGGTGCTTCCGGATAGCACTGTTGAAGATGTGGTTGCCCACGTGGGCATCTAAGGCACTGAGGGGGTCATCCAGGATGTAGATGCTCCTATCACTATACAAGGCCCGGGCCAGGCTGATCCTCTGGCGCTGTCCACCGCTCAGGTTGGCTCCTCGCTCGCCAATCTATGGAAGCCCAAAAGCACAGGGGAGCCTGCAGCTCAAGTCTGGAGCAATGCTTAGAGGTCACCCCAGCCACCTCTCCTCTCCCAGACTCAAACTGGCTCCTTCTCTTGAGCCACCCCCCTTCCAGGAACTGGGGCAGTCAGCCCAGATGCCCACAACTGTCTAGGAACCAACCAACCCTACATCTAGTCTTGACACTCCCCAGGGGAAGCCCCCTCCAACCCATTCTCCACATGGAGAAAGATCTTTCCAAAATACAAACCTGACCACACCTGACCCCTGCTTAAAACTTTCCAAGAGCCCCAAAAGGTAGAATCCAGACACACCAACAAGACACACATGCCAGACCTTGTGCCACCCGGCTTCTCAGCCTCTACCACACATTACCCCTTCCAGAGCCTAGGACCTAAGCCACGTAAATTATGTGCCTGTTATGAACACACTTGACTATGTCAAGCCCTATCCTGTACTTTGCTCAGTTCTGGCATCGCCTCCTCTGTGAACCTTCCCCCAGGCTCTTCTTCACTAATGCCCAGAAGATAGGGGGCTCTCCCTCATCAGGTTATGGTGTGGCTGTTAGCTGAGGAGTCTTAACATCTTAATAGTAAACCTTCTGAGGGTGCAGATTGTGGTCCTATTCCTTTAAGCTGCCAGTGGCAAGCACTTTCTGTACATGTCCTTGGCCTACAACTAGCACTAAGTGTCACTAAATGAACCAATGAACAAATCAGTCACCAAACAGTAACTGGGTTTGTGTCTTTTAAAAATCTTGTCATGGGGGCCAAGGTATGTCATCCCACATCAGAGTGCCAGTTCAAATCCCTGATGCTCTGCTTCTGATCCAGCTCCCTGCTAATGTGCCTGGGAAAGCTGTGGAAGATGGTCCAAGTGGTTGGGCCCCTGCCACCCACATGAGAAACCCAGATGGAGTTCCGGGTTCTTGACTTCAGACTGGCCCAGCCCAGGCTGTTGTAGCCATCTGGGAGGTGAGTCTGTAGAAGAAAGATCGATCTCTCTCACTCTTTCTCTGGCAATCTGACTTTCAAATAAAAAACAAACAAAAAAACCACTGGCCTAACACACTGGTTGGTTGGGGCCAGCATTATGGCACAGTGGGTTAAGCCGCCATCTGTGACACCAGCATCCCACATGAGTGCTGGTTGAAATCCTGGCTGTTCCACTTCCAACCCAGCTCCCTGCTAATGCACCTGGGAAAGCAATGGAAGATGGCCCAAGTACTTGGGTCTCTGCCATCCATGTGGGAGATCTGGATGGAGTTCTTGGCTGCTAGCTTTGGCCTGGCCCAACCCCGGCTATTGGAGCCCCTTCGGGAGTGAACCAGCAGATGGAAGATCTCTCTCTCTCTCTCTCCGTCTCTCACTCTCTGAAACTCTGCCTTTCAAATAAGTAAATAATTCTTTAAAAAAAAAAAAAAGAAATTGGTTGGGACAGCCACATCCTATATTGGAGTGCCTGGCTTTGAATGCTGGCTTTGCTTTTGATTTCAGATTCCTGCTAATGAACACCCTGGGAGGCAGCAGGTGATGGCTCAAACACTTGGGCCCCCATCACTCACATGAGAGATCTGGATTGAGTTTCAGCCTGGTTCAGCACTGGCTATTATGGGCATTTAGGGAGTGAACCAGAGGATGGACACACTCTCTCTAGAGCACTTATGCTCTTTCTCTCTCTCTCTCTCTGCTTTTCAAATACATAAAAAATGTATATATATATATGTGTGTGTGTATATATATATATATATATATATATATAAATTTTTTTAAAATCTTCTCCTTAAAAATGCTTAATTACTTCAGAGGTTTTGAGACTTGACATGCATCAGAATCACCAACAGGGCTTGTCAACACATGCTGTTGGGCCATCCCCTCGAGTTTCTGATTCAGCAGTTCTGGGGTTCAGTCCACCAATCTGTGTGTCTACCAAGTTCTCAGGCAATGCTAATGCCACTGTTTGGGCTGAACTAATGAAACTATTCACTTAATCTGGTGTGAAGGATATAACTGAAGTCAGCTGGATCACAGTGCCAGCCAGAGCCCTGCAGGCGGCCCCTGGAGACAAGCTTTAACAGGAAGAGCACCAACTGGTTCCAAGACGCACCCCTGCAAACTGCTTCAGGGCAGAGAACCAAAGAAAGGTGCATTTGTTTTACCACTCCTTTCTAATGGAAGAGGATGCTGTAGACTGCGTCTGAGCAAGGAGGCCGGCAGAATGAAATTCAGGGAAGAAACTCAGTGCACACACTTGGCTTGCGGCTTTAAAAAATATTCAAACAGGGGTTGGCACTGTGGCAAAGTGGGAAAAGCTGCCGCCTGCAGTGCCGGCCTCCCATATGGACACCAGTTAGAGTCCCAGCTGCCCCACTTTCCATCTAGCCGCATCGGCCATTTGGGGAGCGAACAAGCAGATGGAAGATCTCTCTCTCTCTCTCTCTCTCTCTCTCTCTCTCTCTCTCTCTCTCCCCCTCTCCCTCCTTCCCTCCCTCCCTCTGCCTCTCTGTAACTCTGCCTTTCAAATAAATAAATAAATCTTTAAAAAATTCAGAGTGAAAAACATTAAATCCACATCAACAACAGTGTTTTTGTTTAAAATCCACATGTATGAAACATTAATGTACTGAAAACAAGCAGTGTTACTATTCCTGCCTTAATGAACAAATACCATCCCAACAGAAAAGTCCAACGACAGCAAAACTCCTTGTGCCAGACTTCTGCCAAGCATTGAAGATGAGCTTCTTGGGGATGGCTCTGGCACAGCCCTGCCACCCATCTCCCAGAACCCTCTCTGTGGGCCTGTACCTCAGTCAGGTCACTGTTGGGAAGAATGGCCAGGTCAGGCCTCAGGCAGCAGCTGTTCAGCACAGAATTGTATCTGAAGGACACAAGGAGACATAGGGTCAGGGTCATGGTTGGAGCAGCGCCTGTGGACTTGGGCTGCCTTGCTTTTCACGTGGCCAAGACGGAAAGCACAATAGGAACCAAACACTCCTTGCCTTTCTTCATCAAATTCCTTCCCGAAGAGGATATTGTCTCTCAGGGTGGCATTGAGGATCCAGGCCTGCTGGGCCACGTACGCGAAGGTTCCGCTGATGGCAATGCTGCCCTCCAGAAGCGTCATCTAGGGAGACAGACACCAGCCAAAGGCATCACGACTCAGAGCCACCACCTGATGCCTACAGGATGCCCTGCGTTCCACAGTGCAGTCTAAAGTCTGCCCATCTCTGCGCCCGAATCCAGACCCCTCCTTTGTTCCAAAGGGAGTCACAACAGCGAAGAAAAGCCAAGCTCTCCTTGCGTCTGTGTGATGGGAGCCCAGCATAACCTGTGAGTGAAACGAGCACTCCACACAGCAGCCTTCTTGCTGTTTACTCTCCTCCTTCCTAACTGTAAACTGTTTTAACCCAGGGAGGCACAAGCAAGAGGGTCTCCCTGCGGGGATGCTGCAGATCCCTGCACCCTCAAGATGAGGGCAGGCCAACTCATCTACAAAATGCACCTGGGATGGTGGCCAGACCAGCTGCTTCTGCAGAGTGAGGACCCAAGGGGGAAAAACTCCAGGTTAGACACCCACCGGTATCACATGATGTCCATGTGAGGATGGCGGATCCTCCCCTCTGCCATGAAGAGACTGCACAAAGGCTCACGCACTCTGAATTGTGTTTTCAGTTGCAGGGATTGGTGTGAATTAATTTACCCATTTTATCATGGTTCCCTTTGGGCCTGAAGGTAGACATCTGCCTTGGGTTAGGGATGCCGGAGCCTTGAGTTTTGTTAACCAGCCTGTGTAGTATTTGCACACACATGCTGTCCCCACCATAACCTTTGGTATAGACACCCTGGCTGTAGCTCAGCACTACCTACCCACCCACAAGCTGGCATGCACCCTGGTGTGTGCTTCCACATGGTTCAGAAACCCAGGGAGGGTCTCTGCGGAAACTTGGCTCTTCTGGCTACTGCTGCATGAACGCCCCTGCTGCAGCTCTGACAATGGAGAGTTAAGGTGAAAGAAGCAAGCCGGGCAGCAGCACCAGCTTCCCTGCCAGAGACAGGGCTGCCAGGATCTGATGGCGGAACAAGGCCTCACTTGGTTTTCAACCTAACTGTTGCCTTGCCAGCCTTTGAAAAAGGAGCATCTTGCTAGACAGCCAGAAGTACCTGGAATCGGCCTTTCTGTTCCTTCCCCTATGCTCCGCCTCTGTCTTAACGCTTGGCCCTTTGACCTGGCAGCATCACAAATCCCCAGGAAGCCCAGCAAACAGAGCACGGCTGCCCCACGTGGCCCGAGCCACAGTATCTCAAACAGAGCAGGGCTGCCCAACCTGACCCGAGCCACAGTTATCTCAAACAGAGCAGAGCTGCCCCACGTGGCCCGAGCCACAGTATCTCAAACAGAGCAGGGCTGCCCAACGTGACCCGAGCCACAGTATCTCAAACAGAGCAGAGCTGCCCCACGTGATCCAAATGCAGCTGTCCTCACACCACCCTGGGCACTTCGATTCACCAACTGTGACAGGGGTCAAACAGGAAAGTCCATGCCCTGCAGGCACACAAACAGCCCTGCTCCTACTGCTTCACTTCCTCAACAAGGATCTTGCCTACCAGGAGGGGAAATGATCTCAAGTCTATCCCCTTCTCACTCCAGCTAGTTAAACTGAAGTTTAAAACTGGGTACCTTGGGGGCTGGCATTATGGTATAATGAGTTAAGCTGCCTCCTGCAATCCCAGCATCCCACATGGGTGCCAGTTCAAGTCCCAGCTGCTCCACTTCCAATCCAGCTCCCTGCGAATGTGCCTAGGAAAGCGATGGAAGATGGCCCAAGTGCTTGGGGCCCTGCACCCATGTGGGAGACCCAGAGGGAGCTCCTGGCTCCTGGCTCCGGCCTGATCCAGCCCTGGCTGTTGTGGCCATTTGGAGAGTGAACCAGTAGACGGAAGCTCTCTATCTCTCCCTCCTCCTCTCTCTGAAACTCTGCCTTTTAAATAAATAAAATCTTTCAAAAAAAATAGTGGGTACCTTGTTTTGTTCTGACTACGGGATCCTAAAACATAGTCAAGACAGCCTGTCTCGGCCAGCCGACCCTCACCCTGACCCTCGCTCTCAAAGCTGAGGGTGGCTGCTGGACCCCCTGTGCACGGCTCCCTCACCACCTGGTGATGTGCTGCGGCATCTGAAAGGCCCAAGCCCCACTGCAATGGGACCCCCTGGAGCCTGTAAGTCCTTCTGCACTCAGGGTGAAAACCAAGTGGAGCCCAGCTCCCAGATCAAACCCTCACAGTCCCACCTGACACAGAGGCTGCAGCGCCAGGGCTCTGCCTCTTCACAGCTTAATTCTTCCTTGGCAGGGCCGCAGGGGCTGTGCCTTGCCTGTCTTGGCCATTGCTCACCACGCTGCCTGGCATAAGGTGGCACTCAATACAGACACGCTGAACAAAAGAGACAAGCGGCTGCAGCTGGGCACTACCTGGCCAGTCCTGCACCAGGTGTCTCCAGGCCCCTTCCAGACACAGCATGGCAGGGGCGGGAACGGGGTGACGGCCAACACAGACCCAGGGTTCATTCTTGTTTCTACCTTTTCTGGCTCAGTTCAGGAAATGAGTTCGTTTTTCCTGAGACCTTTGCTAGGCAAAGACCCGAAAAAGCAGAAAATGCCAAGGACAACAACAAAAATCTTACCTGGCCTAAAATGGCTGAGATGAGTGAGGTTTTCCCACTTCCCACACTGCCACAGATTCCAACCAGCTTACCCTGGACAAAGCACACAGAGGGGAGAAGCCATTAGGACACTAGGGCACACTCATCTACAAGGACCTGCGATCCCGTCGAGGACACGCAGGAAGGCCGTCCATCTGAGAGCATCATCATGAAGACCTAGGAAGTCATCGGCTTGCCTTCTCATCTGTTAGCTACCTCTGGGCTTCTGTGGAGATACACGGATGAAACAGAAATGGAAGCTTCTGGGAAAATTAAACATGCTGCACACACTGAGACACCCCACGACAACCGCATGCAGCACCAGCATCCCGTACCGGAGTGCCAGTTTGAATCCTAGCTGCTCCACTTCTGATCCAGCACCCTGCTAATGCACCTGGGAAGCAGCAGGTGATGGCCCAAATCCCTGGGTCTTTGCCACTCATGTGGGAGACCCAGATGGAGTGCCTGTCTCCTAGCTTCAGCCTGGCCTGATCCCAGCTGTTGTGATCAGTATATGGAAGATCTCTCTCTCTTTCCTTCCCTTCTCTCTCATGATACGCTCTCGTTCTGCCTTTCACACAAATAAGTATATTTATGTGAAAGGCAGATTACAGAGAGGCAGAGGCAGAGGCAGAGGCAGAGAGAGGTCGTCCATCCGCTGATTTGCTCCCCAAATGGCTGTAACAGCCAGAGCTAAGCCAATCCGAAGCCAGGAACTAGGAGCTTCTTCCGAGTCTCCCACATGGGTGCAGGGGTCCAAGGACTTGGGACATTTTCTACTGCTCTCCCAGGTTATAGCAGAGAGCTGGATCGGAAGTGGAGCAGCCAGGACTTGAACCAGTGCCCATATAGGATGCTGGCACTGTAGGCGGTGGCTTTACCTGCTATACCACTGTGCTGGCCCCATAAATAAACCTTAAAAAGAATCCCACAATCACTTCCAGAAAGGCCTCACCCCTTCCCAACTTTGTTGGTAACACATGATTTTTGTTTGTTTTTGGTATTTTTTTTTTTTTTGGAAGAGTGGGCAGGACTTTTGAAAATTATTTTATTGTAATTTTTCTCCAGGATCTATACATTATTTTCATTGAAAAACTCTACACACTGTGGCTTCCATTTTTCTCCAAAATATTTCCAAGAATCTGAAGAATATTTATATCATCAAGGCAAGAAATGGAAAACCAAGCTGGTGATTAAGAGGCAAGACAGAGTTTCTAGCAGGCGGTGCTGACGTCTTCAAGGACAGCCAGGTGGCTTGAAAAGGGCCCTGCGCTAGCTCCCGTGTCCTGCGGGAGGAAGGCAGGGAGCAGAGCGCGGGTGTGGGAAAACGCTGGCTTCTGGAGGCAGACAGGCCTGACTGAATGCCAGCTCCCTCGGCACGTGCTGTCGGCCTGATCCTGGCCAGGTACTTCAACCCATGCTGCGCCTGTCTCCCTCACAGCACCCCCAGCACTGTGAGGAAAGAAGTTGCTCTTGTAGGGCCAAGCACAGTGTCTGGTATGTAGTAAAAGCAGGTTGATCTAATGGCTGGGGACACGGGCCAGGAGCATGAAAGATCCCAGTGACAAAGGGGCCAGGTCACAGTTCCCTGCTCGGGTCAGTCAGGTCTCCCCTGAGAGCACTACTGTCCTGACAACTGAGGGAGACGCCAACAGTGAAGTAAGGAGGCACGTTGCAGACACTACTGGTCCTTCCCCACCTAAGGGAAGGGCTCTCTCCACATGGCTGAAGCCTGTGGATTCTGAAGGGCAGAACAAGGACCAAGCCACACAACAGAAGAGCAAATATGAGCCAAGTGGGAGGAATAATTCTCTAAGGGGGCTGCTGCATCAGGACACTGTGCAGTCCTTAAACAGGAAGCCTGCCTTTAAGGGAGAAACTAAAGTGACCAGCATTGTGGAGTAAGCTGTCACAGGCAACAAGGACATCTCACGTGGGTACCAGTTCAAGTCCTAGCTGCTTCACTTCTGACCCAACTCCATGCTAATGTGCCTGGGAAAGCAGTGAAGACGGTTCAAGTGCTTGGGCCCCTGCATCCACGTGGGGGATCCAGATGGAGTTCCTGGATCCTGGCTTCCACCTGGCCCAGCCCTGGCCATTGTGGCCATTTGGGGAAGTGATCCAGCAGGTAGATCTCTCTCTCTCTCCTTCTCTCTCTCTCTCTCTCTGCTTCTACCTCTCTTTCTCTCTGTAACCCTTTCAAATAAATACATATATCTTTTTAAAAAAGACCTCTCAAAATGTTTTAAAAAACTATCATTCTGCCTTTTTAATAAATAAAAAATTCTTAAACAAAAAGGGCCAGTGTTGTGGCACAGTGGGTTAAACCACTGCCTGAAACAATGGCATCCCATATGAGTGCCAGTTCAGGTCCTGGCTGTTCCACTTCCAGTCTAGCTTCCTGGGAAAAGCACTAGAAGACAGCTCAAGTACTCAGTCCCCTGAGACCCAAATGGGAGACCCCAGTGGAGTGCCAGACTCCTGGCTTTGGCCTGGCCCAGCCCTGGCCATTGCAGCCATTTGGGGAATGAACTAGCAGATGGAAGATCTCTCTTTTTCTCTGTCTCTCCTTGTCTCTATAACACTGCCTTTCAGATATAAATAAATAAATATCTAAAAATTATCTAATTAATTAATTATTAAAAAAAAAAGAGTGAAGTAGTAAGGACCCGTGCGCCCTCCAGTGAGGACTACACTCGGGTTCCAGGCAGGCTAAGGACGGTCTCCCACCCTCGCTTACAGCTGTCAAGGGCTGGAAGCTCTCTGTCCGCTCCTCAGCCAGCTCCGGACTTGCTTAAGAGGCCTCTGGTCAGTTGCTGATTTTGTTCCGCACCACACCTGCTCCTTCCTCCTGGCCATTCTGGCGGGCACTTCTTACGCCATCACCACTGCCCTTGGTCCGAGGCCGCCCTCTCTCTCCCGGAAGCTGGCAATAACGAGTCCCTACCTGCTGTCCTGAGGCCAGCAGCCACAGCGGTTTCCTGCGTACGTGAGTCAGAATGACTCCTGCTCCAGGTCCACGAGCAGCTTCTCTTCCCACTGGGGCAAGGCTGCAGCCTCTCTGGAGGAGACGGCATCCCCGCGGCCTCCCTGCCCTCAGCACCCACTTCCACGCTGCTGTGGTAACAGGGGCACCCTAGACTCAGGTGGCGTTTCTGTTCCTTCACCCTGGAATGCCCTCCCCATCCCCAGACAGCCACAGGGCTCACTTGCTCCCTCCCCTCACTGCCGTCTTGGCTCAAATACCACTTCCTAGCAATGCCTGCCCTCAGGCGGCCTTTTCGGTGGCCCGCAGTGTAGTTCACGGGTGGCTGACTATCCTTGCTCCATACGGCGCATGCTCCGGCAGGGCAGGGAGTCAGGTCTGCTTGGGTTTTTGTGGCTATGTCCTCAGCCCTACGGCACATGGCCTGGAACTGGCACTCACAGTCGGCTGCTGAGTGAATGAATGCACATACGCCTGGGGCCCTGCCGACGAGACAGCCCTCCACACACTGGGGGCGCCGGCCCCCAGTCCGAGTCCGGGAGTCTGCTCCAGCCACTCTCCCGGGAGGGCCTCCGACATGTCGGTCCTGCGCTATCTGGGCAGTGCAGCATTTCCAAAATGATCATTCACTTACGTTCCAAGTAAATAATTACAACAGAATTGCTGACAAGTGCAGCACGGGAGGCACACATTACGTGCCAGGTTCTGTGACACACACAGCCTGGTGGCAAGGAGGGACTCGCACAGTTATAATGCCCCGACGTAACTACCACAGCTCCCATATGACTACAACAACCAGAAACCTACATAGGGCGTAATCTTGGAAAATCCACTTAACGGAAATTAGTAACAACCGATCTCATGGCGATGCCCCTTTTACAAGCAAGGAAGTGAAGCTTTTTGTTAAATGCCCAAATATCCCTTTTAGAGTCAGGGCTGGCCCAATTTGCTCTTAGTTCAAAATCACTCACAGCTGCTAAAAGGACCAGCCGCTGCCTGCCCTCGGCTGCCTGCCCTTGGCTGCTGAGAGCCGGGGAGGCAGGGGAGGCGGTCTGCGCGCGCGGGGAGGGGTGGAGGCAGCGGGTTACCTCTTCGATTTCCAGGTCGATGTTGTAGAGCGCTCTCTGCAGGCGCAGGCTCCCCAGGTGGATGTTCTTGCCTTCCTCCTCCTCGGGACTGGGCCGCTCGTCACTGTCCAGGAGCAGGTGGCCTTTCTGCTCTGCCAGCACGGCCTGGTGCTCAGTGCGCTGCAGCTGCCTCGCCTTCTCTTTCTTGCCCCTGGCAGCCCTCTTGTCTTTTTTCATTTTGGGGCTCAGCTTGGGCGAGTTCTGGACACTGGAGTGGGAGGAGTCCCATGCCAAGGTGGCACTTTTCACCTCTATCTTGATGTGAGGACTGGCTGGTTTGTTCTTTATCATGTGAACCTCTTCCATTAGAAATAAACTCTGATAGGAGTTGTGAGAGAGGTGCAAAGATGAGACACTGGATCAAGACCAGGGAGACAAGCCTAGGGCGCACACTCACGTAGCAAAACACATCAGGCTATACAGTGGAAGGAAGCTGAAGGGCAAAAGGTAGCTCATTAGTGCAGCCTCGCCTCAGGCCCATCAGGGGGTCCCAGGAGTGCGGGGACAAGCTCAGGAGGTACCGGGGCAGCCAGTGACCCACCTCTCCACACCCTCAATTACAGGCTGAACTACCTTCTCCTTTTCTACCAGGCTAATATGGACCAAAGGCTTGTACGTAATGGGTGTGCAGCCTCTTGTTCTCATTCACAACTCCCTGAGCAACAAGCAGGTGCACACTGATCCACCCCCCACACACACCCTCCCCACCTGCTTTCTTCCTAGGCTTCTGCAGAATCCCATAGCTTGCTCACTTCCTCACCCACAGTAAGGCACCAACAAGGGAGACAGGCAATTGGAGACATCACCAGGCATGGGAAAGAGGATCTAAAGCTTTATTGATCATCGAGGACATCTTGCCAAGAGAGCCTCGTGTCTTCAGAGCCCTGCCCTGGAACCTGTGGGAGTTCAATCAAGCAAAGGCACAGAACTGCATGGAAGTGAAGGGCGTCCCCCTGAGAAATATCTCTGGGAAACCAACAGGGTTCTTTCTTCCCGCTTGTTCCTAGGGTCTCCCTGAGTCAGGTGACAGGGAAGAAAAATGCAACCCTTGATGAGAGAAGCATTTCTGAAGTCTTAGGGACCTGCATTGTGGCACAGTGGGTCTTAAGCCACCACCTACATTGCTGACATCCCATTCAGGTGCTGGTTCGAGTCCCAGCTGCTCTGCTTCCAATCCAGCTTCCTGCTAATGCACCTGGGAAAGCAGCAGAAGATGGACCAAGTACCTCAATCCCTGCAACCCACATGGGAGACCTGGATGGAGTTCCAGGCTTCTGGCTTCAGCCTGGCTAAGCCCCAGCAGTTGCGGCCATTTGGGGAGTGAACCAGTAGAAGCAAGTTCTGTTTCTCCCTCTCTCTCTGTAACTCTGTCTTTTAAGTAAATAAATAAATCTTTTTTTAAAAAAGAAAGAAGTAAAGAAAGAAAGAAAAAAATAAGTGTTTCTGAAGTCAGACCAGAAACACTGCCCATGAGGAATCCCAGACCAGGACTTTCCTGTGAGACTCTGAGCCCACCCCTGCCCCTCCTCTCAGCCAGTGGTTTCCTCTATAGAATGCTAGCCCTGTTGTATTCCCAGGATGATTGGGAGGAAAAGAGTTTTAACTAAAAAATTAAAAACAACATCAGAAACTCTTTAGAGGAGTGATGGTTTCTCGAGCCAGGGCTCTGCTTGGTTACTGAGAACTCCAACTGCCTTCAGGTTTACAGGTGCTATTATATGTAACATGCACTCCCTTTTCTAAAACAAACTCTTTCTCTAAATTTCTAAACCTGCTCTTTCCTTTCCTTTGGTCACCACATCTCCCCTTCATTTCTAATCCCCACTCTTCCCAGAAGTGTCACATTTCTAAATGTCCTAGATAATCTTCATGTCTGATCCACCTTAGGTTTAGCACCTGCCTTCCTAAAAGAGCTGTTGGTTTCACTTGTTCAGATTGTTCCTCAGAGACTGAGCTAAGAATAACATGCTGAGAATTTTGATCACTTTCCCAGAGTAAAACTATATGCTGGTAGAATTCTCTTAATTTCTGTCCCTTGAAAGTTATTGAAACGACAAAGGTCCTCTTGGCCTCAATGAACTATTAAGAAACATGCTGGTGGCACGTACTAGTTGCGGAGTTCTTCCTCTACTTTGTCTTCCCTCTCCCTGCCCTGCTCCTGGGAGGATTTTGGCTTCGGGTCACACTGAGGCAGGTAAGGGCCCCACAACACCTGAGTTTGTATCTACTTGGCCATGCACCTGCCAGGATAACCGAATCTGAGAAGTACAGCAAACCACAAGCCCAAGCTTCACGGTGGACACTGAGCATCACAGGACCCTCATTCACTAGCAAAATCAAATAACAACAACTCTGTTGAGTGGACAAGGGAGTGCTCACCGGGTTAGCAGATAAAATGCGAGACACTCCCTTAAATGTGGATTCCAGAGGAACCAGGAATAAACTTTTCAGTCCAAGTATGTCACGGGTAGTATTTAACTGGGCATCCTGAGTTTTCAGTTGCTAACGCTGGCCCCTTAATGGTGACATTCTGGGCAGAAAAGCTACAAGGTGGCTTCTCATTGCCCCGCTATAGATCAGCACCCTCCTAGAAACTTGCTCTCTTTCTATCCTTTACTATACCACTCAAAAGGAATCAACAAATTCTTTGGCAATATACCCTTCCAGGGAAGGTCAAATAGAAAAAAACTATCCCTGCCTATCTATCAGATCTTCAGCTGAAAAAAGAAAGGAAGAGATGCAAAACAAAAAGGCATGCGGCAAAAAGTAGGGTTCCCCTGCCTCTTCACCGAATTTCAAGGTCTGCGAAGTACATGAAAGAGGCCAAGTGCCGTCCTGGACGTTCTCTCGTCCGTCCCTAAGGCACAGTGGGAGAGTGGACGCTTTGGGGGACACAGACTCTCAGCAACGGTTGCATTGAGGCTGCTGCTGTTTTCAAAATGCTGCCTTGGATGATACCCAGGACTGAGACAGGTTCCCTTTAATGTACTCAGAAATAACAAACAATTGCCTTTGACCTACCAAACAGTCCCCTCCCCCCAAGCCTAATGAAGTCAGTGTAATTTCTAATTAATGAACACCTGGACATAATAAAAACCGGCTTAGGATTGGGGAAGGATTAAGTAA
This sequence comes from Lepus europaeus, assembly GCF_033115175.1. NCBI lineage: Eukaryota > Metazoa > Chordata > Mammalia > Lagomorpha > Leporidae > Lepus > Lepus europaeus. Next base: position 93,603,428 of record NC_084828.1, read on the forward strand.
TAAATCCTTGCTATCTTGGGCTAAGCACCTACTTACAAGAAGAAAAAGAGGGAGAGAAAACAAAAAAGACTGCCAAGAGGAATAAGATAGGATGGGTTGAAGTCTCACCGGGCAATTAACAGAGCTGTGGGTGACTGTGCTTCTGTTCCTAACCGTGTAACTCCCTGGAAGGAGGAAGGAGCTGTCCTGTGAGAAGCCACCTGCTAATAATGCCAGTCTTAACAAGTGGCAAGAAGACAGCCCTTGGACAGCAAGCAGAGAACAGACCTACACTACACACTTAGTGCTTCATCCAGGAAGCTACCACCAAATCCATTCACTAGAAAGGCTAGACAAACAGGGGAGAGAACATATGGTCAAAACCCTTGCTTTCTTCCATGGCTGCATATTGTGAGCTCAGCAAAATACAGCTCGGACAACCATTAGACTCTGGCTCCCGGCCTTGTAGGAGCCAGGCTGGGATACAGGAGGACTTGGGGGTGTGTTCTTAAGAACCAGCTCTCTTGACCAAACAAAATTCACCTTGGTAACTATAAACAAGTAGAAGAGAAATAAATCCCAGGAAAACGCAATTTGCTTCCTCCTGAACCTCCAGGGTGGTGAGAGTCACCCCTCAGAGGCTTCCAGCTTCCACGTCACCAGCGTTGCATCCGTGCCCTCACCCTCACTGGCAAAGATGGGTGAGCCCTGGCACTGTCAGGGACTTCTGGCCTACACAATGCTGCTTTCAGTAATATTTTTTTAATTTTATTTATTTGACAGGGAGAGTTATAGACAGACAGAGAGAGAGAGAGAGACAGAAAGGTCTTCCTTCCGTTGGTTCACCCCCCAAATGGCCGCTACGGTGGAGCTGCGCCGATCCGAAGCCAGAAGCCAGGTGCTTCTCCTGGTCTCCCATGAGGGTGCAGGGCCCAAGCACTTGGGCCATCCTCCACTGCCCTCCCGGGCCACAGAAGAGAGCAGGACTGGAAGAGGAGCGACCGGGACAGAATCCGGCGCCCATATGGGATGCCGGTGCCGCAAGGTGGAGGATTAACCAAGTAAGCCATGGCGCCGGCCCCAATCAGTAAAATTTTTAAAAGCATTAACCCCTATCCTCCCAAATACATCCCCCTCCTGAGTCATGTGTCTGTATTATTCTGAAGGCACAAAGAGCATTCCCAGGGTATGATTAACTAACTGCCTGCAGGATGAAGGCCTGGCACCTACTTAACTACGCTTCTCAACACGAGCTAGCTTGAGGACTGTCGGGGCCAGTGGCCCTGGCCCAACATGAGATGCAGCAGGCTGAGGCTGTCCCTTATCTAATCCTGTTTCCAAGACTTTTCGTCCCATATTCCTGCAGGCAGGATGTGACTTCTGATGAAGGTTTATGATGTTCTTTGCACTATCTGCAGAGCTTGTACCCTGATCATTGCTACTTTGTAAACTTGCTCTGTTCCTGTGCTATGCATGATTGCACACAATGAATGTTATCTGTATGGGGCCTGGGGTATATATCCTTGTGTTTCTTGGTGCTCGCTGCTGGAGACTGAAGGGTTTCCTTAGGGAGACTGCCTCCAGTCCCTCATCGCCGGGCCCCCTACTTTGGCTTGGAACGCGATGAGGCAATAAACGTGGTGATGAATTGACTGAGTGCTGCGTGTCTCCATGTGGTTTGTCGGGTGGCCTCCGACAGAGGACTGTTTCCATGTCTCTGTATTCCCCATGTCATGAATGGCAACCCCAGGGCAGGAAAAGGGAAGGATCAAAAAGGACTCGGCGTGCCAGACAATCAGAATGCCAGCGCAAGGGTTGACAGGAAGAAAGCTTGACAGTCACCTGCCAGTTCGGGTCTTCTGGTTTTAAGACCCTTGAAGGCCCAGCAAGTTATGACATAGACCTTTGTCAGGCCCAGGCAGCAGGGCCAGCTCACGGGGAGTGCTGGAATCCTGCAAGCCCAGTAGGCTGTCCAGGAGATGTCAACATTCACATCAGTTTAAGAAGGTAACAAGTCTCGCCCTTCATTCAACCTCCTTGCTGCCCCCTTCTTACCGACCTGCCAGAAGGCTAAAGGCGAACCCGAGCCCCGTGTGGCCAGCATGTGCGGGCCCTTGGAATAGCTGTAGTTGTGCCAGGATGGCTCCTGACATGGGGGAGGGGAAAGAAGCCACTTACCTTAAATCTGTCGACAGCAACTGATGCTTCCGAGAGGGACTTTACTGAGAACGGTGTAACTTTCAATGCAAATGTCATGGAATTGAAGACAGTCACCACTGTGAAGGCCTGAAGACAGGAAAAGAGGAGAAACTGAGGCTGACTGGGCCATGGGAGTGACATCACAAGCCCCCACCCATGTCCTCCGAGACGTCTGGGAGGCTGCACCTTGGCCATGAAATGTTACCGTAAGTCACACGTGGTTTTTCATGAGACTTTCAATTAAAAGTCTCAGTGAGTCTGACCCACAGGCTGACCTGTGCATGCAGAATTAAACCCAAACCAGGTTGACTAAAAACCTGCAGGCTATTCGGCTCTTTTACTCTTCCACTTCCTGATTTAATCAAGGAGTGAAAAAGTACCTAACCCCTGGAGGAACCTTCTAATCCAGTACCAAGAAGACCAAAGCACCTCCGTGCACTGCTAAGACAGTCCCCACCCCCGACAGCTCCCTGACCTGTGCTGCGGTCAGGTCGAAGCCCAGGGTCATGTGGACGGAGAATGTCACCACACTGGCAATCACCACCACAATGGGGGCCACGCCGACCGTGATGCTCTGGAAGTACCCAGCCTTCTCCAGTATCCGACGCTCCTCCTCTCGGATTTCTAGGGACAGGAAGAAAGGCGATTTCAAAGGTGCATTGGTGGTTCAGTGGTAGAAAGGTGATTTCAATGCAAGTCAGAGGAGACTTTGGGATGTTTTCCTCCACTGCCCAACAAGACTCTGCAGGTCTTCAGGAATAGGTTTTAAAACGCCCCTGAACACCCAGGTTGCAAATACTAGGCCCACACGATCATCAGTTCCACCATAAAGGCTGGTACAGAAGCCTGAGGAAGCAACAGATCAAGTCACAGGAATGAATCCAACAGAAGTCGTCGCTACATATTCTACAATGATCATTTGGGGTCTTTTTCTGATTCTTCTTGTTGGTTTCTTGGGTTTAGAAGCAATGAACATATTAACTGTATCTACAATTGGCAGTTTCATTTGCTTAGCGGACTGCTGTTCGGTTCTGCCTAGGGAATTACAGGAAACGATGGCACTGGGAAGCTGGAAGGACTAAGATTCCCTAGAGTGCCCACTGCATGCTGGCCCTGAGACAGCAGCTTTCACACCAAACCCCACAAGGACGACTGGAAGTAGATGGGGGAAATGCAATTTCTATAGGCAGAATGGCTTTTCTTAAATGCTTTCCAATAATATACAGCATTAAACAGTAGGAAGTAGGATGATAAAAATGGTAAGGGACTTTGAAGCATAAAAGGAATTCTCCAGAGGGGCTGATGCTCTGATCTTAAATGTATTGCTGCTGCCCAGGGCATCGGGAAAACCTCACTGCTTTGTCACATGTATTGACCACATCCATCGTGAGCAAGAATGCTTGCAAATGAACACACTTAGGCGATGGGAGCAAAGCCAGAGCTGAAGGATGAGTGGCATCTCAGAAGGAAGATCATAAAACCATGGAATCTGAGAGCCCAGGAAGAGACTATGGACAGTCATCCTGCCACCAACATACTTAACAGATGCCCACTTAGAATTCCACTTGGGTGGAAACAAACAAGCTATTTAACAAAGCAGCCCAGGCCACTGCTGGACTTCAGAGAGTAGCCACCGCCTCTGAATGCTTCTTAACCTAACAGCCCTTATGCAGAAAGCGCAGAGTGCAGAACTGGACGCGACATTCCTGGAGGTTTAATCACAGAAACCGGAACAGCTGCCTTGATCTGAACACTGCACGTTGACTACAACTGACATTATGTAATGGCATTACAGCATTTACATTCAGTCAGCTAACGATGAGGTTATGGTCCATGAACAGCTCTTATCTTCTCTATTAAATCAGGCTTGCTATACCTATGTATTCCTTTTTAAACTCTAAAAAGTACTTTTAAATATACTACCTGTTTAAGGCCCACTATTCCAACTTTTTTTTTTTTTTTGAGGCTTTTTTGAATATCCAATCTGAGCTAATTCTTCCTCCCAGCATTGTGGCATTTCTGTATTTGATGAGTGTATGCCTGCATTCAATTTACACACCAGGAGGGGGCCAGGCACCATGAACCTTGGGACTCAATATAAATCAATTATTTAAAAAACACAAACAAGGAGGCAGAAAAGCCCCTAGTGAGTGGCAGAGCTAGAACCAGAGTCCAGCTGTCCTGATTCCCAGTTCACCCATTGGGTAGTGTCATGCAACCACCTGTGGTATGTTTACCACCATGGAGTAGAGAATGCAAGAATAAAGAACGCTCATCTGATACTGTCTCCTGTAACATCCTCATGGCCAGGCCAGGAGAGGGTACACAAAGGGACTTTGGAAATGAATTAAGCCTGGCTAGCTGTTTATCTCCCGGGTCTTACTTTCCCCATCTGTGGGTCATGGCGATGGGCTCCAATCACTAAGATTCCTCGTGAGCCTAAAAATTCTACCGTGTTACGATCTGACACTGGGAGCCCTGGCACCTAATGTGCTCAGGGAGCAGAGTATGTGAACAATGAACCCAGCACATGCACATATGGGATCTTTAAACTCACTTTGAACGCTTTGAGAAAACGCTTTGACCCAGGCATACATTTTAATGAATTTAATGTAGGTGAGAACTTCATTCATCTTCTGCACGCGGTCGTCTGTGGCAGCTACACACTTTCTCCTGAAATATGCAGTGAGCCGTGATGCAAACATCTGCAAGGAAAGGCAACGCCAGGCAAGTCAGAGCCCCGCCAGACTGCAGAACGCCTAATCTGCTCCAGGTTTTCTAAATAAAACAAGCATATGATCCTGTTTTCTGGGACTGGCAGCTTCCAGGGGGTGGTGCTGCTTTCTTTCTTTCTTTTTTTTTTTAAGTGATCTATTGAACTATAATCAAATATTACTTAATTCTTATCTCTTTGTAAGGCAGTCAAGACAAATATTTGTTCTCAGAGATTACAGACACTGAGTGACACCAAGGAGGAAGCAGGGGACGCAGTAGGCAGCACCTTGCAGGGGGAGCGTGATTCACACACTACTACTTCCTGAGGGCATGGGTACCTGCAGGCCTTCTCCTTCATGGGGACTCTCTCCCTCTGTTTGTTTTTGTGTTTGCTTTTCTGTTTGGTTTCAAGAGGCAGACAGACAGAGACAGACGGAGATCTTTTATCCTCTAGTTCACTTCCTAAATGTCTGTAACAGCCAAGCCTGGGCCAGGCTGAAGCTGGGAGCCCAGAACTCAAGCTAGGTCTCCCACGTTGGTGGCAGGGACCCAAGTACTTGAGCCATCCTCTGCTGCCTCCCCGTGTGTGCATTAGCAGGAAGCTGGGATCAGAAGCAGAGCCAGGACTTGAACCCAGGCACTCCAATACGGGATGCAGGCATCCCAACTGCTGCACCAAATGCTCATCTTCAGACTGTTTCTAATGTCATTGGGAACCACTGCCTTTATTCAAGTGACACCTTACTTCCGCTCAGGTAGACTGAGCACGTCTACCTCTAGACTCACTTAAACCAGGCACCAGATACCTTCTTTGAGAACGTTTCCGATCAGAGATTCGACACCTCAGTGATGCCTACTAGAACCCAATGGAAATAACCCGTCTCCTAGGAAACCTGCCAACATTCAGCCAGGAAACGTACTCACCATTGCTGGGTAAAAGAGGATAAAGACAGCTGATCCCAGGAAGCCTGTTGGTCCCAGAATAATTACATTATAGACCATGCCTAAGATGGCAACCACGGGTCCGCCAGCCAACAAGCTGCCAACGGCAGCTGCCTCAAACATCCTCTGGCCGTCGTTGGAGCAAATGTTGATGAGCTACGAGATACAAAGTGCAGTGAGGGACGACTCTGCGAGGAAGAGGAAGAGGAAGGGCAAGCGCCGGCCCCAGAGGAAAGACATGCTCAAGCCAGGAAGCTGCACTCTGCCAGGGAGCAAACACCGCCCCCGTCCGCCCCTCACCTCGCCCAGGGACTTCTCCTTGATGTTCTTTAACTTAAGGATCTTCTTAAATGCCATGGTCAGGATGGCCCCCCGCAAGCGGACACCGGTGCGGTAATTCAACGCCCAGGTCAGGGCGAGCGACCAGGATCGCACGATTTCTGTGAGGAGGAGGCCCAGGACTAACAGCAAGCTGTACTGTAGGTTAGACTCTGTGGCCTGGGTATACTCCAGGAGGTGCTTCACCACGAAGGCCTACAGGGAGAAACACACAGCACTGTGAACCCCTCCACAGCACCCACACACAATGCCACAGGTTTACGTTAGGTTAGAAAGAGTAGGCAGCTCGGCTGTGTGGCGATGAGCACGCCCTAAAGGAAGACACGCATCTCGGGTGGCCAGGTACTACTGACCACCCGCGGGAGTTCGTTTACTCAAGGGCATCTGGCAGGAGGTGGGTCGAATTTGAAATCTGCCTGTTAGGACACCATGAAAAGCATTGCTCTTTCTAATGTAACATAAACCTGTCCATGAGCTGAAATTCATTCTAAACACATGGTCACTCAAAAGTATATATTTGACCTTATTCCAGTATCTGCACACATGGATATAGTTCTTTAATGAAATCAAGACCTTTCTTTGTATCGTTTCAAACGTGCTTATTTGATAAAAAGGAACAGTGTACCTACAGTTGTACTGGGGAAGAGTGAGAAGTGCATTTGCAAAACATTCCTGAAAATAAACATCAGCAGTTTAATAGTACAGAAGAGAGCAAACAAAGCAGACCACCAAAAATCCAGAGACCCTCCCCGGGCCCTCCCCACGCCCCACTCCCTCCCAAAAACAAAAACATGTTACCTCAGGTAGCGTATGTCTAACACCACCTGCAGAGGGAAGGCAGCCAGCCCCCAAGAACCACCGAGTGCCACCTCCAGCTCTGAGGTCCTGCAACGCCGGGGCACACACTCACACGAGGCACATTCAGCGACAGTATCAAATACCAGGAAGTGGGGAGCAATGTATTTTTATTGAAAGTGAAAAAATAGATAGATATAAAAGTACCATCTGCAAAGAGCATCTCACAAACACTGTACAACAGGTGGAGCATTGCAGTAACATACAATGGCACATACAGAGTCAAGGTATACAGGGTTAGCCATCTAACAGGTCAGCTGGCCTCCGGCTGTGGTTTTCACTACACACCACGGAGATACAGAATAGAACCAAGATCTGTTTCCAGAGTCCGAGGTGGCTCGTCAGGCTGACAGCACTTAATCGGTTAGGGCTCCTGAAGTTGCAATCATTCTGCAATGGAGTGGATTCTCTAGGAACAAAGACCTTGCTGCTAAGGAAAGAGAATTAAAAAACAAAACAAAACGAAGAACTCCCCCCTCCCCATCGGAAGGTACTCTGCTTAACACTGCTGGGGCTCCTCGTGCCCTAGGCTGTGAGGAGCTCGCTCTGCTCAGGACAGAATACAGAATGCTAGGCCTCTAGGAGAAACGGATGGCGGCCCTCAGAGTCTTTTCAAGTCCTTGTAGCTAAAGTTGAGCGTGACAAAAACAAAATCAAACCGACCACCACAGAGGAAACGTCAAACTGATCCCCCATCCTAAGGGAAGAAAAGAGAATTAACTCAAAACCCATCCACCCGTCTACCCCAGTTCCTTACAGCAAAAGGTTATGGCCGCTGTGGGCCGGTGCTGAATGACGGACAAAAATGGAGGCCAGGCCCAGCTGTCCTGAGGTCACTAACGCTGTGTTTCGGAAGCCAGACTCTGAGTTAGCTTGCATTTCTCGTGCTTCCTGAGAGTCATACCAGACGTCCACAGGTGCTAGGAGATCCCCCCCAAAACCCCAAAACCAGGCTTATGTCAAGTCCCAGTAAATAATCTGACCAGAGAATCAGAGAGGAGATATTAAGATCCCAAGAGCTACCGAGTTCCACCTCTCCCTCCCTCAGCTGTTAGGCTGATTCCTTCCCTCTGTATGGGTCGCCACTGCCCACGGCTGCATTGCTGGTTTACTAGCAAGAAGAGTGGCTTCTTTTCCAGGACACAATCCAAAAAGGCGGAACTGAGCCACAGGCCCAGAGACCCTTTTTCCTCACGTGAAGCGACTCAGTAAGATGGCAGTGCAGTGACGCGTTTTCTCACACACCACGGCACGGACGGCCAGGCTCCAAAGGAAGGCGCGAAAGGACAGCAGGTTGTTGTGTGGGCTTCCTTCCTCCCCAGCCCTTAACAGTGCCGATTTCAGCACGGGGGCAATAGCATGAGCGCCTCCCAGAAGGGAAGAGCGGGGAAGGCGAAAGACATAATGAACGTTTACACTTTGCAAAACTTTCAAAGGAGGGGGGGAGAAAGAGCAAACAGCAGATTAAAGACTTTCCAACACACAGGGTTTTTAAAAAGCAATTGACATTTCAAACCATTTTGCATGGGGTACAAGAAAAGAAAAAGGTTTTCATGAAAAAGAAAATCCAAACAAAACTCAGCTTTTTAAAAAAGTGATCAACGTATCATTTAAATCTAAACAAACTGGGAGAAAACTCGAGACTGTCAGCATAGCTGCCTGGCTGCGGAAAGCATCCCCGGTGAAGAAACGTTACCTTACCTGAACTCTTGGCGAGAGATTCTGCCCAGCTGGCCTCTCTCATTCTGACCGCAGAATACAGCCATCCTGAAAATTCTAAAGAACAGCTTCTGTCACTGGTACCACTACAGAGAGACTCCCCCCAAATCCAGATCCTGACAGCACCAAGCAAGCTGCGGCTGGAGAGAGGCTGAAGGCTGGGAGACTTACCTCTCTAAAGGCTTTGCACTGTCCTGTCCCCAGAGGCCCCGGAGCCGAGTTAGCATCCACTAAGAGACCGCGCTGCAGGAGACAGCCCTCTCTAGCAGGTCTACAGGGTGGACGCTAACTCTTTCCACACAGATCAGAGATCAGGCCTGGTGTTTTAACTGTCTTAATCCAAGAAGGCTCCAAGGCGTCTCTGTAAATTTAGCGGTCTGGCTACTGCTTCTGGGTCAGGACCGTACCCTCACAGATTCTGGTATGCCACTAGTATTATGGTGACCTCCGGGTGCCTGCACACAACCTTGGATGCATAAATGTCCAGTGTCAGCTGGCCAGCAGTGTAAGACAAAACAAAACACACCATTTGATTGTGTTTCATTTGGTCTGGGTATGGCTACCAAAGTTCAATGCGACCTGGGAGTGGGCGGGGCTAGAAACAACAATGCTATATTGGGGAGCCCATATTTGGCAAGTCTGCTCTTATAGAGATTTTATGAGAACACATTAAGAATACATTAAGCCAATTGGAAGGTTGTACTAGCTTAGAAAATGTGCATAAATCCTCGAAAGGATTTCAGACAGGAGGTCTGCTCACTGCTGGTACTAATCTCAAAATCAGCCTGATTCTGTAATTTCCAGTGAAAAAGAAATGTATTAGAACTGGAGCTCCAAGAGACATTTGCATTTGTCTACACTTTCAATTTTTTTTTTTTAATTTAAATCAATGAAAGAGACTATGGAAGGGCCCACTGCCCTCTCCCGTGTTTGGGGACAGAATGCTGGGAACTGACATTGGCCTTATAGTGCTCTTCCCATTTTGGGCAGCGTAAGGAAGAGTGTGCTGCTGGTCTCCTCTTCCAGGAAGGCTCTCGGCTTTCCCTGGCTTCTCTGAGAGTTTGAGAGATCAATATCCTGGTGCCACCACATCATAAATGACAGCTGAGGAGCACACAGGTGCTCAGGGTAGTGCCTGGAAAGCTGCCAAGCTGAACACGCCTTGGTAACTTTTTTTTCCCACCAAGCCAAAATAATTGAAATCCCAACCATCCGTGGAACTGTATTTTAGGGGGGAGCCAATGAAGTTCTTGCCTTGGCCAAATGGAATTCCGAAAGCCCATTATGACCTTTCCAGACAGCCTGCATACCGTGCCACCCTGATGAACGAATGCTAGCACGGGCCAGGGCAACCACCAGCCCTGTAGTGACACAATGACAGAAGCTCTTCTTAGGGGAAGCTGGCTCTATGCACGTGTTTGCCATTTTGGTCAGTAACTCAACACATCATTTCAGTGCTATGGTCTCACTTACTTAAAACTTACATAAAAGTATGTTAGTTGTCAAGAAATATAGAAACCCAATACCAGAAGTGTTCTCTGCTTCAGAAAAGAGATCAAAACTTTATAAAAAGGCAACAAACATTTAAAAAACATGAAAGTAACAACTGTGAATTAGTTTTACCTAATCACCACGCACCTTATGCACATACTTACCCGAACCCTGAGCTTCAGCTTACTCATACACACTGCAAACACACAGTGCAAGCAGCACTACCGCTCCGATGCCTCAAGGCAGATGTGTAGAGAACAGATTCAATCAAAGTCTCAAGTGTAAGGCAGCACAGCAGGTGTGAGAAACAGGTGCCCGGAAAACCGTGGGGCTGTCAAAGGCTCCCATACCCATGCTGCTTTAGCACAGACTAGGAAAAACACCATAGCTGTCACCCCAGCACTCGCCACACACTTGAAACCATAGACCAAAACCCGAAAGGAACTCCACGTCAAACTCGACCATATTCCAGTTTCTTGAGGACTCATGGGCCACAGAACCATCCAACATGTGATATCATGTCTCCGATCGCGGGCCAGCTCGCCGGCCTGTGCCACACAACACCACTCTTGCCCACTCACAGCACTGCCAAGACACACTTGCCCAGACCCGGTCTGAGACGGTCATTTCACATCAACACACGACTACGCAGCACGGTCCTGTCTGTGCAGGGCCAAAATCAGTTCAGTTGCATCCCCGCCCCGGGAAAGCAAATCCAGTCCATCTTTCTCTGGCAACACTGCACCCTCATCCCTCTGGCTGCTGACAAGCCAACCATTCTCTCCAAAAGTCTCTGACCCCTTTCAACGGACCTGGAGCTGTCTCCAAGGTTGCTAGCTAAGCCAGTGGTGAGTACAACCCCTGCAACGGAACGAGAGGGTTAGAGCTGGCCGGGGCCGGGCCCCTGGAGACTGCCAGAAAGGATGGTTAGAACTTACTGGTCCACTGAAGCCAGCCAGCTGCGTGATCATCAGGCACACGATGGACAGGATGAGCCTGGTGCGGCAGAAGATCCACACGACCCTTCGCAGGGACGCAGCGTCTGGCCCGGCTTCTTTCAGCTCTTCTTGCCACAGTCTCTCTAATCTTAACAAGGGCACAGTCCTCCGTTACCCATCTCCCCAGTGGGAAGCCACACCCCCTCGCCTCCCTCCTGACACCCCTTTTTGTCTCCAGTTGCTGTCACCACTCACACAAGCCTCCTCTTAATAAGGTTCTGTGCGCACTTGCTCACCTTCTGAGGACCAACTACCCTCTGCGGGTAACTATGCATCTGTGCTGCTTGGGGAACCCTTTCTGCACCCGCTCAGCACACGGAAACTGAGGCACACACAAGCCTGCCTCCCACCCCACAAAGGGATCTAGCCCAGAATATATGAAGCTGGTCTGTGGGTCCAAATGGCCTTTCTCAAGGGACCCCCCAGCCCTTTCTGAAGGCTCCTGGGATGCAATGCACAGTTGTAAACTAGATTTTAATCATGACAATCGGCTACCACAAAAATGTATTCTGTCACAAGGCAGCAACATAATCTCCCGCAGACTCAGGAAGAGAAGCGGGGCTGAGAGAGAGAGAGAAAGCCCGTGGTTAAAACAGGATTAAAGTGAAATAGGAGATACAGAAGAGCAAAGAGGAAGCCATCCCCAGGGGACCCTCCCGCCCCTGGACTGCTCAGCTCTTTAAAGGCCACTGCTGGCCCCGCACTCCTAGCTCAGACCCTGCGGGCCCGGTGGGTGGACCAGCGACACCTACCTTCGACAGTTCACGTCTGAGGACTCGAATTTGGACAAAGACCACACGTCCTCCATTAAGAGCTCCCCCTTCTTATGGGCCACGCGGGCCAGGGGAGAAAGCCAGGAGAAAGTCATACAGGAGAAGAGCCCAGCATTGTCCACGGGGTGCTGGTGTCTAGGGAGAGAAAGCCCAAGTCACAAGGCTATTAGCACATGCGGGCAGGCCAGCGGCGTTTCAAACATGCTCTCTGGTCCACGAATCCCCTGACCAAAGACAGGCCACCCCAATCTCCTCTAATCTTCACCTGAACGCTCCAAATGGCTTTGGCTGCTTCAGCTGTGAATGGCCGACGGGAAGTGCTACTTACTTGGAAGTGGTCCGGATGGGCTTCAGGGTGCTCAGGCCATGGTGGTACTTTCCCTTGGGGTGCTCCTCATCCAGGATTCTGAGCTGAGAGTGCATGGAGGCGTCCAGGGACAGGCCCTCTGCTCGGGCTGCCGTTTCCAAGGCATCCTGGCATTCCAGCTGTGCCAGCAGACAGGGAGTGAGGCGAGAGCAGTTAAAGGACATTGGACGGGCAGGAGAGAGGCCCAGCTAACTGATTGAAGAGCGCAAACCTCAAACTGCTCCATCTTAATTAAGAAATTCCAAGGGATATTTGTGTTGTACATTCTAAAATTTACAATATGTACACGGATATTTTCTTAAAAAGATTTACTATTTATTTGAAAGACACAGTGATAGAGAGGAAGAGACAGAGAGATCTTCCATCCACTGGTTCACTCCCCAGAGGGCTGCCAATGGCTGGGGTGGGCCTGTCCTGAAAGCAGGAGCCAGAAACACCATCCTGGCCTCCCATGTTGGTGGGAGGGGCCCAAGCACTTGGGCCATCTTCCATTGCCTTCCCAGGTACATTAGCAGGAAGCTAAATTGGAAGCAGAGCAGCAAGTGCTCTGATATGGGAAGATGACATCACAAATGGTGGCTAAACCCACTGTACCAAAATGGCAGCCTCTCAAATTTTTTTTTAAAGATTTTATTTACTTGAAAGGCAGAATTATACAGGGCTGGGGGGAGACAGAGACAGAGAAAGATTGATTGATCTTCCATCCATTGGTTCACTCCCCAGATGGCTTCAACAGCCAGGGCTTCACCCGGTCTCCCACATGGGTGGCAGGCACTCAAGCACCTGGGCCATCTTCTGCTGCTTTCCCAGCTGCATTAGCAGGGACCTGGATTGGAAGTAGAGCAGCCAGGACTCAAATATGAACCCATATGGGGTGCTGGTGTCGCAGGCAGTAGCTTAACCCCCTGTGCCACAACATTGACCCCTAAAATTTGTTTTTAACTACCAAAGTGTTTTATCTTCTGTTTGCCAGTGTGGGCTGAGAATCAATTATTTCACTACTAACTGCAAATTCTATGGCCAATTTTCTATGATAAAAATTTCACAAGCAGCGCTGCCACAGGGAAAGAGCCAGGATACACTCTGGTCTCTCTCTCATCAGCAACAGGGAGAGCAGAACAAGGGCTTTCTCCCAGCTACAGAGTTAGAGAGCTCCACTCCCTCACCGTGACTTGCAGTGAGGATCTCATAAACTGAAATACAAAGTCACATATAAAGCTCATAACGTGAATTAATTAGATTAACAAAAGCACATGGAATTCAAGATCTGACTGGCAGAAGAAGGCAGACCACAAATCTGGACACACCTCTCCTCATTCACCCTAAAATCAACTCAAAGTTTGTGCTCTTCTGCGGCAGTCTTTATGTTCCACAATCTCCCCATTTTCCTTTCTCTCTGGACAGTGTAACTCACATCATCACAGATATTTCCAGCAATTACTGAGAAACAGTAATGAAGAACAGGTGAGAAAGCTCAGCAGTGCAGCAGACACATGGAGCCTTGCACAAAGCCACCTCTTTGCCACAAACAGAGGAAACCCATATCTTAAGGTAGATGAAGCGGTCGAGTTGGTGCACAGGGGCCACCTACATGCCAGAGATCAAGGTTCACAGCTTAGTCATGTACCTTTAGATAACTGCTTGGTATCAGGGAAGTGCCCAGCCCTGGGAAGCACAATCACTTCATTCTGACAAAGGAAGTGATTAACAGCACAACACGAAAAATCAGTCAACATCAAGAAAAGAATCCATTCTTAGGCCTCTATGTGTAAGGCGAACACTTAATTTAGTGGTTAGGAACTATGATATTTTATAATGAACTAAAGATTGCCGAGATTCAAGCACACAATAAAGCTTTGTCTTACTTTTATGCTGCATATAATTAAAAAAAAAAAAAACCTATTGAGTTGAGAAAGGAGAAACAAACACTAAAAATGAAAACACATCTAGCATGAGTGGATACTGGGACTGTATACAGAGCAGGTACAGAAAGTTAGAGAGATCAGCCTTGTTTTGACAGCCAAAGCTTTAGAAAACAAAAGACTAAAGAACATTCATGTCTTGGAAGGCATTACAATAATCCCATTCGATTTTCTCCTGATATCAGCCTTTGCCACGTCACTGCATTGCAGATTAATGACTTGCAGTTGTAAGTTGGGTGGAAGCTACTAAATGACACAGTTAAATGGATATTTTATATTAACCAATGTTAAGCATACATTCAGGGGGCATTAATTACATTCATAATGTTGTACAACCATTGCTACTATGTCCAGAACAAATGGATTTTGAAATCCAGAAATTTCCTTTGGACTTCAATGAGGTCCAAAAATCACTGCTGGAACCATACTTGGGGTTTGGAAAACATATCCACTTTGGATTTGTTTTGGGGTAGAGATCTGACATCTTGTTTTAACTTTGGACAACATGCGAAGTATACAGAACAGTTTGACATTATTAATGATTCAAACATTAGTTATCATCAAAATCACTACAGCAACTTTTTACGTTCCCACCAACAATTGTATGCGATCCAGTTTCTCCACATCCTCATTAGCACTGGATATTGGCACCATTCTTTAGTTCAGCCATTCTAATAGGTGTGCCATGCTGTGTCCTGTGGGTTACACCTACACTACCTCCCAGGATGAAGGATGCACTGCATCTGTGCTTATTTGCTACCCACATGCTTTCTGGTAAGGTAACTATAAAAGATTTTTTTACTTACTTCCTAAGTAAGTAATGTCTTTTAGTGCTGAATTTATTTTTATTTGTTTAAGGATGTAATTATCTGAAAGGCAGAGTTACAGAGAGAGAGAGAGAGACAGAAATAAAGGTCTTCCATCCACTGGTTCACTCCTCAAATGGCCACAATGGCCAGGGCCGGGCCATGCTGAAGCCAGGAGCTTCATCCGGGTCTCCTACATGGGTGCAGGGACTCAAGCACTTGAGCCATCTTCCACTGCTTTCCCAGGCACATTAGCAGGGAGCTGGACTGGAAGTGGCGCAGCCGGGACTCGAACTGGCGCTCATGTGGGATGCCAGTGCTGCAGGCATCTACCTCCTACACCACAGTACCAGCCCCTGAATTTATTTTGTTTTATTTATTTACTTATTTGAGAGACAGAGACGGAGAGAAAGAGTGCATACGCTCCCCATCTGCTGTGTTACTCCCCCGACACTGGCAAGAGCATCGTGCTGGAATCAGAGACAGAACCAGAACTCAATCCTGAGCTCCCACGTGGATGGTAGGAACTCAACCACTTGGGCCATCACTGCTGTCTCCCAGGTCTGCATTAACAGGAAGTAGAAAGCTGGAGTCAGGAACAGAGGCAGGTATTGAACCTATGAACTCCAATATGTGACATGGGCATCTTAACCACCAGGCCAAATGTCCCCACCCCCACCCCCCAGTGTTGAGTTTAGAAAGTGCTTTATATAGTCTGGATTCAAGTCCTTTGTCAAATAAAAGATTTGCAAGTATTTCTTCCATTTTTCAGTGTGTTTTTATCTTCTCAATAGGGCCATTTACAGAACCAAAGTTTGTGGTTTTAGTGAAGTCTAATTTCTAGATTTTTTTTCTTTTATAGTGTGCTTTTACTATTCTATGAACTCTTTGTCTAATCCTAAGGTATGAAGACTTTTCTATAAATTTTTATAAAAATTTTACAATTTTACATTTAGATTTATGATTCATTTTAAGTTAATTTGTATAAGGTTTAGGTAAAGGTGTTTTTTTTTTTTTCTTTTGCCTATAGATATCCAACTGTTCCAATACAATTTATTAAAAAGACTATTGGTGGCAGGTGTTATGGCACAGTGAGTTGTACAGCCACTTGGGACTCCCATATCCCTTACTGGAGGGCTGGTTTGAGTCCCAGCTACTCTGTTTCTGATCCAGCTCCCTGCTAAGGCACCCTGGGAGGCAACATATGATGAATGGAGTGATTGGGCCCCTTCAGCCCCATATGGGAGACCCACATGGAATTCAGGGTTCCTGTCTTTCATCTGGCCCAGCCCTAGCTGTTGTGGGCATCTGGGGAGTGAACCAGCTGATGGAAGATCTCAATATGTCTGTATGTCTGTCTCTCTGTTATTTTGCCTTTCAAGTAGATGAAAATAAACATTTTTTAAAAATACTGTCTCTTTTCCATTAAATTGCTTTTGTACCTGTTCCCAAAGTCAGCCATACTGGTAGAGGTCTAGTCCTGGATTCTATTCTATTGATCTATTTGTCTGTCTCCACTGATACCAGTGGCTTGAGTATTGTAGCTACAGAGTAACTCTTTTAAAAAAAAGATTTATGGGCCGGCGCCGTTGCTTAACAGGCTAATCCTCCGCCTTGCGGCGCCGGCACACCGGGTTCTAAGTCCCGGTTGGAGCGCCGGATTCTATCCCGGTTGCCCCTCTTCCAGGCCAGCTCTCTGCTATGGCCCGGGAAGGCAGTGGAGGATGGCCCAAGTCCCTGGGCCCTGCACCTGCATGGGAGACCAGGAGAAGCACCTGGCTCCTGCCTTCGGATCAGCGAGATGCGCCGGCCGCGGCAGCCATTGGAGGGTGAACCAACGGCAAAAAGGAAGACCTTTCTCTCTATCTCTCTTTCTCACTATCCACTCTGCCTGTCAAAAAAAAAAAAAAAAAAAGATTTATTTATTCTATTTGAAAGGCAGAGTTACAGAGAGAGATAGGCAGAGGCAGAGAGGGAGAGAGAGAGAGGGAGAGAGAGAGATGTCTTCCATCCACTGGTTCACTCCCCAGATGGCCACAATGGCTGCAGCTGGGCCAATCCAAAGCCAGAAGCCAGAGCTTCTTCTGAGTTTCCCATGCAGGTACAGAGGCCCAAAGGCTTGGGCCATCCTCTACTGCTTTCCCAGGCCACAGTAGAGAGCTGGATCAGAAGTGGAGCAGCGGGGACTTGAACCGGTGCCCATATGGGATGCTGGCACTGCAGGCAGCAGTTTTACCTGCTACACCACAGTGTCGGCCCCCAGAGTAACTTACAATATGGTATTATGATACCTCCTACTTTATTTTCCTTCTCAAAATTATTTAGGCTATTCTAGTTCCTTTGTCTTTCCAGGTGAATCAAGCTCAAGAGGTCAGAGATTTTGGGGGAAATGTTTTGACTCTACAACATCAGAAAAGGGAAACTTGGTATTCCAAGTTTTGTGCTGACATGAGAATAACATGCTATCATTCAGAAGAAACTAGAATCTTCATGTCTTTGATTTGTTCTTCCAACAAGTAAGTTACTCATCATCACCTCCTATGTGTAAGCCTTCCAGATAGTAGGAACAAGAATTTGCCAGTTTCTAAATGTACAGCACACTAATTTCAATTTCTTCATCTCTAAAATGCCCAGTGACAGTTTTCACCAAAAACTATTATCAGAAAAATGAATGAACTTAATAATAATTACTAACCCTCTAACTCCCATTGGTTTTGTTCCTTTGACGATACATAACAATGCCACATTCCACCACCTCCCGGGTAATGAGTAAGTTACTGCCTCTACAGCAGAATGCCAAATTCAAAGTCTCTTTAAAAAAAACTCAAATGTCCCCAGGTTTATCATTAAGTACT